>NC_057719.1:70424588-70515557 GCF_004010195.1 Chiloscyllium plagiosum
TAAAACTTTGATGGATGTGGAAGGCTCCTTTAGGGCCTTGGATAGAGGTGAGGGAGGAGGTGTGGGCGCAGGTTTTACAGTTCCTGCGGTGGCAGGGGAATGTGCCAGGCTGGGAGGGTGGGTTGTAGGGCGGCATGGACCTGATCAGGTAGTCACGGAGGGAATGGTCTTTGCGGAAGGCAGAAAGGGGTGTGGAGGGAAATATATCCCTGGTGGTGGGGTCTGTTTGGAGGTGGCGGAAATGTCGGTGGATGATTTGGTTTATACCTGCCTGGTCTGAAGTTGTCACCAGGGTGAGTGCAGTCTCAGTCATCTGGAATGATGCCCAGTAGTGGTCCAAGAAAGTCAATGACATTCTTTTCTCTAGTGTTACTACCTTTTCTCTTCTATCTCACATCTATCCCTGCAACTACTCCCATTTCCTACCAAGGCTAATCCTCTATCACTGCTGCTTCTATATGTGGGAAATAAACTATGAAACCACATAAATGTATGTTTAATATTACTTATTGCTAATTTTGATTCTTGGATTCTTATTTTGTGAGAATCACGGTTTTGTCTGTACATTTGAAAGGAATAATTGGCTTGTAAATATTTTTGTAACCATGGTGCTTTCTTTTAGAAGCAGTTTTTGAGATCTAGCTTTAGAATTAATAGGTTTTTGTACAAATTGGTCGATTTTACAATAATAAAAAAAACAAATTCTAGTTTACAACGTAAGAATTTTTTTCGCCTTAAGATAAGTACTAGCTTAGATAGAGAGATTTTTATTGGTTTTATATTTGAGATTGGAGCAATCTTATGAAGTCTGTGGAACAGGATGGCTGTATAGAACAGTGCTTCTGAGAGGGGAAGTATATATAGTGAACTAGGTTACCTTAGAATGAAGAGTTATTGTTGTCCCAGGCAGAAGTGTTATAATAAATCCCTGAAGAGGTTTCTTAAAGCTGCAAACATTTATAACTCCAGGAAGAGGGCATCTGCAGTTCCAGTCTAAACGTATGTCACAAGAGACTTAAACTCACTGAGGTGTTAGATTCAGGGACTCAGCTGTACTATTCTATACATGTTGCTTGTACCAGGGATGTGTTTTGCGTACTATACAAAATCAGTTGTGTTTTCTTTCAATTTTAAAAAGAACTGTTTTGGATTAATGGGAGTATACATTTACAGTGTGTTTACAATCTTTGAATTTGTGTTATAATTTGAAGGGTTAGTTTATTCTATTTCAAATTCATTTCTTTGTAATAAACTTCTGTTTTATCATGACAGCAAAATCTGCAGCTCTGCACACTTATGTTTCAGTGAGATATCACTTAGTTAAAATCAAAATATCCACTAGCAAAATCAAGGTTTCTGTCCGGGATCAGTCTCGTTAAGGGAATAACATCAGTTGAGATCAGTTGTCAATGTCATTCATTGCATACAACTTATCATCCTTAATTGTGACACCTTCTCTCTTTTATACCTCACAAGTTCAAGCAGCATGTCTTTGTGGGCTGCCCTACAAGAAAAGCCCTCCAGTACCTCTTACTAGGGGATTCAGAGGCCTCAGAATAATTGGCAAGATTGCCTCCTGGATCATCACCATTCCACATATGCCCTGGGGGTCGTCCACCTCCCCCCACAACCCCAGCCCGGGTACTGATGCCTTGGTGGGAGTTTTAGATGGATTATTGTTGCGAGCACAAGCTGGTGAACACGTCACTTTCACTTCTCTGCAGCTGGCTAAAGAAGAAACCCTCAGGTCTGTTGGCAGTCGGAGTACTGGTGGAAACTAGATACCTGCTCAGCCCAGGGAGGAGAGAACCCTGTGGCATCACCAATCAAGGGGACCAATCCACGTGCACAGGGAGGAAGAGCAGGCAGGAGTGGTGGAGGCAGTGGCCCTCATTGCTAGGAGGGTGCAGGAGGGCAGCTACACAACAGAGAACAATCATGTGATTATCTGCCTGCCTTGATGGACAGGTTGGCAACTGGCATGAGGAGCCATGTCTCGTAGTCTCAGGGTCTGCTGGATAAAAATGTAGACTGCACTTCATTGTCCTCACCATTAAACTCTGCAGCAATGGCAATATAACAGGGCGGGGAAGCCATCGGGTATTGACTTTGACTTTCGTGTTAGGAATTGTTGATATCTACTTTCCTTTCACCGAGCAGTAGAATAGGAAGCAGCCTATTAATGAGCTGAGATTCATTATTAATGCAATCGTTAACAGGCTGTAATCCCCCTTAATAGACATTTTGCTGCTTCCCAGTTAGAATCTCAATTTACACCTGGAAATCTGTGAGTTGCTCCCAAAGTGAAGAAAGTCTTTACTTGACTTCTCACGCTGCTTCTCCCAGATTTCTCGCATAGTCCAGCGTTGTCTCAGATTGAACACATTTTACTCGAAAGACATGAAGTAATACTATGAAGATGTGGGTGTCCTGTACATTTAGGAGAGCTTAAAAGCTAGCAGTGACACACCAAGTGTTCTGAAAGAAGATACAATGTAACATGTGCTCCAGCTACTGGGTTGACTAGGGTAGCTGTTGCCTGGAAAGTACAAAACAGATTCGAATTAGACTAATTAAGTTAAATTATATCCCCGAAAATACCATCTCCAGTCCAGTCTGAATTTAGTATATTGACAATTTTAAAAGCCAATGACACAATCCGATGCTTTGAGGGTATAAGACTAGGGAAAATTGAACAGTTGAGAGGAGAACTGCCAAGCTACCAGCATGTAAACAGACTGCCTAAAAAGAAAGCTCTCTTAAAAGTATCTTCATTGATCAATAACCTGTGAGGCAGAAGATGAAAAGAAGACCAGAATTCAGAGAAAATGAAAGCTGCCTGGTTTTGAGATAAGAAATTTTGTTTTTTAAATCTTGTTCGGGAGTTTTATCAGACTAGTAATGTAGAAGGAAAGGTAAAAGATAGGTAAGAGTAAGGACTTGTAAATAGATGTTGGTTAATTATTCTCTGTTATATTATAAGAAATAAAGTTGTTAGGTTTTACTTTAACTAGTTCTTAGCCTATCGAATATTCACAGATTACTGCACAGGAGAAATCTTTTTTGTGTTGCTAGTTTTAAATTAAGCAGGAGGGTTTCCCCCTTTTATTAAGAGTTTGGGGGCTCCTCAGGGATTTGAACTGGTTTAGACAGATTTGAATAGATTTAGAGGTACGAAAAATCCCTAGATCTTTAAATAAAACTTAGGTGAGATGTTTACTTTCAGTGACTTGTGGTTGATTAAATTATAAGTGAGAGAAATGGCTCTTAAAATTGCTGAAGAGGTTCTGGGATTTGAAGATGTTTCTCAAATTTGCCAAGAAAGTTTAGAAGGAAAGAAAAAGGCCATACTTATAGAATTAGCAATAAGTTAGATTTGGGTTTAACCAAGGACAAAAACAAAGCTGAAATTGTAAGGGAATTAATTCGAACACTTAGATGTATCAGAAAAACAGACAAGTGCAGTAGAGGTAGAAAAACTTAAATTACAGAAGTGGAAAATGGAGTTATAGGATAAACAAAGAGAGAGAGAGGAAAGAGAGAGGGACAGAGAAAGGGAAAGAGAGAAGAGAGGGAGAAAGAAAGAGAGAGAGAAAAAAGAGAGAGAGGATAAAGAAAGAGAGAAAGTTCTTAGCAGAACAAAAAGAGCGAGGATTGAACTTGAGAAGTTGCAACTCAGTCGGCAAAATTAAGTTAAAAGGATGAAGTTAAAAGAGAAGATAGTGATACATATATATAAATAAGTCAAAACTCTGCCACATTTTGATGAGAAAGAGGTTGAAGTTTTCTTTATTTCATTGGAAAAATTGGCCAGGCAGATAGATTGGTCCGAGGATTTATGGGTAATGCTAGTTCAGATTAAACTGGTAGGGAGAGCTTGTGAGGTACTTGCCGCACTGTGAAATGAGGGGTCAAGAGATTATGAAGAGGTTAAACAAGCTATTTTATATGCTTATGAATTGTTACTAGAAGCATATAGACAGCGGTTTAGAAACACAAAGAAGGAACCAGGTTAGACTTATGTTAAGTTCGAAAGAATTAAGCATAGTCATTTTGATCTATGGGTGCGTGCTTTGAAAATAGATAAGACCTTTGAGGCTCTAAGAGAAATAATTCTGCTGAAGAAGTTTAAAAACTCACTTCAAGAGATGGTAAGAATTCACATGGAGGAACAGAGAGCTCAGGAAGTGAGAAGGGCAGCAGAATTAACAGATGAGTACATGTTGGTGCATAAGACAATCTTCCAGCCTAAATTTTGTCCTGTGAGGGATAGAAATTGGGAGAAGGAGAGATCCTACACTACTAAACCAAGAGTAGGGAACACTAATAAGAATTTACCACAGTATATAAAAGAAGCCCAAAAGGGTGGAAAGGAGGTGAAAGGCTTCAGGTGTTTTCACTGTGTTAAAGTGGGACATGTAAAGTCACAGTGCTGGTCGTTAAAGAAAAGCACTGTAGGAAAGGATGTAGTAAAAGAAGCTAAGCCAGCGGCATTAGTGAAGGTAGTAAAGGAGACCCCAAGAAGAGTTGAGGAACTGCAGGAGAGTGCATAGCATAGGCAGAGGCTGGGTATGGTGTTAGTACCTGCTCTCTACAGAGAATTCACCTCTGTCGTAAAGATTGCTCAGTAAGAACAGGGAGAGAAGGACAAGAAGTTATAATTTTGAGAGATATTGGATCTAACCAGTTGCTGATAGTAAGAGATGAGTGAATATACACTCTTTCTGATCTGTTACCTGAGAATGTAGTAATTTGTGGGATAGAAGAACAGAAATTTAGTGTCCCCCTGTGTAAGATCAGGTTGGAGTGCCAACTTAATACAGGGGAAGTTACAGTGGGAGTGATTGACAGAGTGTCAGTTCCAGGAATTCAGTTTGTTCTTGGGAATGGTTTGGCAGGATCCAAGGTGGCAGTGACACCCCTTGTTGTGGAGAAGCCCAAGGAAGATCAAGAAACTGAGAAGTTAAAACAGAAATACCCTGGTATTTTCCGAGACTGTGTGGTCACCAGATTCCACACTCATAGGTCACAGCACGAGCAAAAACTAAAGAGAAATATCAAGGATTTTAGATTACTTACAGTGTAGAAACAGGCCCTTCGGCCCAACAAGTCCACACCGACCCGCCGAAGCGCAACCCCACCATACCCCTACATTTACCCCTTACCTAACACTATGGGCAATTAAGCATGGCCAATTCACCTGACCTGCACATCTTTGGACTGTGGGAGGAAACCGGAGCACCCGGAGGAAACCCACGCAGACACGGGGAGAACGTGCAAACTCCACACATTCAGTCGCCTGAGGTGGGAAATGAACCCGGGTCTCCGGCGCTGTGAGGCAGTAGTGCTAACCACTGTGCCACCGTGCCGCCCACGCAGTAGTGCTAACCACTGTGCCACCGTGCCGCCCACGAGTTGAGGTTCAGTTAGTGGATACCCTGTTTTACGTAATGTTGCAGGAAAAATCTGAACAGGCAGAGAGACAGACAGAAGTGTTTAGCCCCGAAAGGCTAAGAGACTTGCAATAGCAAGACCAGATGATAAAAGATATATATGTGGATACGTACTCTGAAAAGGAGGCACAGAATATTCCGGAGGATTATTATCTGAAAGATAAAATCCTAAAACAGAAATGGAGACCACAGCAGGTTAGTGCAGAAGAAAAATGGGCTGAAGTGCACTAGATTTTGTTGCCAGTAGCATATATACAGGAAGTGTTATGGGTAGCATATGAACTACCTGCAGGAGGTCACCTTGGGGTACGAAAGATAGGCTAAGGAACGAAAACATTTTTATTGGCCTGGAATGCACAAAGATGCGGTTAACTTTTGCCGTATGTGTCATACATGCCAAATGGTAGGTAAGCCACAGGCAGTACTAGAACCAGCAGCTCTGTTGCCAATTCCAGCATTTGAAGAACCTTTCATGTGGGTTATAATTGATTGTGTAGGTCCCCTCCTGAGAACTAAAATTGGGAACCAGTACTTGTTAATCATAATGGATCTGTCTACCCGATGTCTAAAGGCAATTCCATTACAGAGTATCCAGGCAAAAAAGGAGGAGTTAGTAGCTTTCTTCACATGATATGGGTTACCCAGAGAGATTCAGTCAGACCAAAGATCAAATTTTACTGCCAGACTGTTTAAGGAGCTTATGCATAGCTTAGGTATACAACACTTTAAACCAAGTGTATATCATCCTGAATCCCAGGAAGCTTTAGAAAGGTGGTATCATGTTGAGAGCATACTGTCAGGATTACCCGAACAATTGGGGTAAAGGTATCCCATTCATATTGTTTGCCATTCGAGATGCCACAAACAAATCTACTCAGTTCACTTCCTTTGAGTTAATATTTGGTCATGAAGTGAGAAGCCCTTTGAAATTAATTAAAGAAAAATTGACAGGACAAAAGTCGGACATCACACACTTGGATTATGTGTCAGAAGTGAGAGAGGGACTAAGTAGAGTAGGTGAGTTAGCTAAACAACACCTACAGAGGCCACATTGTAGAATGAAGTGTGTGGCAGATAAAACCTCGAAGACCCGGATGTTTTCCCAAAGGGGTGACGCGCTAGTACTGTTACCAGTGATAGGAGATCCCTTCAAAGGCAGGTTTAGTGGTCCTTATCAAATTGAGAAGAAGTTGAGTCAGGTAAACTATCTAGTAAAGATGCCAGATAGAAAAAAAAGTATCGAGCATGTCATGTGAACATGTTGAAACCATATTATACTAAGGAGAAAGAACTGGAGAAACAAGTGTTAGTTACTGCTCCGCAAAGTGAGGAATTATATCCAGATGAAGTGGATTTTTGAGGTGCCTCAAAATAAATTAAAAAATGAAGAAGTCCTTTGCCTCAAAATAAATTAAAAAATGAAGAAGTCCTTGCAGAGTGGGATAGGTTAGTAAGCTATCTGTCTCAGGAGCATAGAATACAGTTAAAAGATTTGTTACTGCAGTATAAGGACAAACATAAGAACCAGATGTGGAGGACTAATGCTATTGTACATGAAGTAGACATAGGGAATACTGCTCCAATAAAACAACACCACTATCAGCTTAATCCTTTCAAAGCCAGACAGGTCCAGATAGAGGTTGAGGCCATGCTCGATGAGGACATCATCGAACAAAGCTAGAGGGAGTGGAGTTTGCCGATCACCTTAGTTCCCAAACTGGACAGGACTCAACGATTCTGTGTAGATTATCGGAAGGTCAATGCCGTTACAAAATTGGACTCATATCCAATTCCTAGATTGGAGGACTATATCGAGAAAGCCGGACAAGCCAGTTCCATCACTAAGTTGGACTTAATGCATGGTTACTGGCAGGTACCTTTATCAGAGTCAGCAAAAGAAATTTCTATATTTGTATCCCCAAATGGTTATATCAGTTTAAAGTGATGCCCTTTGGAATGAAGAACGCATCCTCCACGTTCAAAAGACTCATGAACAGAGTTTTGGCTGGGTTAACAAACTGTGCAGTCTATTTGGACAATGTAGTGATCTTTAGTAAGTCCTGGAAAGATCACATGGTACAGTTGGCAGAGCTCTTTGAATGACTACGAGAAGCAAAACTTATGATAAACTTAAATAAAACTGAATTCGTGAAAGCAGAGGTGACGTTCTTGGGACATAACATTGGCCATGGAAGGTTGACCTCGTGGAATGCAAAGATGAAGGCTATTGAGGAATTTCCTTGACCAATCTCAACGAAAGGGGTGCTTTGATTCTTAGGACTCCGCAGATTCTATCGGAAGTTTGTTCCAAACCTCAGCAGTGTAGTGGCACCATTAACGGATTTGCTGAAGAAGAACACAAAGTTCAGGTGGACAGAACAATGCCAGGAGGCATTCAACCATTTGAAATCAATATTAACCACCAAACCAGTTTTAGCTACACCAAACTTTTTAAAGCCTTTTAAAGTCGCCATCGAAGTGAGTGACATAGGAGTTGGAGCTGTACTCATCCAGGAAGGTGAGGATGGGATTGAACTGCCACTCGGTTATTTTTCAAAGAACATCAAATTCCACCAGAGGAAGTACTCCACAATTGAAAAGGAATGACTGAGTTTGGTGCTGGCTTTACAACATTTTAATGTGTATGTCATGAACAATGTGTCGGAGATGGTTGTATACATGGATCACAATCCACTTACATTCTTAGAACACTTTAAAGACAACAGTATGAGACTATTACATTGGAGTCTCATGTCACAGACTTTAAATTTAAAAATCATACATGTTGCGGGTTGGAAGAATTTAATCACAGATGCATTATTGTGGATTTAACTGATGGAGTTTAGATGAGATTTGTCTTTATTTAGTGATATATCTATACAGAAGGGGATTGTGAAGAGGAAAACGTTCATTTAAAAGAGGAAAAAGCTCAGAAGGTAGTGTTATTTGTGAATGAAGGCATTCAGTCTTCAGGAGATAAGTAATTGCAGTGTCTATGGAAGAAGAGATGTCCAAAATTATTAGCCTCTCTCTAATCAAACAGGTCTTTGTTGCTGCCTTCCAGTATATCAATTCTCATTACCTGACAGCCCCTGGAGTTAGCAATAGCAGTAGGAGTAACCAAAGGGAAGGAAATTGGGCAGATTTACAACCTCTTGATCCCCATTAGCTACATCTCATAGTCTGTCGATTCACAGATGGGTGAATGATTACAAAATCTCGGTATAGGTCCAAATGTGGCTGTGTTATTAAATTTTCAGTCAATGCAAGATCTGACTGTAGGTGATTATAACAGAAGAAGATCGAATCATGTATCCCTTGCTATTTAGTTTGGTCGTTTTCCAGAAGAACATGTTCAATTTTCTCCTTTGGCATTCACCATGTTGTTTATTGTTTTAGTGTTTATTATTTTATTACTTAACTTTACTGGTATTCAGTCAATTGAATATTGGATGAACAGTTTAACTGAAAGTTCTTCAGAAATCTGACTCCTTTCATTTGAAATCCTGAAGCATGACACTTTCACATGGGATACCTTTTCAAAGCCTGATGGGATAGGTAAACATAGGAGGCAGAAATGCTTAAATACTGATAAATATTGATGAAACCTTATTTACCTATCACTGAACTTAGTCACTCCCTGTAGCAACAGATTGTCTTCCACTCTTCTTTCAAATACTTTTTATCTCAAGAAACATGACTAACAAAAAGGATAATCCCACAGATTCCATTACATTGAAGGGAGTTGTAATTGCATAATGCAGTCTTTAGAAGTAAAACTGCAATTCTATAGTATCAATTTTCCAATTGACTTCCATTTGTGCAGCATCAGTGAATTTTCCTTATGAAAGAGTTAAAGGGGGGGCTTTTGTAGCTTTCCTACCTCTGAGGCATGACTCCAAGGTTCAATTCCCACCTGTAATACCATCTCTGAATAGGTTGATTAGAAAATGTCTATAGAAGAGTTAAAGGCTTATGAATTGCTATGAACATCACTATAAGAAGCTTCCTTGCTCTTCATAAGGAGGATTATCCTGATAATGTTGCTGTGCTTTCTGTTAAATGAGGCACAGTAAGCCTTCAGAATTAGGTTTTCATATTTTATATCTACTATAGTCATTTGTTATGGATGGACAATTATTAATATATCAAATTAAAAATTCAAAATGTTGCCCTATCTTTGACAGGATGATAAGTGAATCCTCATCACAATCTTAATCCTTTCCTCTAATTCTTTACAATGTTTGTGCTCCGAGAAAGGAATTTTTAAAAGACATATACTGCACCATATGTGATCTACCCTGACATCAGCTTGATCTATGTGTCAATAGAGAGGGATTAACAACCCATCCAACTTTTGTTAATGTTGAACATTCATTTTGAAACCGACCTTTCTTCTTACCTCTCCTATCCCCATCTTCCATAGTCAATCCACTTTCAGTTAATACACTAATTATCAAAACTAGGTTTCCATAATTTTTGGCAAACTTGTATTATTTTTGAAACAAAAATAAAAATTGTTGGAGAAACTCAACAAGTCTGGCTGCATGTAGGGATAGAAAATCAAAGTTAACATTTCAATTCCAGTGACTTTCATCAAAACCCTTCTTGAGGTCTAAAGAAGGGTTAGTGGACTTGAAGTATTAACTCTGTCTTCCTACCCGCAGATGATTCTCCTGCTCGTTGGATGCTGCCTGACCTACTTTGCTTTTCCAGTGCCGCACTTTTCAACTGCCCACAGATGCTGAATTTCTCCAGCAATTTCTTTATTGGTTTCATATCTTCAGCATCTGAACTTCCTTGTTTTGGTTTGCCATTTATGTTTCCTTAGTGACAAATTAACACTCAATTGTTCATTTTCTGGAAGTGGAGCACATAATTTTATTAAATTGCATTTGTACTTGTGGGTTCATTTATTTTCATTTTGTGAATTTCACTTAGCACTGAGAAAGTTCTTTTGAGTTAGGTGATAAACTGAGACTATTGTTTGAGAATGCCCTTTTATGATGTCATAGTTTTATTCAAAAAAAGAGCAAGGGTGTTTTTCTCTGCTATTTTGTCCCTCTACCTGTGTTCACTCATCCTCACCTTGCCACCCTACCCTGCACCCCTCCCCTTTATCTGTAGCTCCCCTTACATCCACCCCCAGTCTTGAAAAAGGGTTACATCTAAAATGTTGACTTCTCCACCTCCCGATGCTGCCTGGCTTGCTGTGTTCTTCCAGCCTCCTGCTTGTCTACTGACAATAACTTTCAGCCAATATTTTTATAACAAAAGAGATTACCTGCTCATTTACTTCATTGTTATCTGGGTGACTTTACTGTGCAGAATTTGACTGCAAGACATTTCAGCAACATGCTGTTCTATTTCTGCTTGCTACATTCAAATCCTTTCTCCTCTCTGTGGTATGAGTATTTCTATTTATGCTCTTGTGGTTTAAAGACACACATCCTTCTCTTGTTACCTGATGTGCTTGTCTCTCCCTGGAGGTTTCACCCTGTTCCTTGGTTCATGTACCTCGCATCATCATATGTTGGCCTGTGCATTGACCTTTTGTTTGGATGAATTACATGGCAAAAATATTCCCATAGGGGAAGATTACATGCAATATGGCAGAATGATTCATCTCAAGTGTTATCCTAAACTAAGAGGATGGAAGAAGGAGCCAGAGTGTTGATGTCAATTGTAGATTTGTCAAGGCTGTATTCCTGTACAATCAGTTTTGTTCGCATTATGCATTCACTTATAATCTTCTTACTAAAACCTACAAATAACACATAACTTGGAAGTATTGTAAACTTGGAGAGGATAGTAATAAATTTCAAAAAGACACAGTTTGGTGGAATGAATGAACATACAGCAGATGCACATTAATGCAATGAAATACCTTTTCACAGCAAGACTAAGGAGAGGCAATATTAAAAAAAGGCTATACTTCTGTTTTTAAAATTCAAAAGCTGTCAAGAGGTGCCCATTAGTCTGTCTTTGCACATTTAAAAAGCTTAAAGTTAGGACTCTGTTCAAAGGTT
The DNA here is from genome assembly GCF_004010195.1 of Chiloscyllium plagiosum. NCBI lineage: Eukaryota > Metazoa > Chordata > Chondrichthyes > Orectolobiformes > Hemiscylliidae > Chiloscyllium > Chiloscyllium plagiosum. The sequence continues at coordinate 70,436,071 of NC_057719.1, forward strand.
GCAAATGAGTACCGTTAATGGTAACTCTCTTTTGTAATAAATTCAGTCTGGAACCACACCATTTTTGTTGGTTCCAATCTAAAGTTTTTTAAACTGGTATAAAAATTGTTGAAAATTAATTTGCACTGGATGTCACTTGTTTGAAAATTTCACAAACTTTTACATTTATTTCAGTGATACAGGATGAGTTGGCTTGGAAATACTGAAACAAATCTTTAGAAACTCTTTTCACATACAACTCCAACGATCATTCAGCATGATTTCTGCAGTGTGAAAATTATATCTCAATGAATAATTATGGTGGCAATTACCCTATTTTGTTACAGCTTATCCAAATAATCACAAATTACGACAACTTACTTATAATGTGTGAAGTTTCATGTGAAAGCGCCAAACCTATTTATCCTGCTTTTCAGCCGCAATGGGGTCACTTCATTGATTCTTAAAGCTAGTGATCGTGATGCAGATTTAAAGAGCTAGATATCCTCAGTAAATAGTTTCAAGATGATGTGGAAAGAATTTAAATGACAACGATGAGATCAATATCATGATAGATACTGGGTGAATGTTTGGATAAAAAATGAGGCTGTTAATTGGAAGCACAAATTTGACAAGTTACCTCAAATTTTACAATGGTTTCAAATAGTGGGTTTGTGCTAGATTTGAGCAATTATGAGAAGCCATAGTTAATTTCCATTAACTAGATTGCCCTTTTTCAGATATTTTGATACTGAGCAATAAGTGTAAAATATGACTTAGTTCCAAAACTTTTTTGACATGGAACGGGCAATTTTTTTTTTTGTTGAATTGCAAAGTGTCAGCCATTGAACTGTGAAATGTATTCCATGGCATGTTCTGCTTCAGGTGACTGTTTTCAAAATGCCGAAACAATCCATCATGTAACAAAAATTATCAGGAAGGCTATGAATGTTTCATTCAAGCAAATCAAGACATTGTTCAGTTTCACCAGAGAAATTTTACCAAGATAATATTTGAATGTCAGCCTTGGCACAATAGCAGTGCTTGCATCAATGAATGAGGAGATAATGGTTTTCAGGACTCCAATACAATTTTGGCTGACTTTCTAATGCAGTACTGAAGAATGCTCCACAGTCAGAGCTGTTGTCTTTGGGTGAGATGCTAAATTGAGATCTTGTCGTTCCTGTCAAGTGCACATCAAGCTTCCCTCCACATCATTTGAAGAGGTGCAAGGAATACTCCTAGTGTTTTGGTCAACATTTACCTTTGAAACAACCTAACCAAAGACTTTTGTTCCTCACTTTGCTCATTGCTGTTGAGAATCAGTGAGCAAACATGCTGCTTTGTTTTATAGTATTGCATAGATATCATGCCAAAGGTAATTCGTTGGCTGTAAAGCATTTTGGGATGCTTTGGCTTTGTAAAAGCTGCTATATGAATAAAGGCCGAGTAGTTTTTGAATCGATTTGCAACCAAAACAATTGAAACTGAGTTTCAAACAGTCTGCAAAATGAATTTTATCTCAATTTCTGCATTTAGAGTCAATTGTTTTAGCACTGCCACTTAGTTAAAAAGAAATAGGATTGTTTAATAACTGCAGTATTTGCAACATTGACTTATTAACACCAGATTTAAAAACACAGACCAGCATCATCTCAGGTCTTCAAATGTGTGGGCTATAGTGAGTGTCAATCACATAAGAAGTCCACTGAGGCCTTTCTCAACATTGGGAACAATAAGTTACCGTTTCCATCAGGATTCCAGAAGTCAAGGTGAGATTCTTGTTCATGGATTGGATGAGGTCTATTTATTAGGTAAAAACAATGACTGCAGATGCTGGAAACCAGATTCTGGATTAGGGTAGTGCTGGAAAAGCACAGCAGTTCAGGCAGCATCCGAGGAGCAGGAAAATCGATGTTTCAGGCAAAAGCCCTTCATCAGGAATACAGGCAGAGTGCCTGAAGGGTGGAGAGATAAATGAGAGAAGGGTGAGGGTGGGGAGAAAGTAGCATAGAGTACAAAATGTGAGTGGGGGTGGGGATGAAGGTGATAGGTCAGGGAGGAGGGTGGAGGAAGGTAGCAAAGAGTATAATGGGTGAATGGGGGTAAGATGAAGGTGATAGGTCAGAGAGGAGGGTGGAATGGATAGGTGGAAAGGAAGATAGGCAGGTAGGACAAGTCATGGGGATGGTGCTGAGCTGGAAGTTTGGAACTGGGATGAGGTGGGGGAAGGGGAAATGAGGAAACTGGTGAAATCTGCATTAATGCCCTGGGGTTGAAGTGTTCTGAGGCAGAGATGAGGCATTCTTCCTCCAGGCATCATGTGGTGGTGGAGCGGCGGTGAAGGAGGCCCAGGACCTGCATGTCCTCGGCTGAGTGGGAGGGGGAGTTCAACTGTTGGGCCACAGGGCGATGGGGTTGATTGGTGCGGGTGTCCCAGAGATGTTCCCTAAAGCGCTCTGCTAGGAGGGTCCAGTCTCCCCAATGTAGAGGACACCGCATCGGGAGCAACAGATACAATAAATGATATTGGTGGATGTGCAGGTGAAACTTTGACGGATGTGGAAGGCTCCTTTGGGGCCTTGGATGGAGGTGAGGGAGGAGGTGTGGGCACAGGTTTTACAGTTCCTGCGGTGGCAGGGGAAAGTGCCAGGCTGGGAGGGTGGGTTGTAGGGGGGGGCGTGGACCTGACCAGGTAGTCATGGAGGGAACAGTCTTTGCGGAAAGTGGAAATAGGTGGGGAGGGAAATATATCCCTGGTACCTTCCCACTACCCCCACCCTCCTCCCATTTAGCTCTCCACCCCCAAGGCTCCCAGCCTCATTCCTGATAATGGGCTTTTGCCTGAAACATCAATTTTCCTGCTCCTCAGGTACTGTCTGACCTGCTGTGCTTTTCCAGCACCACACTCTTGATTCTAATCTCCAGCATCTGCAGTACTCACTTTCACCTTATTTTGAATTAAGCCAATGTTCGAAATTTATTTTATCTTGAAAGAACTTAATTTCTAAACAAAAAGAAATTACCTTTCCTGTTGGTCAATGCCTATCTATAGACATGTGCAGCTGTCTAGTAGAAATAGGTACTGACGTAGGATGATAAACTGTCCAATTGCCTCAATTCTCTGTTATCCAAAGCTGTGTTCCAGTTAGTCTTCAACTAGTTTCCAAATATCTACTACCAACATATTGGAGACTTGTATAATGGTCATGACTGAGACCATGGTATGGATTTGCCTTCAGCAGGATGTTTTACCTGACACAACAATAATTGTTATCCTCATTATATAAGAACTATGCATAAATTTGTGATATTGAAGAATCCATTAGATATTTATCATAGCTAACTATTATGTACAGATATTACATTCACAGATACATAATGCCTGGGATAGCATTAATCTCCTGTATTATACCAAAGTAGCATATCATGCCTCAAGAGATGGTAATATAGAATATATGATCCTAATACCCTCTGTCACATGCTGTGAAACTGTAATGTTATGAAGATGTGGATGTATCTTTAAGAGAGTTAAAAGCAGCAGAAATACTGGACACAGCACCAAGTGTTCTCAATATGGCCACAATGTAACACTGGGTTGAACAAGTTGATTAGTTCATTGCCTGGAGACAAAACAAAATTGAATTCAGCCAGTTTGTTTAAAATATACCCCGACAAAATACCAATTTCCAGTCAAGTCTGAATGAGTTATTGACAATCTTAAAAACCAATGACACAATCCAATGCTCTGGGGTATAAGACCGGAGGGGTGGGGAAGGGCAATTGAATGGTTGAGAGGAGAACTGCCAAGTCCTAGCATGTAACAGGCTGCTTGAAAAAATATCTCTCTTAAAAGTATCTTTTTGATCAGTAACCTGTGATGCAGAAATTCCTGACAAGTAGAATAGAAGGCACAGGAAGATCCAAGGACAAGAACATACAGATGCCTAGTTTTTGGAAAAGAAGTGTTGTTTTATAAATCTTATTTAGGAATTTTATCAGACTTTTATTATAGAAGGGAAGGTAAAAGATGGGTTAGAGAAAGAAATTGTAAATAGTGGTTAGTTATACATTAAGAAATAATGTTATACATTAAGAAATAAAGTTGTTAATTTTTACTTTACATAGTTCTTGGCCACTTGAATTTTTACAGATCACTGCATGGGATAAATCTTTTCTGTGTTGCTGGTTTTAAATTAAGCAGGAGAGTATATATCGTGACTTAACAGTAAAGATTTCATGAGAACATCTTTTAAATGTATACTAACATATTGATCATGAATGTAATATAAAACTCTCTTATTTTAATTCTCTGCCTCACTGCCATTCTGTCCTCAATTTGCCCCACTGAATCTCAATGGAAACAGGGGAAGCTTCATCTCTCCTTTTGATTAAGCCCATACAGGATTCTGAACTCAACACAGCATTCAATAATGTCAGATTTTAACATTTTCTCCCCATTGTTCCAGATAACAGATGCTGGTGATTTCTTCACGAGTCCCACCATCACCCCTTTCATCATTTGTTCTATCATGCAGCCTAACATATCATAAACGTCTCCTCTTATTCTTGCCCCTCATCATTGATTCAGATGTCCAGCACCTGTAGTATTTTGTTGTTGTTCCTCTGTCAATGCACCTACCTGTTTTGTTAACAATTACTGAAACCCAAATTCAAAACCATTTGGTGGCAGAGCACTATGTTCTTTTACATGACAATGGTGATTACTTTCAAGGCGTTTCATCGAATATAAAGTACTTTTGAAGTATCCTGAGGTTCATGAAAGACACTACAGAAATTTGAGATGCCTCCTTCTCTTTATTAGCTGTCAAGTAATGATAGAATATTCCACAAAACTAGAAAGGAGCTGACCAAGTTAGTCAAAGTGAGCAAAGAGTGTTCAGGTTGGTCACAAGCAATATAATGTAACCGGCTGCTTGAAAAAATAACTCTCTTAAAAGTATCTTTTCGATCAGTAACCTGTTAAATTTGCGCCAATAATTTAAGGAAAGAATGAGTTACTACAGGATCTGAACAGTTTCTCCCGCTGAATCACTCTGTCAAGGGACACCTTTGAAAAATTCATACTCCTGCTCTAAATGTACAATCACTCCCACAGTACAGTACTCCCACTGTGCAAAAACAGGCAAAAACAAGCCATGTGCACAAAATAGCGTGTTTGTGGCAGTTTGCAACAAGTAAAGACAGTCAAATGAAGAAAATGAATACTACAAATTTTGAAAAGTAACATGAGCCAAGTCATCTGTAAATAGAAAAGAAGTATTTACATGCCAGTTGTGCACTCATCACTGATATCAGAAGAGCAATAAAAACACAAAATTACATTATTGTTATGTTTTAAACACACTAAAGAGGGAATTTTCCATTGAAACAGAAAACAACCTTCAACTCACAGTTATGACATTGATCAAGTATAATGCAGGGCTGTGACTAGATAACCCAGACAGAATGCTACATCCAAACTGCGAAAACTATCCCCATCAATCGCTCCTGCCTGATATTTCTATTTTCTAGACCGTCTCCTTGTGACCTGTCTGGACAAAATGACCAAATTAGTACCAAGTCAATTTCAAGTCCAAGGACATGCTGTAGACTCTCATCCTCTGGGAACTGAAATGAGCCTCCCTGTGTCATTTCAATTAGGCCCCTTGACAGCTGTCAGGACGAAGAAGGAACTATCATTTCTTATATCTGAACTGATTTCAAACCTTGGTCCCATAGGTGAAATGACAGTGTTCAAACAGACTGCTACCCAGCTGCAATTCCCTTCGCTGAGCTGTACAGCTGGAATCCAAGCTGAGGCAACAACATGACTGGCAGTGCAACCAATCTGCTGTTTATTTTCAACACTTTCGTTCCTTATCTCTTCTCAGCAAGACAGTTCCTCCCCTCAGCTTTAACCAGAAATTATTTCAACTTTGTTTTCTTGTGTTACTGACAGAGTCAACCTCCCCATCCACCCATTTCTCAAGTGCAAATACTTTACCTGCCTCGTATAGGCTACATCTTGGAAAAACTCTTAACCATAATTAACAATCATATAGAGGGCTAATTTCTTGTTAATATGTTTTCACCCATTCATGAAACGTGAGTAACACTTGCTGGCCAGCATTTATTGCCTATTCCTAATGGTCCTGAAATTGCCTGGCTGACTATGTCACTTCAGAGAACAGTTAAAAGTAAACCACATTTTTGTGGGTCTAAAGTATTCTTAGATCGTCACCACGTAAACATGGTAGATTTCCTTCCGTAAAGGACATGAGTGTAGCATATAGTCATAGATTCAGAGTCATACACCATGGAAACAGACCCTTCAGTCTAATTCATCCACACCAATCAGACATCCCAATCTGACTTAGTGCCATTTGCTAGGATCTGACCTATTTCCCTCTAATGTCATGGATACATATATTCATCCAAATGCCATTTAAATGTTGTAATTGTACCGGCCTCCATCACTTCCTCTGGCAGCTCATTCCACCCTCTACATGAAAAAGTTAACTGCTTTTTAAATCTTTCCCCTCTCGCATGCTCTCTAGTTTGTGACTCCCAAACCCTAGGACTGTTCCCCTTATCCACGCCATTCATGATCTTATAAACCTCTGTAAGATCTCCCCTCAGCCTCTGATGCTCCTGGGAAAGAAATCCCAGCCTATTCAGCATCTCTCAAAAACCCAAACCCTCAGTCCTGGCAACAACCTTGTAAATATTTTCTGCATCCTTTCAAGTTTAACAACATCCTTCCGATAAAAGGGCAACTAGAATTGTATGCAGTATTCAAAAGTAGCCTCACCAATGTCCGGCACAGAGGCAATATATCATCCCAACTCCTACACTCAATGTTCTGACCATTGAAGGCAAGCATGCCAAATGCCTTCTTCACTACCCTATCTACCTGTGACTCTACTTTCAAGGAACTATGCATCTGCACCCCACGTCTCTGTTTAGCAACACTTCCCAGGACCCTATCATTAACTGTATAAGTCCTACCCTAATTTGCCTTATCAAAACGCAACACCTCATATTCTAAATTAAACTCCATCTGCTATTCCTTGGCCCATTCTTCCATCTGATCAATGTCCCATTGTACTTTGAGATTATCTTCTTTACTGTCCACTGCATTACCTATTTTGTTATTATCTGCAAACTTACTAACTGTACTTCCTTTATTCTCATCCAAATTATTTATATAAATGACAAAAACAGTGGCACCAATCCTTATGGTACATGCTGGCCACAGGTCTCTCGTCCAAAAAGGAAACCTCTACCACTACCCTCTGTTTCCTACCTTCAAGCCAATTCTGTATGCAATTGACTAATGGATTTTACATGAACTGACTTCCTAAAAGACCAATCTTTAATCCAGATCTTCTATCAAATGAAGTTTCGTCACTGTTGTGATGGGATTTCAAACCATGTGCCAGAGAAGTAACTTTTTGCTCTGGATTACTTGACCAGTAATATCATCACTACTTTCCCAGATTAATTAGCCCTAACCTTTTAAACTGATTAATCCACTAATGCTGTGAAAAATAGGGTACATTTTTGCATAAGTGTTTCTTTCCACTTTAAGAATTGGAATGACAGGGCCATCAGGTAAAAACAATGACTCCAGATGCTGAAATCCAGATTCTGGATTAGTGGTGCTGGAAGAGCACAGCAGTTCAGGCAGCATCCGAGGAGCAGTAAAATTGATGTTTTGGGCAAAAGCAATAAAGGCAGAGAGCCTGAGGGGTGGAGAGATAAGCTAGAGGAGGGTGGTGGTGGGGAGAAAATAGCATAGAGTATAATAGATGAGTGGGGGAGGGGATGAAGGTGATAGGTCAAGGAGGAAGGTGGAGTGGATAGGTGGAAAAGAAGATAGGCAGGTAGGACAAGTCATGGGGACAGTGCTGAGCTGGAAGTTTGGAACTAGGGTGAGGTGGGAGAAGGGGAAATGAGGAAACTGTTGAAGTCCACATTGATGCCCTGGGGTTGAAGTGTTCCGAGGTGGAAGATGAAAAGTTTTACCTGCACATCCACCAATATCATTTATTGTATCCGTTGCTCCCGATGCAGTCTCCTCTACATTGGGGAGACTGGACGCCTCCTAGCAGAGCGCTTTAGGAAACATCGCCGGGACACCCGCACCAATCAACCACACCGCCCCATGGCCCAACATTTCAACTCCCCCTCCCACTCTGCCGAGGACATGAAGGTCCTGGGCCTCCTTCACCGCCGCTCCCTCATCACCCAACACCTGGAGGAAGAACGCCTCATCTTCCGCCTCGGAACACTTCAACCCCAGGGCATCAATGTGGATTTCATCAGTTTCCTCATTTCCCCTTCCCCCACCTCACCCTAGTTCCAAACTTCCAGCTCAGCACTGTCCCCATGACTTGTCCTACCTGCCTATCTTCTTTTCCACCTATCCACTCCACCGTCCTCCTTGACCTATCACTTTCATCCCCTCCCCCACTCACCTATTGTACTCTATGCTACTTTCACCCTACCCCCACCCTACCTCTAGCTTATCTCTCCACCCTTCAGGCTCTCTGCCTTTATTCCTGATGAAGGGCTTTTGCCCAAAATGTCGATTTTACTGCTCCTCGGATGCTGCCTAAACTGCTGTGCTCTTCCAGCACCACTAATCCATGACAGGGCCATCAGTCTATAAGACTATAAGATATTGAAACAGAATTAGGCAATTTGGCCCATTGGGTTTTCTCTGCCATTTGTCCATAGTTAATATGTTTCTTAACAGCATTCTCCTGACTTCTCCCCATAACCCTTGATCCCCTTACTAATCAAAAATCTATCAATCTCAGTCTTAAATAAAATCAATGACTTGGCCTCCACAACCATTTGTGGCAATGAATTCCACGGATTAACTACACTCTGGCTGAAGAAATTCCTCGTCATCTCAGTTCTAATGGGTCATCCTTTCAATCTGAGGGTGTGCCTTCTGGTCCTAGTCTCCCCTACTAGCAGAAATATTTTACACTCACCTCCACTCTATCCAAATCTCTCAGTATGCTGTAGATTTCAGTCAGATGCCCTCTCATCCTTCTAAGCTCCATTGAACCAGCATCTTCAACCGTTCCTCATATGACAATTCCTTTATTCCTGGGATCTTTTTTATAAAGTTCCTCTGCATCCTGTCTAAAGCCACCACATCCTTCTTTAGATATGAGGCCCAGAACTGGTCACAATATTCCAAGTGAGGTCTGACCAGAACTTTATTCAGCCTCAGCTGGGAGTTCCTGAGCTTATCCAAGTGTAGCTTGTCTTCTGCTTTTCAGTCAGCTCACCAAAGGTTACAGAACTGTTCCTCAAAAGCAGCAACTTTCTCAGCATTTATTGCTGAGGAAATTCCTGGCCAGCATGAATCTTCTGCACATGTATGTCATTTCCAGCTAAGAAAAATATGTACAGAAGAAAATGAACTAGGAACTGATTTAAAAAAAAGAATCTTGGACTCCTTGAGAAAATCACACCTGAAAGCATTGTAAACCACCTGTACTGGGGCATCATTATAAATTGGGTATGTTACCTTATATGAGGCATTTCTCTCTTATGTTAATACCAAAAAAGAAAAATCAACTTGTGGTTCAAAACTTTTTAAAAATCCTAATTAGTAAAGCTTATCTGTGTTGATAGTGACCATGATTGAATCCCATTCCAAATTTCATTGAGCATCCTGCGATTTTGATATATCCAGTGAGGTATGATTGCATGGGCAGAAAATATAGTAACATGTAGAATCTTCCTAGGCCCTGAGCAACATAGGCTATGGTGAATGATGTGCAAAGTCCTGAGAGACGTTACTCAATGTCGATAGAAACAAGTAACATTTTCCAAATAAGTTCTGGAAATTGAGATGAGATTCTGACTAGTTAGCAGCAAGAGGCCAATTATTGGAGATTATTGCTCATTATTATCCTTATTATTACTTAATCTTGCCTTATTAATATGCATTCTCCTATTATACCACCTGTCAGCGAGAAACTAAATGGCAACAATTCCCAACTTGAAAGTCAAAGCAGTAACCTGGTGACTCCAGCTCACTGCATGCTCCTCTGGATTGCTATCAACATCTCAGGACATGCATCGTGGGCAGCAGCTGCATGCACCCATCTCCCATGGATGTTAAAACTGACACATGCAAACCTTTCCAAGCATCTCCAATCCATTTATAGCAATCTTTGGTATTCCACGACTGAACTGAAATCTGTTCTGTAGGAACTTGGTTAGATCCTCGTTGCTTTCTAAGAGAATTCATTTGTTCTCTTGGTTCTGTAAAATGTGTGACTCACTGGTCACTCATTATGACTGTACAATAAATCATTGCAGAACATGTTCTCTTGTATCCCTCACACCAAGAAAAAGAAAATGGGGAAAAGGACACAAGACATAACAATAATGTGTGAAACAAATAAAATCTAAATTCAGTGGAATACTATATAATGTCATCCTCCAAAACTTTTTAGAGGAATAATTTTGCTTATCAATGTTGCCCATTAAGTTCAAGCAATAAGGCTTACATTTCAAAGCATGACTTTGTTGTTTTTGAGAAGAAAATGCAGGTAAGGAGGCCACAAATGCTAGGGATTTTTTATATTCACATGGTGTGGCTGGCCAGCATTTATTGCCTGTTCCTCTTAGCCCTTGGGAAGATGGTGGTGAGCTGTCTTCTTGAACCGGTGCAATCCATGTGCAGAAAGTGGATCTAAATTGTGATTAGGAAGGGAATTCCAGGTTTTTGACTCATTGACAGTAAAGGAATAGCGCAATATTTCCAAGCTGGGGTTGTAAGTGACTTGGAAGGGAACTTGCAGATGGTAGTGTTCCAATGCATCTGCTGCCTTCATCTTCTTGATGGAAGAGTTTATGAGATTGGAATGTGCTGAATAAGCAGCAGAGTGTGGGCAGCGTGACCTGGGCAGAGACTGGTGCAGGAAGCAGTCTTGGAACTTAGCTTGGAACAGCTGAGTGCCAGTATGGAATGGACTGGAGGCTTGGAGCTGAAAGAGGATGGAAGCTGGTCTGGGGTCTGGTGCAGGAGGGCAGACCATATGCAGAGGTCTTTGCCGAGCTGCTGCAATGGGATGTTGACTTCAAATTTCCTACCTTACCAAACTGCCAATACTTTAATGATGTCCTATTTTCAATTTATTTTTAAACTCTGTAATAAAGTAATGCAAGTACTTTATTCCTCTGTTGTATCCAAGATTTGTACCTGGGTACTTGAACCTAAGATGTCTGCCTCTTTCGGCGACATTATAAAAGCTTTTCACTGTATTCATATAATGGAGTACATGTGATAATAAAGGAAATTCTATTTTATTCTATCCTAAAAGTGAGAAAATAATAGAAGAATATACAGATGAGTCCCAGGTCACATCCTGGCTCTGTTCTGGGGTCCGTTTGCAAGTTGGTTTGCTTGCATATTGGAGCAGAGTTCAAGACAATGGAAAGTGGCTGTTCCTAAGTACTGCAAATGTTCATATTTTGGGTCTTTACATTTTAAATCCACGTATAGCATCACGTTCCTAAGTATGAGCATTGTAGGTCGAACTTTTGTAAATTTGGGACCCCTGCACTGTTCAGGTAAGATGGAGAAAAGTGGGACAAGGTCACAGTGAACCTAAATTCTGGGTTAGATCAGTCACTCCAAATAGCCTATTTCTGTGATGTATTTTGGAGCAGTTCAGTGTCAGTACGTAGCAGACTAGAGGCTTGGAAGACTCAGCATTGAGTTCTCCAATTTCAAATAACCTCCCTTCCCTTCCCCTGATTCCCTTCCCAGCCCCTGCCCCTCCCTTCCACTCCTCCCTGACCAACCAGGTCATACCCATTACCTGCCTTTACCTATCCCCACTTCCCCACCCTGCTCCCGCCACACCCTCCCCCCCACCCTTTATCAGCAATTCCTCTAAAACCCATCTCCAATCCTGAAGAAGGGTTACACCTGAAACGTCAACTTTTCCACCTTCTGATGCTGCCTGGCTTGCTGTGTTCTTCCAGCCTCCTGCTTGTCTGTCTTGGTTTCATCAGCAGCTTTTTATTGTCTCTATTTCTGTGATGTGGAAAGCTCTAAGTAATTTGTGCCTAACTGATTTATCCCAGTTACAATGTGTGGATTTACTTCACATTTGTGCTGTATTAGAGTTATAGATATGGAATCCTACTTGGTTCATTAATTCACAGAGCTTCATTGTTTTCAGGGTTGGAATCAGTGCAATGATCACTATCATGGCATGATCTTTGGCTACTTATGCACGACTCTCCCTCCAACTACTGCTGGAGAGATTGGGATTTGGATAAGCAGCAGTAAATGAGCTTTTAAATGCTTCTGAATGATCATTGCTAAAACAGTCTCCTTGCACTGAAAATTAATTTTGCCTTTTGAAGAAAGTTTTCAGTGCAGCTTTTCTAAAAAAAACAAAAAAAATGTTTTTGATTTGCTCATCTCTTTCTCTCAATTCCATTTATTTCACTTCCTCAGTAATGGTTAAAATTTAATTTATGTGTACAGAATATAATTTTACTTTTCGCTTTGAAGTCCATGTAGATCATGAAGGATTCTTCAGTTGGATTGGTGGAAGAACTTCTCTGCTGTTTACCATGCCACAGATCCCCTGTAGGGGGTGGAAACTTCAAACAGATGTCAGGTGACTGCCAGCCTCCTTTGACAAGCCTTTGAGCACAAGCCTGTGTGGAAAGCTTTTCCCTCAGCGCTGCCAGCACAATCTAGTCCATTAAACTGACTGGATCAAAAATAAAGATTCATATTTCAGAATTTCACTGTTTACATATCCTTCCAGGTTTTTTTATTTGGCTAATTGTGTCAAACCAGTTTATAATTGTTTAGGATTCTGATTGCTTCTGCTACCTCCCATATTTATTTCAGAGTGCATTATCTCAACTGAGTGCTTTTCTGTCAAATGACACCAACTGAGTACTTAATATACCTCTGGGCTGTGGTTGTCTCCATATACACTCAGAGGTTACCAGCTTTTTATCCTAGAGCAAAGTTCTTTCATTGTACAAGTGGTTAATAGCCTTATTTATAACTATGCATTACAGATTACTTTAATATTGTGGCTAAGATCTCTCTTCTTTCTAATCTTTTTTCCCATCTGCCTTGCTGATATCAGACTAACATTTTCAGTTGCATCATCATTAACATATCCTATTATATTCCTTCATGTACAGAATATGAATGTCACTGGCCAGGCTAGCATTTATTACTCAACCCTAATTGCTCACAGGACCAGATGTAGACTTGACTCTAGGCCAGTTAAGGATGTCAGTTTCCTTCCCTAAAGGACATAAATGAATTAGCTGGGCTTTCCTGCCAATCAACAATGGTTTCATGGTCATTGTTAGACCCTTAATTCCATATATTTAATGAATTCAAATTCCACCACCTGCCATGGCAAAATTCAAACCCAGGTCCCCAGAACATTATTAGGGTGTCTGCATAAATAGTCCAGTGAAAATACCATCACTTCCCCAATATTTGCCCCTGCTCCCCCTCCCCAGTTCTCTCTTCCTTGCTTTACATAATTCCAGTAATTTGCTTTTAATTATTTACAGCAAGTATTAACATAAATTTCATTATTATCAGTTTCCACCTCCCTGGCAGACCTGCAAAGTTCAAATCTCCCAAGTTATGATGATTTAGAATTCTTACTGGACATCCCAATCCTGTTTGCTTGATTTCTACAAAGGGATGATGGTGTTATACCATTGGAATTGTTGTAAACTTGAGCATATTAATTGTTGTATTACAGGCATCTCTATCCTACATCCTATGTTAATTGTACTTTGATCCTACTCAAGCCATGAATTGAGAAAATGCCTTCCTCTATCTTCTGAGTGTTCCTTCAAATGTGCTGACGATATAAGATCTTAGTCGATCTGTTCCTGTAACGCTTGTAATTATGATTTTCTGCCTCTTTTTAAGTCAAAATCACTTTTGACCTATATACTTTTGCTGTCCTTTTCCATGGTATTTCTGCATTCTATTTTTTACTTTTTGTAGCCATGGGAGTTTATGTTTGGCTTGAGAATCCACTTTAACACTGATACATCTGTTTCAATTGCCTTCCTATTAATAATTCAGTTGATGAATACACATCATTTAATAAAGTTGCTCTGCAACTGAGTAGCGCTAATTCGCAGTCTGCGTTCTTTCGCATCAGTAACTTCAGAGTCTTACTCACTCTGTCTGTTTCTCCAACTGACTGTAGATTAAGTGCTGAACTTATCGTCTGGTTAATTGTTACCTCTAAAGTGAACTTCCTGAATTTCTGGAACACAAGTTGAGGTGCATTATTGATAATAATTCCAAGGGAAACTGTGTACTACACAAGTTTGTTTTAGTGCTCAAACCACTGAGTCTTCTGTGTTTAATTTACGTTTTCACTCCATCTTAAATAGTAATGTATGAGGATGAATTAAGTCTTTCATTTGAAGTGGATTAAATCCTGCTCATTCCCATGACCTTTCTGGAACCTTTGGGAAAATTAATCGCTCTGCTGACATTACGCTCTACATGACACATGTGCAACATGGCGAGATGAAATATTCTTTGATGTCACAAGGAATTAAGGGCTACAGGGAGAATGCGGGTAAGTGGAGTTGAAATGCCCATCAGCCATGATTGAATAGCGGAGTGGATTCGATGGGCCGAATGGCCTTACTTCCGCTCCTATGTCTTATGGTCTTATGGTCTTATTCTATTTCTTTGAAAATTGTACTGACTGTTCATAGAGTCATAGAGATGTATAGCATGGAAACAGGCCCTTCAGTTCAACCCATCCATGCTGACCAGTTATCCCAACCCAATCTAATCCCACCTACCAGCATCTGGCCTATATCCCTCCAAGCCCTTCCTATTCATATACCCATCCAAATGCTTCTTAAATGTTGCAATTGTATCAGCCTCCACTACTTTCTCTGGCAGCTCATTCCATATCCATACCACCCTCTGTGTGAAAAAGTTGCCCCTTAGGTCTCTTTAATATCTTTCCCCTCTCACCTTAGACCTATGCTCTCTAGTTCTGGACACCCCGATCCCAGGGAAAAGACTTTACCTATTTACCCTATCCATGCCCCTCATAATTTTGTAAACCTCTATAAGGTCACCCCTCAGCCTCCGACGCTCCAGGGAAAACAGCCCCAGCCAGTTCAGCCTCTCCCTATAGCTCAGATCCTCCAACCCTGGCAACATGCTTGTAAATCTTTTCTGAACGCTTTCAAGGTTCACAACATCTTTCTGATAGGAAGGAGACCAGAATTGCACGCAATATTCCAAAGGGACTGTTGAGCTCTGACTTTGCTTTTGTTATGCCAAAGGTCCCCAATGGTGTTAATGTAGAATCTCTTGTCTTTTTGGCTTTGGTATAATCATTCTATGGCCATACACACAGGTTGTCGTCGTAATCCTTTTCAATTCATGATCTTCTGGACGGAAGTTTGATCATCCTTGCAGAGTTGTTGGGCATTTGTCTGATTTTTCTACTGTACCAATTCCTTTTAGTTTTACTTCAGTTGCTGATGGTGTGCTGATAATTGCAGAAGAATATGACTGCAGTTCTTTGATAAGAATCAAATCTTCATTGTCTGCTTCATCCACATGTACCCTTGAAAGTTACTCGCCATCACTTGTGTCTTGGCTGAAAATGTGTTGCTGGAAAAGCGCAGCAGGTCAGGCAGCATCCAAGGAGCAGGAGAACAGGCTGGGGCTGTTTTCCCTGGAGCGTCGGAGGCTGATGGGTGACCTTATAGAGGTTTACAAAATTATGAGGGGCATGGATAGGGTAAATAGGTAAAGTCTTTTCCCTGGGGTCGGGGAGTCCAGAACTAGAGATCACTTGTGTCTTGCCTGGAAGTAGACTATTATGTAATTCTATCTCACCAGTCTAAGCTTGAATGTTTGCATTCATAAAGGTAGGTTTATGATTTTCATTCATCCTAATAACATTACCAATGTCTTATGAACATCAATATATGAATTAGGAGCAGCAGAAGACTATTCATACACTGAAGCCTGCTCCATCTTGACTTGGAATTTCAATCCCATCACATAAACCTTTCACATCACCATGTCACTGCTAATTCCTTCTTTTCTATCATTGTGTACCTGTATATGATCTCAGTTAAAGTTTGCGACAGGAATTGCACAGGATTTCTGCTTCCATCAGTTAGCACTTGCGGAAGGGCATGAGAATGCAAATGTAACCGTGATACAAAATAAAACTGGATGCAACAAAGCTGCATGGAAGGATGAACAGTGAGAATGATACAAAGTGCCTCAATATGATTTGGACAAGTGGAATAAATGGGCAAAAACAGGGCAGATGAAATATAATGTGGATAAATATGAAGTTATCCACTTTGGTGGAAACATAGAGCAGATTATTATCTGAATGGTGACAGATTGGGAAAGGGAAAAATGCAATGAGACCTGAGTGCATTCACGAGTTGCTGAAAGTAAACATATGGATCGAGCAAACCACAAATGGAACATCAGTTTCACAGCGATATAATTCAAATATCAGAGAAGAATAGAATAGAATAGTCATCTATTGTCACTTGCATTTTTTACAAAAAAAATACAGTGAAAAATGTTTAAATTGCCATACCCTGGTGCCTATATTAATGACAGAAGGTATAGATAAGAAACAAAAAGACAAAGTCTATATTAGTTCAATTCATGGCTCTTGGGTTTGGGAAAAGACAGTATCACTGTAAGACTGACACACCATGCCATGGGAATACTGGGCTGGGAGTCTCTGCAGAAGATGTCCCAAGGAGCAATCTTATTGAGAGAGCTGGCCACCCACACCAGCTGCTAAAATCTTGGGTCGCAAGGTTCCGCAGAATCCCAAATCTGCCCCAAGAATACACCTCGTTGCTGATCTCACGCCAGGAGATGTCGCACAAAACTGCATGAAGGAATCCCAGGCTGCTGGATGTGGGTTTGAAACCACCTCATGGCCAAAGCTGCCGCTGACCTGCCCAATGGAACCACATGATGTAGTGGCGAAGACGCCAAAGCTGACAACCACCAGAGGCAGCCACAATGCCAATGAGGAACCACCATCAAAATGGCACAAGCCACCTGAAACACCCTTCTTCCACCTCATCGATGTCGTCTCCACTGGTGTAGCTGACTTCTCTGGGCTCAGTAACTATTTCCATATTCTGGACACCCATGAAGCTGCCTTCCTAACACTTTCCACCAAAAGACAAATGAAGAAAAGAAAAGGTGGATGAACTGGACGATCTCTGGGCACAGGGGTCCAGGCACTGCATATTTTGCTACTGCCATCTTACTGCAGTTGTAGAGTGCAATGGGTGAGATCACATCTGGAGTATTGTGTGCAGTTTTAGTTTCCTTATCTGAGGAATGTTGTTCTGGTTATGGAGAGAGAACAATGAAAGTTTAGCAGACTGATTCCTAGGATAGCTGGACTGATGTACAAAGAGAGAGTGGATCATTTTGAATTATATCACTGAAGTTTCGAAGAATGGCGTACGTTTCATAGGAATGCATAAAGTTCTGACAGGACTAGACAATGTCAATGCTGGAAGGATGTTCCTGATGACTGGGGAGCCCAGGACCAGAGATCATAGTCTAAGCAAAAAACAGTGAGCCATTTAGGACTGAGATGAGGAGAACTTTCTTTACCCAGAGATTGGGAAGACTGTGGAATTCTCTGCCACAGAAAGTAGTTGAGGCCAAAATATTAAATGTTTTTGAGAAGAATTTAGATATCACTCTGAGAACTAAATGGGTCAAAAGGAATGCAGAAGAAGCAGGAATGGGGTACTGAGCTGGATGATTAGCCATGATCATATTGAATGGTGGAGCAGGCTTGAAGGGCTGAATGGCCTACTTCAGCTCCTATTTTCTATGTTTCTACGTGCAATTGCCTTATACAGGAAAGAATCAGTTGCAGAGGTCGTATTGCCTTCCTGGTGCCAAGTTTCAGGACACCATTTCGTTTCTGGAGAAGACCATGGAGTGGAAGGAGAAAGATCAGTTGTCATGGTCCATGTAGGTACCAATGAGATAGGTAGAACTAGGAAAGAGGTTCTGCTGAAGGATTATGAACAGCTCAGGTCCATGTTAAAAAGAAGAACCACAAAGGTTAGGATTATGACCTGAGCCAAGAGAAAATTGGAGGAGGGTAAATAAGATTAGAGAGGTAAATGCATGGCTCAGAGATTTATGTAGGAGAAATGGGTTTTAATTCATGGTGCACTAGCACCCACACTTGGGAAAAAGAGAACTATTCCTTTAGGATGGGCTTCTTTGAAATTCGTGGCATACTTGTCATGTCCTTACCTCTTGGCCAGAAAACCTGGGTTCTAGCCCCATCTGCTTGAGAAGAGTGTAATAACATTCTGAACAGGTTGATTAGAAATTAGAGACCAACAGGATTAGATAGGGCTCTAAACTAATGATTTGTGGTGGCAGGGATGATTCAATTGAAGGGAAATTTAAAAGTTCTGGAAGAAGTGCAGGGTAGTGAAGAGATGAATGATAATCAAAGTGTGACAGGAAGAGTTAAAAATAGATGCAGAAAAGTGCAGCAGAAATTAGAACCAGCGTAAGTAATAAGGGAAAAATTCAAAGGTTATGGTTCTTTTTCTGAATGCACACAGTATTTGTAACAAGGTGGATGAGTTGATGGTGCCAATAAAAATAAATGGATAGACCTGATAGCTATTACAGAGAAAAGATTGCAGAACAGCGAAGACTAAGAACTCAGTACTCAAGGATTTATCACATCCTGGAAGAATAATGTTAAAATGAAAGGAGCTGGGGTAGCTTTGTTAATAAAGGAAGACATCAGTGCACTGGTGTATAGCGATATAGGTGTAACAAACCATGAAGTGGAACAGTTTGGTTTGAGATAAGGAACACCAAATTGAAAAAGTCACTGACAAGAAGTTCTCAATGAGCTGTCTCCTTGGAAACCTAAGTATAAACCAGAAAATAATGGAGGTTTGTAAGAAGAACACTATAATTGTCAAGAGTGGTTTTAAAGAGTGGTTTATATTGTTGGGAGAAATTAGATGGGCAAGTTTAACGTAGAAGACAAATTTATAGATTGCATTGGGGATTGTTTGTCAAAGCAGTATATTGCAGAACCTACTCAAGAACAGGATACAGCATTTTAAACCTAGTATGTGTAATGAGGTCTGATTAACAAGAGATCCAATAGTTAAGGATCCTCTAGGAGGTAGTGATCACGATATCATAGAATTTCAAATTTGGTTTGAAGGAGGGTAACTCGAGTCTAAACTAATGCCCCAACTTAAATAAGGTCAAATACAGAGGACTGAAGAAAGAGTTGCTTGTACTGAGAAAATTGACTAAGGGGAAAAGTCACTGAATGAACAGTGGCATAATTTAAGCTTTGTTTCCTAACACTCGGCAAGAATTTATTTTGGTCAGAATGAAAGACTCGATGAGAAGGATGAACCAACCTGGCTGAATAAAGGCAGTTAAGAAACGACTCGATGAAAAAGTAATGAGTATGAATTAGGCCAGAGGATTTTATTTTAGGAACCAGCAGCGATGAGTAAAAAGCTAACAAAGAGGCTGAAACTTGATTATGAAAGTAAATTAGCCAGAAATGTAAAAACAAAAACAAGAGCTTCAATGGGATATATAAAAAGAGTGGCTAAAGTAAGTGTAGGAGTGGACTTCACAATGGAGGACCCCATAAACATCCAAAAGCTAACAGGTTAGCAAGGTGATAAGGAAGGAAGGATCTTACAATATTCTCTATCTCAAGGGACAAAGTATTTTAGAAATTATTAGAACTGCAAGTAGACAAGATGTCCAGACCTGATGGGTTACATTCAAGGATTATAAAGCAACTGGTTACAGAAATAGTGGAGGCATTGGTCAAAACAGTCCAGAACTGACTGGATTCTAGGAGGCTTCCAGTGGGATGGAAAGCTATTAATGCAATGCCCCTGTTCAAGAACGGAAACTCTAGGGCAGTTAGCCTAATATCTGTCATTCAGAAAATGCTATCATCCATTATTAGGGGAGAAAAGAAGGGCATCCAGAAATGCCTAAAATAATCAAACAGAATTGGCATGGTTTTGTGAAAAATAAGTTATGTTTGACAAAGTTGTTCAAGTTCTTTGAGGAGATAGGAAGCAGAGTTGACAAAAGGGGGAACTGGTAGATGTAGTGTATCTGCAGTAAAAAGTTATATGGCACATAGTGAGTTATTGCACAAGGCAGGAGGCCTTGCAGTAAGGTACTAGCATGGATAGAGGATTAGTTAAAAACAGAAAATAGGAGATCAGGATTAATTCATCTTTTCAGGCTGAAAAAAACCATATGCAATGATCAATCATATGGCCTCAAATAATTACCTTTTATATTAATACACTCTTCCTGATTGCCTAGGCATTATGTCCAAATTTGCTGATAATGTAAAAATATGCAGGGCGGCGGGGCAGGTTGTGATGAAGACATAAGGAACTTGTAAGGGGATATAGATAGGTTGTGTAAATGGGGAAATGCTTGGCAGATGGAATTTGATGTAAGAACACTGTGAGGTCATGTGCTTTGGTGGGAAGAATGAAAATGGAGGAAGACTCCAAAATATGTAGTGCAGTAGCTTCTCAGTGATGTTGTGCATGAAACACAAAAATTAGCATGGTAGGTGCAGCAAATAATTAAGAAGGCAAACGGAAATTTGGCCTTTATTGTTGGGAAATTGGAGTTGATAAATGGGGATGTCTTGTTACAATATACAGGATGTTAGTGAGGCTATACCTTGAGTGCTGTGTACAGTTTTTGTCACCATGTTTAAAAAATGACATATTAACATTGGAGCCAGTTAAAAGGAAATTCATGTCACTGATGAAGCATTGATTTACCGAGGATGGCTAAAACGGGTTAGGCCTTTATTCAAACTTAGAGTGCAAGATAATGTTATTGAAATATGCAAAATTCTGAGGAGATTTGACAGGATAAGTGTTGAGGAGATTCAGGGGAATCTCAAAATAGGATAAGGAGGCACTCATTTAAAACTGAGATGTGAAGGATTTTCTCCTCCCAGGAGGCAGTGAATGTTACTGAATGTTACAATATACGCTACAATACATATTGTACAATGTATGTTGTCAAGTGTTAACAAAAAGGTGGCCAGTCTTGGTAGAGAATTCTGAACTTCCTCTTGCACCCCCACAACACCTAGACCCTCCCCAGCAAGTTGTCCTCCTTTATTTTCTAGTTTTAGCTGCTAAGCTTGTCTTGGCTTTGTACCCTCAGAATAAGCATTGATGCCAAGATCAGTCTCTGTCCTCATGCACTGATTGAAATTCCACAACAGCTTTTTCTTGTTGCTCGTGACTTTACTTTGTGCTGGAAAAATTAGGCCACAGTGCCACAGAAGGGAAAACGGAGTGAAAGTGGAACACATTTTCAACAGTGGCCTTATTTACATTAAGTTGTCAGTTTGATGTCTTTGCAGTTATGGGATCAGTATTCTGAGGGACAGTGTTAACTATTGGTTTAACAATGGTACCTTTGTCTTGTGAACATATCCATGTGCCAGATGCATTCAATTCATACAACGTTCATAGATGTAGAATATTAATTAGCTTCACTTTAATAACATTAATCTATTTTACTTCAATGGAGCTTAGTCCTCTAATGTGTATTCTTTACTTTATTCAGCACTTTAACAATAAAGTTTTCTTTCCTTTTAGTTAGCACTTTTGCCAGCAATCTTGTTCACTTTTTCCCAGCATAGTCTCACTGTCCAAACTTATCCATCACGATAGTTTCATTGCCTCTTCCAGATTTATTTCTCTGATTCTAGATGACTTGTCCTCAACAATGGCTTCAGCTTTATTCCCCCAAGAAATTCAATTTGGTACAACTTTGAGCTCTTTTGCTATTTTCACCTCTACATTCATTTTTCTGGTTTGGAGACTCACCCTTGGAGAAACATAATTACTTCACCTCTCCTCCACCTTCTGGTTCATGCAACTGTTCCCTCTGGCATCCTACCCTGCATTCAGTTTTCATGAATTGAGAACTATTATTGACCATTTCAGCTTCTCTACTCCCCTCATTCACTCAAACATTTCTCTAAGTATCCTCTCCACTGTCCTCTGTTTTTGAAATTATCATTCCAATTGTTTTCTAACATGTCCCTCCCTTGCTTTCTTCCTATTGCACCTTCTTTTCCAAGAGTAGAGATTGATACCAACTTATCTCTTCTCAACCTAAGCTATTGGTCAGATACAATTTTAGGTGTCTCTCCTTCAGCTTGTCATCACATATCCATTGCTCACGAAAGCACTTCCTGCAATACAGACAATTTAAGTACCTGCAAGTTGAACAACTCTGTGCACACATGTTCACTCTCTGATTTCACTGCTTTTGGCCTATATTCTAATCATGAGGACCCACATCTTATCTTTCCATGAGATACTTTGCTGTGCTCTGGTATTAATATTGACATTAATAAAAGGATGCTACTGAGACTCAAAGGTTTGAATTATAAGGAGAGGCTGGATGGACTGGACTTGTTTTCCTGAAGCATAAGAATCTAAGGGGTGACCTTATAGAGGTTTATAAAATCATCAGGGACATCAATATGGTGAATAGACAAGGTTTTTTTCCTAGGATAGGGGAGTCTAAAACAAAAGGGTATAGGTTTAAGTTGAGAAGGGAAAGATTTAAAAGGGATCTGAGGGGTAACGTTTTCACACAGAGAGTGGTACAAATATGGAATGAGCTGCCTCAGGAAGTGGTAGAGATTGGATATAATTGCAACATTTAAAAGACATTTGGACAGGTATATTAACAGGAAGGGATTAGAGTGATATGGGCCAAATGCTGGCAAATGGGACTAGTTCAGTTTAGGAGTTGCACTGAAGGGTCTATTTCCATGCTGTATGACTCTATGATTAAGCTCCCACAACATCTTCAGTAGGAATTACTGTTAATGTGAGTTGGATATGCTTGCATTTTCTTTTGGAGAAACAGGGCTGTAGATGGTTCACAAATGTGGTGGAGAACTCTACTTTTCAAAGTGTGCCCATTGTGCCTTTTCCCCTCACACTCCTGTTTATCATTTTTTAAATGCTGTAGAATTTTTTTTTCATTATTTTAAGACACTTGTTTGAACACATTATTTCCAGAGTAGCTTCAACTCAGATCTTCTAGCCCAGATGCAGGGACACTGACAATCTACTGCAAGACTCTATATATTCAGTTTTTTCTCCCCCTCTTTCTGATCTCTGAACAGATGCTGAATGAGCTTCCTGGACTTCCCAGCTGTTTCTGCTTTAGTTCACCATTAATTGTCGTCTACTGATTGTGTATTTGAATGATGATTCCCAATAAGCATTTGCCACTGTGTCTATCATCTCAAAACAAAGCTCATCAATGTATTACAAACACACTTTTATTTTAATTAAATATTATGAAAAAAGGAAAATATTTTTTAGCATTATCCTTGCCCAGCCTATTCTCAACGCTAGATAAGACATGCAGTAGGTCAAAGTCTTCAATGCCACTGGTAGGAAACTGCAATACACGAATACACAGCAACAGCAAACACAACAGCTTTCTGCTCATCATAAACACTAATGATCTTTAATGCATAGGTGCCTGATGTACTTGATGAAATAGCACAGTCTGGCTGGATATGACAAGTTAATACAAGTGAATTTAGTTGAATTGTGATGAGCATCAAACAGTAGTTGGGGGAAGGGGGAGGGAAATCACTTAACAAAATAGTGCCGTGCACACATGTTATAGGTGTTCGTATAAATGGTGACATTTTATTTGAAGCTTCAGATAGTGATAAAGTATAATCTTGTTTGCCAACTGATTTGCTCTTGAATAGATCAATACTAAATATTGTTTGGCAATAAGCTCTAAGTGGTAAAGTCACTTCAGGAGAACATAGATAAACATTGAGAAATAAGGAGACATATGAAGATGCAATTTAACATAGTAAAGTATGAAGTGATGCATTATGGAAGGAGTGAGAAGGAAAGGCAATATAAACTGGATGATACATTGTTAAAGGAGATGCATGAAGAAAGTGACCTGATGTAAATGTACATAAATCTTTGAATATGGCAACTCAAATTAAGAAGGCCATTAAAAACAAACAAACATGATCTTTGGCTTTATAAGCAGAATCCTGGAATACAAAGCAGGGAAGTTACAAAAAAAATCATTGATTAGGCCCCAGATGGAGTACTAAAACTGGTTCTGGGATCCAACCTTTGGGAAGGATGTTAAGGCCTTAAAAATGGTACATGGGGTATTTCTAGAGTGGTATCAATGATGAAACGAAGGTTGGCTGTGAAGAAAGTCTTGAATGCCGGGATTGACCTCCTGAGAGCAGAAAAAAACAGTTACAAAGTTATTGAATTGAGATATTCAAAATAATGAAGTATTTTGATGAATGGTCAGTAATGTGGGTACAATTTTAAGAAAGAAACTGAGATGAAGTAAAGAAAATTGTTATTTTTTGGACTACACTACCTGATAGCGCTGTGGAAGTGGATTAAACCATAATTTCCAAAAAGGTGTTTAATAAATACTCAAAAGAAACTGGGCAGCTTTGGGGAAAGGACTAATTCAATAATTCTTTCAAAGAACCAGCGCAGGTACAATAGGATGGATGGCCAACTTCAGAACTGTATTATTTAAAATTTCAATGTTAACAAGTTGAACAATTGTAAGCTCCACTTTTGTCAAATAGGGCATCTCTCGTCAAATAGTTAGACATTTTTAGCACCATCACAATTTGAGCCCAATTGTGTCAGATGGTATTTTGATGAAACTGTTGAGTTACACATTCTGCACATAGCCAGTTTCCCCAGTGTACTCATTATTGCAAAAGCCATTACTTAGTTGCCTCTGACACTATAATGGGCTTTGCAAATACATGGTCATAATGTTAGATCACATACAGAAGATTGTAAGTCCACGTTTTAAGTTTTGTTTTTGTATAATCTCAATATGAATGCTTAAAGTATGAAAGACAGGAATGAAGACATCAATGAGATATCCAATTATGTTCATTAAATACTATAATTGTACACATTTCAATTATTCATAGTTAAGAATACTATATTCAAAATGTGCTTCAATATGAAACAGATTTATATTGGTAAGCATTCTTTTATCTTTGATATCTATGCAGAGTGTTTACTCCAGTGAATACTCAAAAAGGAATTGTTAAACTGACCCAGTTACATGAACCATTAATAACTAATAAACATGAGACCATACTGGAGAACTGTGTAAAGCTTCATATTTAATGAAAATGAACTTTATGCAAGTTAACAATGCTAGTTTCTACTGAATCAGCCAGGGAATATTTTGGTTTTATTGGAGAACATGCTTAAACAGTGTACACACTTTAGTCAAACTGACTAAAAAATAGTGAAACAAAGCCCAAATTAAATAAATGTTAGAAGTGAGAAACAATCATGCCTGCAGTAATAAAAATACAGGTGTGAACAATAACTTCAATACTTATTCTGCTTTTCCCTATGGTGAAATGGGTTGACCTACATAGAACTAGAGCCCTTGCTGCTTCTGTTATTTGGAAGCAAGAAATGTTGGCTGGATAAATTCTGGCTCAGTCTCTTGTGGTCAAATGGCTTTCTTTCAATATTCAGTGACAAACATCATATGGCCCAGATTTTACTGAAAAAAAAAAGTCTGATTGACCCACACTGCAGCAATATAGAGGTAGAGATAGTTCAAGAACTGCAAACCGTCACAAGTTGCTCACCAGATTTGTACCATACCAATGTCATTTCATGCTTAACCCTGTGATATTCATGAATTTGCTCCATTTGGCCATTAGGTTTGCCACAATTGGTCCAATCCAGTGCAGTTATCCCTTCAACAATGTCATAATTGTTAATAATGGCCAATCAACCTGCCCAGAAAATAAACTATTATACGTGGAGTGTCTTAATCCTTCAAGTCATGATTTGTTTAAGGAGTTGTTAAAAATGTTGAATTTTAAAATTTAGATTCAGGTAATCTCAGTATTGTTAGCAACTCACACTTCCGGCAATTTTACAATCTAGTTTCGTTTTTGAAACATAGGTACAAACCTATCTAATGATATACGCCGCTCCAGAGAAATCTAGCCTACAGTTTCTCATAACGCATGAGGAGTTCTTACCCGGCTCTCTCTGTCTGTAAGCTACCTTAATAGCTTACGAGTGCAATTCAGTAGCTGATGACCAGCCTTATTTTCTCAAATCAGTGACAACCCTCTTTGATTAAAATCATCTATCACATGCATCGGGAAAAAAAAAATCAAATGTAGGAAGTGATAAAAATAACTTGAACTAATTACAGCAGTATAATTAGGCTAATACTTTTCCTTTCGCTGTGAAGTAGATCAAACATTATGTAGAGCTCTGAAGAGATTTAAAACTGAACACAGGCATGTTTTCAGCATTTGAGTATATTTACTCCAATTAAAAGAGCATGTTATGTTAAAATCAAATTAATGAACTTCTAATTAGTTCTGTCAAGATCACAGTAATTTTGTTTTTGTTTCTTGGGATCTACCCTGATCCAATGAATATACCTTGGTTGTTGTTAATGCCCTGATGTTGACCATAATTAGGATTGAGCTGCTTTGTGTAATTTTCTTGATCAACATGACAAGACAAAATCCGTATTCGGAACTGTTGGAGAAAAAGGACTTGCATGTGAAATAAAGATGGAGTTTAGACTAGTACAAATCTGCTGCCTAAATCACTCCTATTGTACACTGCTAACACTATACCAAACAGCTACTGCAAGTTTAATCTTTGACCTTGGCAAGCCAGCAACATATGTAGGACATTGTCACCTTTGGAGCTCCTTGGTTAGTGAAGGATTACAAAATTAAATCGATTAGCATTTTTCGACTTCCTGCAGAGACACAGGTGACACACGCTGCACACTATTGTACAAAACAATTCATTTTGACACCTGCATACCATTCATAAAACACTAGCAGTTGATCACAGCATTGTGGAGTTGTCCAAAATCTCAAAGGAAGTTTCAGAAGATTTTGGATATTTATTTTGCAGACTTTGGTATGTTATTCTCATGTGTCAATGAGAAGGGTAGCAACTTGCTGGAGAAATATCCCTTGCAGAAACAAATAAACAGTGGGTTCTGATTAGCTACAATGTCAGACCATTCAAAAATGAAACAAAGCTGAGTAGAATGCAAAACCACAAGATGCTCCAAATAATAAAACGCAACTAAATTTTTTACTTGTAGGGCAAGTCAAACCATTCACAATTAGTTGACAGGTCTGTGGCCTGTCATGGTTGTTACCATGGCAGGGTGCCAGTGTATGCACAGGTTAGAGAAACAGGGGTGAACAGAGGAGAAAAGGGGGAACAATCCAGACTGGTGACTTAGTGGGTTAGCTTTCAGAGTCAGTTGAAGAAGGAAGGAAATGATACAAAAAGAGATAATTATACCTTGCAATACTGTGCTGAGAGGGAAAACAAATAAAAGCTTATTAATTTAAATAAAAGCGAAGCAATGTAAATCACCATCTTTCTGCAATATTTTGATTTTTTTCAAAATATATAGCTATTTGAGTTATACATCTGGCACTGCTAGAGGATGGATTTGATCATGCACCAACAAGATAAAGTTTACAACATTTTTGAATTCTACTTGTATAGTCAGATTTTCTCCATCAAGTTGGGAAGCAAAAGACGGGCCATTTCCCAACCTCAGAATACCATTGGATCCTCACAGAAGTTTGACATTACAGATGTGGATGCAGGATGGCATTATGGCTATCATTTCCTGAAGCTGATCCAGGCAGCCTTAGTGTATGCTAAGGCTAGCAGATTAGAAGGCCCACCTCCATTTCCTTGGACATTGACCCTGTTCTATACATGGTTAAGACCAATAGCCTTTATCTTTCAAACCTTAACCCTTTCTACTACCCCCTCCGTGCCTCTTGATAATCCCTCAAATTTCCATGTGCCTTCTTTATCCATTGGATAGAAGCTGACGATCAATCATTGCTTAAGTTTCAAACAGATTCTAGTTATGAGTTCTGAAATAAATAAAATCTTTTAAACTTATCTGCCAGAAGGTTCCCAGTTCTTTTTGTGTGTAGGTTCCTTTAAGCACCAAGTAATCTAGAATGGAATGTTTCTGATCAAATTAGAAGACTCCCATTGAGTGTTACAGGTATTTACAGGAATATGACAAACATTACAACAAAGACTTTTAGGCACACTAGCTCCAGGTTCATCTCCTACAAGCTCCTTACTTATTCTAAGCAAGTCCCTGTTACATCATCACTGGATGCTGTTGACTGATCGATATGGAACAGACTCCACAGCAGTCTTTCACCAAAGTTCACTAACTGACTTACATGGTTCCATGTATATGGCTTTCAGGAACCCAGCTGCCTTGATGAAAATACCAATTGTAGGGGAAATTGCATTTGCAGCAGTCATTTAAATGATGATTCCAACATCACATTGCATGAGCATTGAGTTGTAATACACCACATTTTCTGCTTCTAAATAAATGACATCCATAGCAAGTGGCCTGGCTATTAGATTTACAGACCCCATATTATGGTTTTACTCAGCATTTACATGGGAAAATCCAGATCTAGTTGTTCTGTTGTAAAAATGACTTACATTACATTGGGCCAGTCATAACCACAGCACATCCTAAAGTGTTTTATACTAATTACATTACTTTATGAAGAATAGTCATTTCAGTAGGAGGTCTTGTAGCATATTGATAACCAGAAGCTTTGTGTTTAAGTACCACTCTCAGACGTGATGGCCAAGGAAGAGTAGTTCATAATACTGCCTAAACCTAACCCTAACAAGCAGGTTAAGTATCATTGTGTAAATTTTTCCAACAGATGCCAATGGCTGGTGATAAGACTGGGAGAGATTCTTGGTCAGTTATGTGCTGGAAGGTAAATTGGAGCTTCTGACATCACTATTCATAGCTTCAGACTATAACATGCATGGGTAGGTGGATGTTGGGTGGAGTGGGTTAGAGTGGGGATAGGGTGGTGTGAGCATTATTTCAGCTGCCTGGATGACCAATGTGGTTGAGATTGGTTGCAATCGCACGAGTTGGATTCTGGACCTGCTTCTTTGCCTTACTCATGACAGAGGTTGTGGTGCTATTGGTCAGACATGCCTTTAAGCAGAGAACGCAATAAGAAGTTACTTCAGTAACTACATCAATGTAAAACAGAAATTACAGATTGCAAGATCCTCCTGCAACAATTTAAATGAAAGATAATCTGTTTCAGGTACTGCCTAAGAGATAAATATGCATGAGGATAATGGGGAAATTATTTGTATTTGTTTTAAAACACCTTTCATACACATTGTAAACAAACAATCTCCTGACTTGGGGACTGGAGCTGAAATTTGAAATTGCTAAAACAAAGTAACTAATTAACATGACTCAAAAAATAATCATAATCTGTATTTCAAAATATGTTTTACAATCAATAGTTAATCACTACTATACATTGTTCTATGAGCACTGTGTTCATGTAATTGTATGTATCTGTGCATGTCTGTATAAGGTGGTGTGCAGATGTGCGAATGTTAAAATACAGAAGAGATGACTAAGAACACATTGTGACTGCATACTCAGAGGTTTTGTGTGATGTCAACTTTGAACAGGCACTTTTACCAAAAACAGCTTCCACGTTTAAAATTCGATTTTCCATAATCATCACTATCATTGTGAGGGATTTCTCAATGGAGACACAACTGTAGAAAGCATCTGGCCTGGTTGCTTTACCTTCAATTGATTTAAGCATGATGTACTATTACAGAGTGATGTTCTTAAAGCTTGTTGACTTGATAAGAGCCCCATTTATATGTTTGCTTATTGTTTTTTTCCTGAAAGCTATTTGACACTAAACAAACCTGTGTTCTATTTGTTTATTGGATATGGGTGTTGTTAGCTGGTCCAGCATTTATTGTCCATCCCTATTTTCCCTTGAAAGAGAGGTGGTGAGCTGCCTTCTTGAACTGTCACAGCCCTCAAGACATCTTCAATACTGTATAAAAAGGAGTTCCAGGATTTTGATCTAATGGCAGTAAAAGAAGAGGAGGTATAGTTTCAAGTCACAGTGGGTTTGTGACTTTGGTGTGAGTAGCAGGGGAAGGATCTTGCAGGAGTCTTGTTCCACACATAGCCTGGTCTTTCTAACTAGAAGGGGTTAAGGGTTTGCAAGGTTGTTTCTCTTTGGAAAGGGAGGGGCAAAAGAATGCTGGTGACCAATATGTCTCTGTTGCATTCGGACCTGAGAAAGTTGTACATCTGTCCAGTGGGTGCCCTCTTTCCTTGGGAAAGCATTGATGATTTTGTTCCTGTGAACACATCAGTTGTTACTTCAACAATATTGTAAAGTGTCAGTTGCTGAAGGCGTCTACAGTTCAAAGAAGCAAGAAAGCCTTGCATTCACTTGACGGCTTTCATAACTACTGGTCTTCTCAATATATTTCCCAGCTCCTGAAATACTTCTTTTGAAGCGTAGTAAATGTAGAAAATGAGGCAACTGATATGCTACAGCAAATTACCACAAGCAGCATTGTAATAATGAAAATGCTTTTGAGACATTGATCATAAATAAATATTGGCCAAGGCAGGATGTCAGGAATAATTTCCCTGCTTCCCTTTGAATTATTAGCACAGGATCTTTTGAACTCATTTCATCCAAAATGCAATATCTACAACAGTAAGGCACTCCCTCAGGACAGCTTTGGACCATCAGCCAGATTTGTGCCCACATCTTGGATTGGGATTTCAATTCAGAACTTTGTGCTTTCTCTACCAACTGGGCCACACTTAACACTCCCCCATGGTTTCTGGTTTTAGTAACATGAAAGCCTCTCGTTGGGATAACCTGTGGTTTCTATAGGAGAAGTTGTCCTTGAGATGTTGAGTGCATGTTAATTTGCAGCAGATGGCTCTGTTCTGTTATAGCCTGTTTTATGAAGTGGAGGCGGCACCAGCAGAAATTCTCTGTGCAAGCTGTGGATCCAACAGCTAATTATTGTAAAGTCTAAGTCAGTTAGAGATCATTACATCAACATACATTGCCCTATGCAGTCTCCCCTTCGTTATTATAACCTGGCAGAGTGTTTGGCCCCTAATGAAAGTGGATTGGAATGGGAGTGGAACTATTACTGGACTCGGGATCCAGAGACCTTGAGACAGGAGTTCAAATCTCAGCATGTCAGCTAGTGAGATTAAATTCAATGAATAAATCCTAAATAAAGTTCCAGTCTCATTAAATGTGAACAAGGTCAGTGTTTTGTGACAAAACTTTTAGTTTTAAATGGATGAGACCATGTTGTGAATGGGATCTTTGTCTGATCATGTGCTATTCAGCATAACCTTTTAATAGCCATTTTTGTTTTTGAAAGCAGCTACAACTCAATACCATACCTTCAGTTTCTTCCCCTTCACAAGAGGTTTGTCAAGAAAAAGCCTCAGCAATCATGTGAACCAGATGTACCCAGTGTGGTGCCAAATTCTTTGAGTTACTCTTGCTATATGCAAGTTGGATCCTGAAATGTTCAACCTTTATATGGCCACAGTGCATCAAATAAATGTGAACATTGCTAAGCTGAATCATGTTTTTAACTTGACATATATCAGAACAGTAAGTAAAAAGTAAAGGAAAGAGCAGATAGGCTCTATATAGACATTATTGTCACTGACATTATTATGCACCTGTATTAAAAGGTGAATGCCAATGTCTTTACCCAACCAGGAGCAAATGCTTCAGTATCAAAAAATGTTAGCCAATAATACGTCGCTGCTCTAAGGGACATCCATTAATACAATAAGACAATCTGCCACTGAACCAACAAAAAACACATTAATTAAAGGTGCAATGCAGTATGTGACAAACATTTAGAAAAAGACAGATGCGTACAAAAGGAGAATCAGAAGAAAGTGTTTCTTTGATGTGAGAAACTTGTAAATTGTCACTGACAAATGGATGGTAGAAAAGTAAAAAAATTCACAGGCCTCAGTAGAACTCTACGTAACAAAAGGGAGGAAAAAGCTTACAAAAGTACTTAATCCAATTCTAAAGATATATGGATTTCATACCCTGTGCCACAGATAAATTGAGAGAACACCCTCAAAACCACTGGAGATATTTCAAATACATATTGCCTGCTAAAGAGATTTCTGCCAACATACTGATATAGTAGAGATTCTCACTAAGCTTGACTGGACAAATGTCATTTTTGAAATCAAAACATACCTTAAAATATGTTGCTGTAATAGATTCCTGACTTGTTTGCTCAGTTGCTTTGGAACATTCGGTGCTTGGACAAACAATAGTCTGATTCTTTATTCTCCACACACATAATGCATTTAATAACTAATGCCTTGCATGAAGTCCATATATCTTGCAGACTTGATGTGTAGATGACACTAACGCTCTGTCCACCCTGATGAGTGAAGCAACTCACCAAAAGACAGAGTCAAAATGAGCTCATCTAGCAGTTGTTCTCTTGGGTTATTGGCTGAAAAAGTTACCTATATTTCTCTTTTCACAGATACTGCTAGACCTGCTGAGTATTTTATTTCCAGCACCTTAATCTGTATTCAAGGTTCATGACAATGGAATCGGGGAACATCATTAACTTGGATCCAGCAACCTTGTGGCCTGGCATATCCCACACTTTACTATTACAATCAAGTCTGATTGGATCAACCAATCAGGATCAACCCTGAT
The DNA here is from genome assembly GCF_004010195.1 of Chiloscyllium plagiosum. Lineage (NCBI taxonomy): Eukaryota > Metazoa > Chordata > Chondrichthyes > Orectolobiformes > Hemiscylliidae > Chiloscyllium > Chiloscyllium plagiosum. Next base: position 70,468,875 of record NC_057719.1, read on the forward strand.
TCAATGAAGAGTGCAGGAGACACCTCTTCTCCCTCATTCACCCATCCTTAGCGTGCCCATTTGCCACCGGGTGGTGGGGATCCCCAGTGGAGGGCTCTCTATGCGGGAGTCCTCCCCCTTTCTCTTGAGGATCTGGGGTGGAGGGTGCTGCACGCAGCAGTCCCCTGCAACTGCAGATTGCGGTGGTTCACGGACTCCCAGCCCAACTGCTTGTTCTGTGGCGCAGTGGAGTCCGTGAACCATGTATATATTGGGTGTGGGCGTTTGCACTCCCTTTTTGATTTTCTGAAAAACCTTCTCTGTTTTTGGCTGCACTTCAGTCCCACGCTCCTGATCTTTGGGCACCCGGTACGGAGGAAGGAGGGCAGGTCTGAAGACCTCCTCGTGGGCCTGCTCCTGGGCCTGGCCAAACTGGCCATCAACAGGTCCAGGCAGCGGGCCGTGGAGGGGGTCGTTAAGGCCGACTGCCTGCCCCTCTTCCGCGGTTACGTTAGGGCCCGGGTGTCCTTGGAGAAGGAGCACGCGGCGTCGACCAACACCCTGGAGTTGTTCAGGGAGAGGTGGGCGCCGCAGGGAGTGGAGTGCATCATTTCTCCCTCCAATTCTATTTTGATTTAGTCCCTACCCTCCCCTTCACTGTTTTGATCACACAGCATTGCCCTTTGATGTGAAGGGCAGTGTTTGTGACTGGCCACCCGGGTGTTTTCCTATCTTCCTAGTGGTGGAAATTGAATAAGGATTCGTGCACTTTGTGTCTTTCACTGTGTCTCACACCTGCACACACACACCATGGGTGCTGGGGAAAAAATAAGTACTACCGCACTTAGGTGGTAGTGTGGGGGTTAAAGATTCGAAAAAAAAAGAAAAAAAAGAAAAAAAGAAAAAAGAAAGAAGAGAAAAAAAAGAGTGCAGGAGAAACTCTATTTTGATTTAGTCCCTGCCCTCCCCTTCACTGTTTGATCACACAGCATTGTCCTTTTTTGTGAAGGGCACTGCTTGTCACTGGCCACTCGGGTGTTTTCCTATCTTCCTGGTGGTGGAAATTGAATAAAGATACGTTCACCTTGTGTCTCTCACTGTGTCACACACCTGCACACACACACCATGGGTGCTGGGGAAAAAATAAGCACTACTGCAGTTAGGCGGTAGTGTGGGGGTTATATTAAAAAAAAAACAGAGCATATCACACAACATTGCCTTTAAAAGAAACAGCAATGTTTAAGAAAAAAAAAAGAAAAAAAAAAGAGTGCAGGAGATCATTCCATGAAAGGTACCAGGCATACCAGTCTATCTTGTGAAGCTGTCCATCTTGTAAAACTACAACACAGGATTAAAACTACAACAGAAGCAGCATGCAATGGAGAGAGTTAAGTAATTCCGCAATCAACAGATCAGATCTAAGCTCGCACTCTTGCCACATCCAGGTGTGAATGGTGGTGGACAATTAAACAACTCAATGGAAAAGGAGGCTCCTCAAATACCCATCCTCAGTAGTGGGAGAACTTCAGCACATCTATGCAACAGACAAGGCTGAAGCATTTGCAACAACCTTTGGCCAGAAGGGTGGAGTAGATGATCCATCTCAGCCTCCTCTAGTGGTTTCTCAGTTTCACAGATATCCATCCTCAGTCAAATATGATTCATTCCACATGATATCAAGATAAGGTTAAAGGCACTGGTTACTGCAAATACTATGTGCTCTGACAATATTCCAACAATAGTCCTGAGGTCCTGTGCTCCAGGACTTGCTGTACTCCAAGCCAAGCCTTTCCAGTGCAGCTACAACACTGGCATCCACCCAACAATGTGGAATATTGTCCTGCACTCAAAAATAAGGACATGTCCAACCCAGCTAATTGAATCTAGATTTGACCATTAGGTACCATCAACAGTGGTATCAAGCTGCACTTGCTTATCAATAAGCTGCTCACTGAAGCTCAGTTTGGGTTCTGCCAGGATCACTCAGCTTGTGACCTCATGCCAGCCTTGGTTCAAAGAGCTGAATTCTAGAAATGAGGTGAAAGCAACAGCCATTAGCATCAAAGGCTCATTTGACCAAGTGTGGCATCCAGGAACCCTTGCAAAACTGGAATCAGTGGAAATAAGGGACAGGGGTGTTGGTGAAAGCTCTATTTGTTTGAGTCATGCCTGTCACAAGGAATATGGATATGGTTATTGGAAGTCAGTCATCTCAGTTCCAGTACATCTCTGCAGGAGTTCCTCATGGTAGTGTCCGAGTCTCAGTCATCTTCAGCTGCTTCACAATGACCTTCCTTCCCTCATAAGGTGAGAAGTGGGGATATTCACCGATGATTGTACAATGTTCATCACCATTGGCAACTCCTCTGATACTGAAGCAGACAATGTACAAACGTTTGGAAAATGTCCAGGTTTGAGATGTCAAGTTGCAACTAACTTTGACCACTTCCAGCAAAAGAATCTAACCATCACTCCTTAATATTCAAGAACATTAACATTGCTGAACAGCAAGAACAACACCAACAAATTGGATCAGTCAACAGATAACTTTAAATTTGTCAAAGTAGTCAGGGGTCTTGAATTCCTCAGGAGAATTTTTGATTTTGGATTCAAGATATCATAGTTACTGCATACCAATCCTGGAATTTGCAAATTGTGTGTGGGTTCTTAAATGTTGAGAAATAAAAATAAGATTGAAGTGATCCAAAGATGTGCTGCATGAACCGGTATAGGAAATATATAGTGCTGTACTCTTGGTCAATGGGAAGCACTCCACCAAAGAAGGAAGACACGTTGCCTGACCATGTTCTATAAAATGTGGAATAGATTGATGTGAATTGACAGAAGCAAGAACCTGCTGCCATCCAGGTAATGACAATATAGCCATCCACATAAACTACAAAAATCATTTGCTTCCAAGGTAGTGTAATCAACAAACTTTCTTCAAAAAGGACAAACCTACAATGGAACAAGCTGCCAAAGGAAACAAGCAGAGTTCCATTCACTTGAAATTTTCAAAACCAATTTTCAGATTATTATACATGTATCAGTTTTTCTAGTCAGGATTACTTTCGCAGCAGGAAATACCTGGTTGAGTCAGCACTACCCACAAACATGTTGGTGCAACACAAATATTAGTTTGTAATGCCGACACAACAGAATTGAAAACAGAAATTGAATGTATGTTTAAGAGTGCAGGAAGAGCACAGGATTTTTAATACACCAGGACTGCCTAAATTTCGGTACACTGTGCTTAGAAACTTGAAAATCAAAACTCACTGGTAGGTTGTAGGTTTAAAGGTTGCTGAAAGAAACAAGAAGGAAAAAGCTTGCACTTCTGCAAAGTGATTTGAAAATATAACTGATTAAACAGACACACTTAATAATCTGCCAGCATTCAGCGTACCAAAATGAACACATCAAAAACGAACTTCACTCCATTGATCTGGTACATAATTCCAAATGTGCTGAAGGGAGCTATCTTAGCAGGAGCTGCTCTTCTGGGTTTGATGCTTGAAAACTGAAGGATCGAAGCAGCCTCATCAGAGAGGTTGCTTTGTGCACTATGATGGGATTAAGTCATTTCCATTTCTGTCATGAACGGGGCCTGCTCCTTACTGCAAAAATAAGATGTAATGAAAATACATGGGGATAGATCCATAAGCAACTGCGATATCCAGTTTGTATGCACTCACTGATCTGTCCTCAACTTATGGCAGGATTAAGCATATTGTCAACATGTCAAATCATCTGTTCGACTGATTTTATGACATTAAGAGTCAGTTACTTGACGATCCTTCCACGATTAGCTGATTTTGAAAAGTTAAGTTGGATGTAAATCAGAAAGGAGGCTAGTGCATTTGAACAGCAACTATGTTCTTTCCATGTACAAAAGGGCCGTTGAGTCCTGCTGCCATCTCCTGACAGGCAAGGTACACTGCAGTCTCTGAGGACTGTGTCCTCAAGTGCCAAATTGGGCTGCTGGGTTGAAGCTGTTTTTGGCTAAGTTTGAGTTGTGTTGAATTTTTTCAGAAGGGTTATCGCCAGAAGGGCAAGTGAATTTTCACACTGCATCCTACCAAACTTGCATCATTAATTACCTGCTTCATACCCATGGTGTTTCCATGTCTGTTTCTGGCCCCACCGTATCATGCACTGTTCCTGAAACAAGTCACCAGTCAGTGGTTAAGCTAGAATTCACTGGCATCTCTTGCACCCTCAACATCTTTAAAAGCTTGATGGGTACCCAATGAAGCTCCTGTCAGTCTGGAGCTGCCCTGCATAGTTGCTGGCATTTGGCCAGGACAAGGAGACAGTGGAATATTGGCACTCTGTTTTTCAGACAGGGTCATGGATGTCCTACTGGATGAAGCAGCACACAGGCAAGACTTCCTCTTTCCCATGATCAGCAATGGAGGACATAACACCAGATCACATTAACCTGGGCTGAAGTTGCCAATCAGGTTAAAGCAGTCGTAGGTATTTGGAGAAATACCCAGCACCACACAAAGAAGGCCAATGTTCTTCTCCACTCTGACAATGTAAGTGTCACCATCTTCTCTCTGATCCCTCACACCCACTCTATCTCTGCTACTGTATCCATCTCCCACCAAGGACCATTGCCTATCAATCTTACCATTGCCTGCAACATTTTCTAATTCACTTCAACACATGCCACCGGTTTCCTGCAAGCCCTCCGCGGTGCCCACACTCTTGCTGGGAGACCATCGACATGCATCAACAGTATTAGCTGTGCCATCCAGCATTGTCTTCTGTAATACCTGCCTCACTCTCATTCCATCAGGAAAACAGCACACGTTAGGCCATGTGTGTCAAGGTGGGGGTGTGCTGCCCACCATTTAGCTCATTTCTTCTTATGAGGAAATGATCCTGACTGACTAACCCAAGCAGAGCCTGATAGATATTGGAGGCTGCTCTTCACTTACTGTGCGAGGAATCCCTGAGCAAAGGCTATCCCCCTGACCTGACTGGGACCTGCTGACAACTGTGATAAGTTTCCTGGCTTTGTGTCTGCACTAAGCCAAATGACAAGGCAGGAACAATATGAGCTCATATCTCTGTCTGAGGCAACTAAGAGCAAAAAGGCAATGCAAGGCATGGATGCAGTAAGCAGCCAGGTTGGGTGAATTGAGTAAGTGTTATTAGAGCAATTAAAGAATCCAGCATTGCAGCCTGGTTCAATCCATGATCTGGATGAGTGCACTTGAGCACACAATGCCCTGCTGCGGCATTACAATGTTAGTTACTGGTGCAGCCCAAGGTACAGCACTGACATGCAGAAGCATCCTATAAGTGGATTGGAGATGTGCCATAAGTGTTCCTGGAGGCTGGCACATGTCAGATACCAATGTTCCTGCAAATGTGATGCTTCTTGCTGGTGTCCCAAGATGTTGGCACCCTGCTTCCAATGGAGGCAATTTGGAACAAGCAACAAGGTACGTCTGCCAGTGCTTACTTTGGTTTCCTTGTCAAGTTTTCCCGATGTCTTGCTCATTTGGTGAGTTTTGGTAAGATAGGAGCCTGAATATTAATGAGATGAGTTGTGGCACTATCAAGGCATTTAACAAGCATTAATCTCCATCAGTTGCCTCATGAAAATCTCATCACACTGCTTGTGAAAACCATAAAAGATGGTGTGAGTTGCTCCACAACACTGAGGTGAGCCTCACTGCACAATCACCCATCTTCCCCATAGCCCACTTTGAGCAAACCTTTATACGATTCTGCCACTGTCTTCTGCCCACCTCATGGAGCATGTGGCAGATTTGAACCATGAGAGAAGAAGAGGTGCAGTGTTACTCGTGCCCATATATTCAATACCATATTTTCACCTGGGGCCCCTTTTCACATTGCCGTTATTCACTACCCAAAGCCAACCTTAGCTTTGCTAAAGAGTAAAAACATAAATCTGTTCTAGATCTTCATAATGAGTAAAACATTATTTGGCCCATAAGTACAAATTTACCTTTAAACACTTTCGAAATACCTGAACTCTTATCCCTGTTCTAGTTCCTTCTCTTCTACACAAATACTTATTTGTGATTTTGATTATGGTTTACTGAGAGTTTGGCAATGGTTTAGAGTATAAGTTGTAAATATACTGACCAGACTTTTCATTATAAAACAGTGGAAAAATAAAACAAAGCATTTTGTTTGTTTAAACATGGAAACCTGTAGCTTTATTCTCTTAGTAAGTGTCTGGAATCTCAAATTATGCTATATACTGTTGCCTAACCATAATATTAATTTGGTGATCTCGTCTGAGACCATAACTATTAAATAATCTAGGAACAAAATTACTGCTGATGCTGGAATCTATACTGAAAACAACAAATGCTGGCAATCCCAGTGGGTCAGACAGCTAAACTATTAAATTATCATTGGCTTTAGTGATAAACAAACAAACATCCTCATCAAACTCCTGTTCCAATTATAGGTGGTTCTGATTACCTTGGTGGCTCTATTCACTGTTTCCATTTTCCCCATATATAGATTTGAGAATCTGCCCAGTCTTCTCCAAAATTTTTCAGGAATGTCAAAAGCTTAATTCAGTCAACTCTGTTGAAGTTTTTTTTTAAAATCTACGAAACAAACATAACTCCTGTGCTAACTCTAAACTGTTCTTATTCATTTATTATATCATGCCATTGCTTCTCTTATTCCTCTTCCTTTCTGGAATCCAAACTGGTCTCTGGCTTTGTTCTGTCACTTACAACCCATTTTCCAGTTACAACACCCAGCACAAACTTTGATGCATGGATGGTCAGATTAAACCACATGATAAATCAAAAAATAAACACACCTTCGGCTTTTTACCTGGGCAATCATTATGGTCTACATGACAGTCTTTGGCCAAACATTCAGGAAGAATAATATCTGCAAATGGAGGATAAAGAAATAAGTGAAAGAATGGCAGCAATAGGAAAGGCTGGAGTTAGTAAGATAAGATGATTACTAACCGAAATAGAATAAAAAACATTTCAATGCTTAACTTGTAAAGCTCTTGATTTGGAGTGTTATTTTGCAACAATGTGAGACATGGGCATTATGGGAGGTGGATACCAACTTGCTAAATAAATTTGAAATGTAGTCTTGCAACAAGATGTCAAGGACCTGCTGTACTGAAAAATTACCAAAAGGTGTAGTTCTGTAAGGAGTGAATGAACAAATAAATTAATTGAAAATACAAAAAGGCAGAGAGTCAAAATAGGCACATTTTAAGAGGAAGAGTGTGGTGCTGGAAAAGCACAGCAGATCAGGCAGCATCCTGATAGCTGCCTTCCCCCCCAGCCCCACCCCTCCCATTTATCTCTCAGCATTCCCCAACACCTCCTCCTCACATTCCTGATGAAGAGCTTATGCTCGAAATGTCAACTCTTCTGCTCCTCGGATGCTGCCTGACCTGCTGTGCTTTTCCAGAACCATACCTTTTGACTCTGATCTCCAGCATCTGCAGTCCTCACTTCCTCCATATTTTAAGAGGAAATTGACTTGTAAGAGACGTTATGGAGGAAGACATCAAGGAGGAAGAGGAAGGAAGGGAACAAGGTTAAATGGTTTGTAAATTTGAAAATGAAAAGACTGGTACAGGACATGGAGACAATTATCAGCCAATGTCTTGCTTCAAACAGAACACGCGTAAAGTTGAGTCTTTACAACAATTATAAAAAGAACTGCACCATCAATACGGCAGCATGGTGACTCTGTGATTAGCACTGCTGCCTCACAGCACCAGGGATCCAGGTTTGATTCCACCCTCAGGCAACTGTCTGTGGAGTTTACACATACTCCCCATGTCTGCGTGGGTTTCTTCTGGGTGCTCCAGTTTCCTCCCACAGTCCAAAGATCTGCAGATTAGGTGGATTGACCAATCAAAATTGCCAAAAGTGTCCAGGGATGTGTAAACTAGGTGGATTATGGCAAATTCAAGGTTATAGGGTCGGAGGGTGGGTCTGAGTTGGATATGTTTCTCAGGTCAGTGTGGATTCAATGGGCTGAATTGCCTGTATCTGCACTGTAGGATTGTTTAATTCTATAACATTTGCTTTTCATCAGCTGATGCTAATACCAGGGACCTCTCGTAGACCAAAGTGACTTACAAAAAGGACAAATACTGACCTAAAATAGCAGCTGTGATCACCTGACCACAGATTGAGGTAAGCTTCATGAAACCAGTTCATCCAAAGACAATGAAGAAAGACAACTACATCAGAAACAAGAAATTCAAACCATGGTTAACTTACACTTGCATGATTATTTGATCTATTGGGAGTATGAAGCCTCTGAAACTCAGAAATATACAAATGGACTTACATCAAAAGCTGTCTCTGAGCAGCAGAACAAAGACAAGGAAAATGGATTTGTACGCAAGAGCTGGAAGATATTCTTTATGCCTGTCTTTCGTTCTACCCCAAAATTCACTGACCAGTGAAAAAAAACTCGGAACAACAACTGTACGTTGTAAACTTAAGATCTACAAAATTTACTACTGCTGAAGGAAAAAGCAATTGCTTTTCATCATTCACATAAATGATTTGGATGTGAATCTAGAAGGCATGGTTAGTAAGTTTGCAGATGACACCAAAATTGGTGGTGTAATGGACAGTGAAGAAGATACTCAACAGTACAACGGGATCTTGATCAGATGGGCCAATAGACCAAGGAGTGGCAGATGGAGTTTCATTCAGATAAATGTGAGGCATTGCATTTTGGTAAGGCAAATCAGGGCAGGACTTAGAGCTAGTGGTGGGGCCCGGGGGAGTGTTGCCAATCAAAAGGACTTAGGGGTGAAAGTGCACAGTTCCTTGAAAGTGGAGTCGCACGTAGACAAGCTGGTGAAGACGACATTTGGCATGTTTACCTTCATTGGTCAGGACATTGAGTATCGGAATTGGGATATCATATTGTAGCTGTACAGAACATTGGTGAGGCCACTTTTAGAATACAGAGTACAATTCTGGTCACCCCTCTATAAGGAGGATGTTGTTAAACTTGAGAGGATGTAGAAAAGATTTGCAAGGATGTTGCCAGGATTGAAGAATTTGAGTTAAAGAGACAGGCTGAATAGACTGCAGATTCTTACCCTGGAGTGTTAGAAGCTGGGGGGTGACTTTATATATGTTTATAAAATAATGATTGTCATGGATAGGGTGAATAGCCAAAGTATTTTACTCATGGTAGAGGAGACTAAAACTCGAGACTATAGGGTTAGATGAGAGGGGAAAGATTTAAAAGAGGACCAGAGGTGTAACTTTTTCACGAGTATGGAATGAGTGCCAGAGGAAGTGGAGGAGGCTAGGACAATTACAACATTTGTAAGGCATTTGGATGAGTACATGAATAGGAACAGTTTAGAGGATGTGCACCAAATATTGGCAAATGGGACAAAGTCAGATTGGGATGTCTGGTCGGCACGCGTGAGTTGGACTGAAGAGTTTGTTTCCTTACTGTATGACTCTATTACTCTATAAGACAGTCAGCAGGACCCATCTTTAAAATCAGACACCTCAAGAACTCAAAGAACTTTAAACTGTTACTGTTTTAACTTTGCAGTCTGCACAGATACACTCCCTCCTCTCTTCTCTATTTCTGAGGTAGTGTGCGCGATGAAGAAAACAAAGATATCTGTTGTAATTGAGTAAGAGGAATTTGAAAACAGGGGAGGCCAATTCCTGCTTTTCATCTGGTCATAACACTTTGAATGCATAGACCCGTTTACGGTAGGAACCATAGTTTGTACCTCGTTTACTCGGTTGGTTCCGAACCAAAATCAAAATTGTACTGAAGCTTAAGATAATTATTCAAAACTTCAGGCTGTGTGAAGTTGTGCACTGTTGGCTCAGCAGTCTGTGGGCTGGCGTCAAACTGGCAGGCAGCCATTCCTAACACAGATTTTGGGAAAAACACAAAAATGAGAGCTCAGGGAACTCTTTTGAATCATTTAAATTATACTCCCATCAGGTTTTACTTATCTTTTTTTAAGACTATCAACGCTCTTCCATAGAATATTCCCATATTATTGGTTTTAAATAGTGTGAGCTATTCTAAAGCCTTCATTAGTACTTGAAGGTCACAGCAGGTGCTAACAGTATTTGTTCTTGCAGGATGATATGTAGACCTGTCAAATGTGCCTCGGATTTTCATCAAGGACCCACGGAGATTGCTTTTAATGCTTGGAAATGATTCAGCAAGCTGGCATTAACTACTGCATCAAGCCAAGGTTAACAAGCAAAATGTGCCAGGGATTCCTTCAGTGCCAAGGCAATATCACATTCTGTGAGGACTAATCCTCTTGCTTGTCAGCACCATTTGTGGTCATTTTAATCTAGTTCAGCAGAGTTCAGGCACTCAGGCATCATTATCCTCAGTGGTCTGTTGAGATTTAATTGGCCACAAACTGGAAATGGAATTCCTGATACCACTTTGACTCTCGCTGGGACTTGCCCAGTAGCAAATCTATCTATTTTCAAAGGCTTATTTTTGTTAAAGTTGACTTCTTTGACTCAACCCAATGCCATGATGGAGAAGAAAGTCAGCAACTGAAACTCTCAACCCATTCTCCCCACATGAAGGACAGTAGATGCAGACAGATCAATACCTGTCTGCACTATTCTGAAATAGTAACGTAACCGACTGCTTTCTGTTGACATCTCTGGAATCAATGATCCTAAATTGCTTTTTGAGAAATTGAGTGACTTGGAACAAAGGGTGGTAACGACAACAACTCTGACTCTCATAGTAAAACACTTTTCACCAAGTCAGGAAGTTATGTTTTCATGTCACACTCCAGGACTTGAGCTCAGATGTTAAGGTTAGAAACTGTAGTGCAGTACTGAGAGTGTACTTCACTGTGAGTGATGCTATCTTCTGGATGAGATGTTCAATTAAGACCTCTCAGGTGATACATTCCATGCCAGTATTTAACTAATGAGCAGGAGTGTTTTCTCCAGTATACTATTCAGCATCTACTTCACAATCAACATTGCAAAACATATTATCTGGCCATTATATCACATTATTTGTGGGAGCTTAATGTGTGTAAATTGACTACTGTGTTTCCTATGATGTAATGATAAATACATTTCAAAACACTTATTTGGCTAAAAAGCACTTCAGACTATCTGTCAATCTTACCAGATATTATAGAGATGCGAATCTTCCTTTTCTTCCTCATCATCTTATGTTCTGACCTGTAATTCCATTTTCAGTTTAATGTTGAAGATACCTGAAGTTCGGGTATTGAAACCATGTGTTGGAACTACAAGTAAATTGTATGTGTTAAAATGTATTGAACTAGAATTTAGATATGAATTGTTATTGAAAGAGAATCAATTGGACATTATATGCTCTTGAAGTACTACAAAATGAGTTACCCCAGCAGAGAGTGTCCATTATTTAGACACTTCATGACATGTTGTTTCTAAATTATAGAACACACCCTCTATGATCTGGAGCTCTCACTGTCAAACGTGTTTCAAATGCAATCTGGAATTTTTAGAGACATATTTGGAGAATATCCTAATTTGCCTATTTTGATTCATGAATGTTTTCCATTTGTGTTGTACCCATAACTTTTCTTTGAGGACGTCTGTTTTAGTGTAGCCTATGTTTAAGCTGAGAGGAGTGGTGAATTGGGATTTCAAAGTTCGTGTTTGTCTGTAATGCGCTGAAAATATGTGGACTTGCTGTAGGGTAAAAATTCACAGTCTTCATAAAATCCTGGTTTTATATCAGTTGAATTGCACTTGCCATACTTCTCATAACAAATCAACAGGAGAATCTCATAGTAAGACCATAAGACCATAAGACATAGGAGTGGAAGTAAGGCCATTCGACCCATCGAGTCCACTCTGCCATTCAATCATGGCTGATGGGCATTTCAACTCCACTTACCTGCATTCTCCCCGTAGCCCTTAATTCCTTGTGACATCAAGAATTTATCAATTTCTGCCTTGAAGACATTTTGCGTCCTAGCCTCCACTGTACTCTGCGGCAATGAATTCCACAGGCTCACCACTCTCTAGCTGAAGAAATGTCTCCTCATTTCTGTTCTGAAGTGTTGACTTTTTAAACAAAATATTATATAGCAGGTCCGACTCCACTTAATGAAGTGTAAGATAGCAAAAACAAAACACAAAAAAGACGTTTTACAGAAAAAGAATCCTCTTTGATAGTACTGCTGTGGTCACATAATAATCAAGTTCATTTAGCAAAGGAATTTTGGAATGATGATGAATAACAACTACTTTCTCAGTAACTTCTTATGTATTCACTCATTTATGCATTCACAGGATATTAGGTCTGCATTTATTGTCCATCCCTAATTCCCCTTGATGGTGATCGTGAAACATACAGTTCCAGGTCAGGATGCAGCTGAAGAAGGTGTTTCCTTATATTTTACCACAATTGTAGTGAAAATGTGCATGAACCATTTGCATAGAGGTTGCACCTTGTTGACCTGATGCAGATACATGCTGCTCAAACCTTTGGTGCACATACAGTCAGAGATTGGACATTATTTTTCACAATAGTGGCAATTTCGTTTTTCTAATCTCATCATATTTGCTTAACTGATTTGCCATTGCATATGTCATTCAGTGGTTGGGAGAATTCCACCTTGTATGTTGGAGATGGAGGGGTAAATGTTGTGGATGGGTTACCACACTCGGTCAAATGTTATCTTGATGTCAAGGGTAGCTCTCATTTGTACTGCCCTCTGCTCACACCACATATCAATTCCTGACTCTGAACCTTCAAATACAAACGAAGGCTTTAGAATAGCTCATGTAGTATTTTCAACCAATAATATAGGAATTTTCCACAGAAGAGCATTGATATTCTAAAACAAACAGTAAAGCTTGGTGAAAGAAATCACTTTTTAAGACTTCCATGAGCTCTGACCTTTGTGCTTTTCCCAAAATCTGTGTTGGGATTTGCCAGTTTGAATTTGAGAAAAAATTAAAAAGTACAAACTTCCTGTGATAGCTGTTACTTCAAAGTTATTTGACATCATAGAATTGACTCAGGTGCAAAGATACTGTGTGCCAAGTTCAAAAGCACAAAGTTATCAATATTCCAATTAACATACATTTCCCAACTCCCCACAGCTTTGCAGGAGCACTACATACAGTGAGGACATCACCAAGTTTGAGTCACAGGAGACGGACGTCCATGCTTTGGCTCAGTCCACCTATCCAAAGGAGACGATTTTAAAGGCAGTTTTTTTTTTCTTTCAGTGGGCAATCAATTTAGTGAGTTCTTTGTTGATTGTTCATGGGGATCTTCAGCTGAAAACTGATAAAACTCATTAGATCACACAACTGATAAATATAAATATTGAACTGCATATGCTTTGAAGGAATGCCCAAATGTGAAAAGAATATTTTCACATTTAAGTAGCTCAGCCAGTCATACAGCAAGAGCTTCACAGGAGTAAAGACCAACGAATGTGACAATGGTCAAAATTAATAGCCCGTTAGAACACTTCAAACAGTTAATTTCAATGGAAGGACAAGTACATGGACATCAGGATTTAAGCCAGTTTAACGTAAAATAAACTATAAGACCAAAAATGAGAGTCAGCATTTTAAATTCTGTTCTTTGACAAGTATAGAACAATAGAAACAGGTTTTATTTACCGGCTTTTATTGCTTTGAAAACAATGATATAGCCATTGTGAGAGAGAAGGAATATGTTACCAGTTCAAAAATACTTTTTTCTGCCAAGCCCTAAAATGTCAAAATACAGACCTTTTCAAGCAAATTTTAGCCTCAGTAAATAAAGGGTTTCAGAAATGGAGTTTACAGGCGTCAGAGACTATCAGTAGCAGTGCACATCTGGCCTTATTAAAAGGCTCCTCATGTTCAGTATCCTCTTGGGACTGCAGATTCCAGCTTTAATACAAAGAAAGAATGCTACATGATGCAAAAGTTTTTGATTTTATTTTGGCTCCCCGAGGTGAGTTTTTAAACGATCAAAGCTTTTATAGTTTCCTTTGAGATCAATGGATACGCAACTATGAAATCGTCTTGTCATCAAAGTGAGCTCCTTTTTTTTAAACCAGGATCTGTAGATCCCCGTGTATGCCAAATAATAGAAAAGTACACAACAGTTGAAGTTTAAATAATATGGTGGAGTCTAAATTAAATGATGTAGTCAAGCTTTACAGGGACAAAACAGCCTTCTATTTCACATCTCACTTTCACATCGACTGAAATCCTGTCAATTACTCCCCATCAAGTTTAGATTGTGCATGCAGTAACATTGTAACAAGGATAACCTCTGCAGACTCACAGTAATTGCATCAACAAAAAACTAATTAATACTCACTGAACATTATTTGATTTATCTGCACATGTTGGTAGGTTTGTCATGATCAAATTCAGTTTATGTTAGAGGGACAGAGAAAAGGAAGAAATCTTCTTCTTTCTAATGACCTTAGAGGAAGGTGATTTCAGAAATTCTGGCTAAGTCTGTTGTAGAATGGAAATATCATGGAAGGATGTAGTTTTCCCCCTGCCTGGAGATGCCGGGAATAAGAAATAATTGGGCAAGTTAGCCTTGGAGGAAAATACATCCCCTTCTTGCCACCTCACTAATTAGACTCTAGCAAGAAAGTCCCACACAATCTGACACCAAGTAATGCGCCTAAGTGGTCAGTTAGTGACTATTTAAAGACTTCAACTAATTATCTTCCTCATGGAAAAGAGAGTTGGTTAATTTCCTGACTGGGAAACAATGGAGATCTGCTTGCTAACCTCTGATTGCTCCATTCTGGGGCCAATCGGAATCACAGATTGTGGACAGTGGAGTCGTGACTTTGCCTTTGCTTCTGAACCTGTTCCTTCACACAACATCCCCTCCTTGCCCCATCTCATCAGAAGAGTATAAAAAGTGATTACATTCTCGTCATTGGTCCTCCTGAGGGAAAGGCCTGTACTGGTGAATTTCAGGAGCCAGAATCTGTTGGCCTATGCCTGTTTGTATTAAGGCATATGATTCACAGAGAAACCTGTTCATGCTTACCTGACGGCACTCAATTCAACAAATTTTCCTGTCATTGGGGTTGACATATTAAACTGTTATCCAACATATCTGCCTCCACATTTGCAAACAAAAAGGGAAAATTCCACCTTTCTACTGCCACCGTGTTCCAAATCCTTGTCTTGCGAGCTATCATTTCATTTTATCTTATTCCCATACTCATTACTAGACATCTAGCAGATTTGGAAGGGAGAGGAGAGTATGATAAAAAAAAAAACTTACTGATCATTTTTCTTGCTGGAACTGAAAATCACTTTTAAGTTAAGAATAAAAGCCAAAATTTTCAAAAATAAGCACGGGAGACTCAAATAGACTATTCAAACTGAACTTAGTCACTTAGCAACATTGAGAAGTCCACAGGCATGCATTGGAAAAAGAGTTTAGCAAATTAATGCCAAAGTAGTTTTAATGATTCAAGATTACATGAGTAATATTTAATGCAATAAATGTTAATTTTTTTCATGTATTCAGGTTGGTAAGTGAGAATCAAAAACTGCTGAGTAAGATAGTGCTCATTGTATGGAATATAATAGATCTAATGAGGAAAATATTTTCACATACAATACTTCCTGATTTATAATGAGGCTGTGTTTTTAAAAATTAGTTTGTGGGATGCTGGTATTACTGACTGGGCAGAAAATGACAAATAACATTTGTGCCATACATGAAAGGCTGCATGTTATCTAAGTCTTGCTGCATTCGAGGATGTAGTTAAACTTTATTCCCCCAGATGCTGGTGCTTTCATCACTATAGAACGTAATGATCTTGCAATTTGTTTTTCATTTTTTAAATGTATGTATGGTTCTTTTATGCACCTCCTGCCTTGCAATGTTTCATGCCAGTTTCTCCAAAACATTTTAGCCTTCCTAAGGTACCTGTCAAGTCATCACTGCACTATTTGCATATTGTCAAAACAAACACCCATGGCTGACAGTTTTCTGGTGTCCTGCTCATACACTTTGGGTCTGAGAGTGATCTACCCCATCAGGAGGGCACTGCAGCTATCCATATTGAGGAACACCTCAGCCAGAAGAATTTGAAGATATTGGTGCATAGATTTCTGAGATTCGAAAATACTGTTCAAAGCTTATTATTTTTCTGTGTGCAGGTAAATCCCATTTACTCCTTGTGACTCCTCATAAGGTCTCATAATTACATTAGAATTTGAATATCCCACAAGCAAAAGCCAGGCTCAGACCTTCTCAGGAGCAAGTTTAACATTCCCAGTGAGCACAGTCTTGCAACTATTAACATAGAGAGGGAGCAACACTACAGCATGAAGCAAAGGAAGCTCAGGCAGGACTTGTTGCAACAGGCATCTCTGAAATTTTATCTTCTGTGTAACACAGCTTGACACCACAGTCTTAACTCTACTACCTCACATTTTAAATAATGAACAATTTCTTCAGATCATCCTATCACATGACAACACATTAGCTTTCTTTGTACTTAAGTGACAGTCTCATTAATCATCACCTCAGTGAATAGGTCAACTCCAAATGAATGCACCCTTTCCTGTATGCCTCTAATCTGCATCAGTAAGACAATGCTTGTTGAAAACTTGCTCTTTCACATTGCACTTCTTCTCTATGTCTCCTTATCTCTCATTAAAAATCTGTCCTTCTAAGTGCCAGGTTGACAGCCAGGCTGAGGTTGGCAGTTGTGCTCTTTTGAAAGCTCAGGGTAGGTCTTGTTTCATGACCCCTTTGTTCCCCTGCTGCACTGGTGTATATATAATAGCAGGGAGCAGGGCTTAGTCAAAAGGAGGATGAGGATGTGCTTCTGTCCTAAAATATCATTCAGCCTTAGGGGCCTGTTACCTGGTTTGACTGGATACCTTGTCTGCAATGCAAAGTTACAGCAACACCATGGTGTCAGTTCCTGTACTAGCTAAGGTCACCATGAAGGTTCCACCTTCTCAGCCTTTCCTCTCACCTGAGGCATAGTGAGCCTCAGATTAAACTCATCATCAATTTTTCTCTCTCTCTCGCATCTTTGATATCCATATGCTAGCAACCAAATAAGAGGGCATTATCCATTGCAGTTTACTTTTCCATGACCATTAATGTGAATGTAATCTCAATATGTCCAACCTTCTACCCTTTGTTCATGATATATCCTCTCTTTAGTCTCCTGCAGATAACAGCAGCATCGAAATGCCTACTAAGAAGGCAGCCCTGCAAGATATCTCCTCCTCCACCTCAGAGGAAGGAGCCACAAATTCTTCAGAGGATGCACTGACAAGTCTATCTCCTGCATCCCCTGCCAGCTCAGAGACTGATACCTCGGTGGGTATTTTAGTTAGATTAAATGTGAGCATATCACTGCCACATCTCCACAGCTTATCAAGGGAGAAACACTCAGAGGACTGCCAGAGATCAGGCACTTGCTGTGCTCCAGTCAGGAGAGAAGAGTGTTGTTGGGAATTCAGAACTTCATAGAAACACATAAGCATACACAGGAGCAGCAGGCAAATTTGTCAGCAGCACAGGGCAAAGTGACACAAAGTTGGCAGAACTGCACCAATACTGTTGGCACCATGCAGCCTCTGGATGCATGCATCTGACCTGCCTCCTGAGACAGATTGGTAGTTGCCGTGGAGAGTCAGTGCCTGCTGGATCAAAACACAGACCTGCACTCTATCTCGCAAACCATTGATGCTCAGCGTCTCAATGGCAAGGCAACAGGGCAACAAAGCTGTTATTCCAAGTGTCACTGCCTCATGAAGAGACAGGGTGATATCAGCAGATAACCAGGCAGAGAAGCAATCCCACAACAGAACCCCAAGAGGACACTCTAGAGGTAAACAGAAGTTCTACCAGGGTGCTGCCTGCCACCTGCTGTCCTGTGGGAGGAGATCCAAGGAGGGTGCATTTGCCCCTTAGCAGGAAACACTCAGCATGTCTGGGCCTTCTAGTCACAAATGCTCCTGGGATCTTCTGATCATAACTCCAAGGCCAACAGCCTCTATTGTGGAACAGGATTCCTCCAGCCAAGCTGTGCGCCCTGGGACTACACCAACGTGCAGTAAGGGAAAAAGAAGACCATCTTCTGAGGGCACGTAAGTGGCATGTGTAACTTCATGGTACAAACGTTCTCACATATGTAAGTATAAAGTCATCTATTCATCATCTGCTGTGAGAGCAGATATGTCGTATTGCAGCAACAGGAAAAGAGGTACAAACCTAGCCATTGTTAGGGCTACATGAGGTTCTATTGTCCAAGGTGTGAACAGACCAGCTCATGCACTATGTACAGATTATGGGAATGTGGAAAGTGATTGCTCCTTTTGCGATCAGGGTGAATCTTTTCAAGGCACAATACTTTGCTTATGCACCACAGCCATTGGTTTAATTGATTCCAGATGCTGCATGATGTGGTCAAGCATGCTCGGGCCAGGATTTGTACTGCACACTGTAGGTCAACGCTAAATGTTCACATCCAGCAGATAGTGCTGACAGATACCTATACAGTACAGCTGAAAGGTATGTGGGTAATGCTATTGCCCTTCACAAAGCTCAAAACTGAAAATCCTCCTCCCCGCATAGAACAAACCATTTTTCCAGCCCATTCTAGTTGTGATGGCAGCTCTCCCTATCAAACCAAACAATAATGTTACGTAGTGTGATATTCTACTGGGGTTTCCATTAATTGGCTTTTGTCAATCTTCAGTCAGATGATCACTGCAGCCATTTTAGGTTTAGGAAAAGTCTTAGATTGGACAATCAGATGATGGGAGTTAGAAATGATTGTCTATGCTTGCTACTATTGTAAAATGATGAAAGAGGCGAGCACAGCTTCTCTCTTATCTGACTGCAGTTGCTGAACAATACATGCATTAGGCCATATGATACAGGAGCAGAATTAGGCCATTTGGCCCATTGGGTCTGCTCCACCATTCGATCATGGCTGACATCTTTCCCAACCCCATTCTCCTGCCTTCTCCCCATCACCTGATATCCTGTTATTAACCAAGTACCTATTCATCTCTGTCTTAAAGAAACCCAATGACTTGGCTTCCACAGCCTTCTGCAGCAAAGAGTTCCATGTATTCGCCACTCTCTGGCTGAAGAAATCCCTCCCCCTCCTCATGCTGATCTATTCTTTTTTTAAAAAAGGGAGATACAGAGGATTCTGGGCAGTTGAGCTTCTGAATTGGGTTTTAGGCCGATGACGATCTTTATGAATATCTCCAGGAAACCTGTACTGGCTACAGACAAGTGCACATTTATCATTTTAGAAAGGAGCAAAGGCAAGTGAATACATTCAAAGCCAATTAGATTTATCGAAAAACTCCATATTTTTAAAAGTAAAACTTTTACATTTGATCATATATATTAAACAAGTAATAGTGTGAAATTACGAACATATTACAAAAGCATTTTGTTTCATGTTTAAATAGGAAAATATTCAAAGACATCGACTTAAGGAATAATGGGGAGTGGTAAACAATTTTCTTGGACACAGTGACTTTCAAAGGCAGGTCTTAAAAGAGAGGAGAGGCAGCTACTATCAATATGATGCAAAACATTATTATGCAGTAAGAGAGATTAGATTAGATTAGATTAGATTACTTACAGTGTGGAAACAGGCCCTTCGGCCCAACAAGTCCACACCGACCCGCCGAAGCGCAACCCACCCATACCCCTACATTTACCCCTTTAACCTAACACTACGGGCAATTTAGCATGGCCAATTCACCTGACCCGCACATCTTTGTGACTGTGGGAGGAAACCGGAGCACCCGGAGGAAACCCACGCAGACACGGGGAGAATGTGCAAACTCCACACAGTCAGTCGCCTGAGTCGGGAATTGAACCCGGGTCTCTGGCGCTGTGAGGCAGCAGTGCTAACCACTGTGCCACCGTGCCGCCCCTTGAGTTGGTATTTCTAAAAGGACTTCAGTACTACTGCATCTTTTCTAAGTACTTCCTCCTTAAAATATAATATGGAATTGATTTCTTAGAAAACTATAAAATATGTAGGTACTTTTAAGGTCAATTGAAAGAGATTTCTACATGCAACAATCTTCCCTTCGATTTTTCCACAATCCAGTCTAACATAACAATTTAAAATATTAAATTATGAACCATTACAAACAAGTTAGCTTCATCTGGGGACATATTACACTTCAAACCCACACTAAACAATGTAATACTGAAATAAAGGTTTAATAGTTCTGATTTCTTTCATGGGGCTTTCTCAGTCGCGGTAAATTTACAGGAAACAAATTATTCACAATTCACATTAATTAACAATCAGAATGATTCAAAATGCTGAAAAAGATTATTAGAAAAGAAAGAACTTAATGTCTGACCTAAAACAGCACGTAATAGTCAGCATAGTCTTTGCAGCGCACAACACATCTAAATATTTGATGCTGAAGAAATGAATTTAGCTTTCTTACATATTAGCTTTTCTATTCCAATTAAATTATTCATAGCCTTGCAGTCTCGTTTGTTCTTTATCATATTAACTGCTGGATTTCCTCCCTCAACTTTTCATTATCACCCACTGAATTTGCCATCTGTCCTCTTGCAGTAGGTTTCAGTCACTCATGGAAAGTGCTTTCACTTTTTGTTTAATCAGTTATTCAACAAAATAACAGTTTAAGTAACAGGAGCGATATCGTCTTCTTGTCAAAAATTCTCGATATAATCTGATCGTCTACGCATACAAATTCTATTGCAATCCACCTGATTGCCATTGGTTAATGGATGAGAGTGTTCCTGGCATGTATGTTACTCCCCACAGATCCTACAGTGATAGGATTAAAAGAAGACATCTCTTCACCAATTACGATAAACTCTGGTGACAGCCACAGACTCAAGTGAAAGGGCTGTGGAATCTCAGCCATCAAGCAATTTCAAGACTGAAGAATAAATTGATTTCTGATACAAATGGTATCAAGGGATGTGGGAATATTGCAGAGCAATGGTGTTGAGATAGATGATAAGCCATCATCTGGAATGGTGGAGTAGACAGGACAGGCTGAATCTCCTGCTTCGATGAAATGTATTTAGCAACAATTACACATCATTAAACAACATCATTTGATGTATGATTATAAAAATATAAACTCAATAAGGAAGTCATTCAGTCTATTATGCATATGCTGGCTTTTTAAAGGGCTACCAATTAGTTCCTCTTAAGTGGTCTTGCCCCATAGCTTTCCAAATCCTTTTGTTTAAAGTGCACATCACATTATGTTTTTAGAAAAATTGTCTATGAATCTGCATTTGCCACAATTTTATACAGAGCTCGCTTCATTAAAAAGTTCTCAACTATCCCCGGGTCTTCTGCCAGTTGTCTTAATTCTGTGATCTTTGGTCACCGTCCCTCCTGACAAAGATGCCTATTCATTTTAACAAATCTCTTCTTTATTTTGAAAATCTCTATTAAATGTGCTCATAACCTTCTACACTCTAAGCAGAAAATTCCCAGCTCATTCAATCTCTCCACATAAATAAAATACCTCATCCTTGACTGAACTCCAACAAATTGTCTTCCACCCACTCCAACTATCGCATGCAATGTAATGGCTAATAGTATTTCAAATTGTACATGGTAATGTAAAAGTTACAGCATTATAATTATGATATGGTGGATCTAGTTTGAAAGCCAGAGTTTTTGAATGAATAAATCCTTCTGATGGAAGCACAAGTCTTAAAAAGCATTTAGGAGTACAGGTATATATAATGTTATTTCCTCCATACAACACCTGCAAACCATCTTTCTTTAATTGCCTTCCAGATAATCCAATGAAATTTGCAATTTTAGTTCTCTCAATTCTGTTTGAAACGTTTCCTGGCATACAATTAATAAGCAAATTATTTTAAAAATTCTCGTGACATACCCGGCATTATTCTTGTACCTGGGTAGTTTATTTGAGTTTTCTAGGTGCAACTGACATGTATAGGACAAGTCTCCATCTCACTATTCATGCAAGATCCAACTCTGTTGGATAAGGTTCTTTTTCATCTGCTCCAATATCTCCTGATGTGCTCTAGCACATCAAATTTTGTTTTGATAACTGCTTTGAAGCAATTTGCAACATGTGACTATGTTGAAAGAATATACATAAATGCAAGTGATCATTGGGAGCAGGTACAAAATTAAGTTTTCCAAATATCCACCATTGCTTGTAGAATCCTGCAATTTTCTTCCCAGAAGAATCACATATTGTGGGTAGTGTGGCTTAGGGTTTTCCAAGACATGTTAGCAGCAGAAAAAAGGTATGCAGTCCCAGAAAGCTTTTTGTGTGAAAAACTATGCGTTTTCTCCCTGGCATGTGATCTGTAGCATTTCCTGAATCATTTTCCAGCTCTCACCAACAGTGGAGGCAAGATTAGATTTATTTGAAAATGTCAGACAGTTCATTTCTGACTTGTTCAGCTGATCCAATTTGCTTCATTCCGTTTGTATTTCACTGGACGGAGAGAGATTTATTGCTGGTGCATTTCACATCATATTGAAAGCAGAAAGAATGGCAATACTGCTTTGAGAATGAATCGATAGGTTTACAGGCAAAGTGTGTTCAATATCCCCCAGAAGCAAACAATGTACAACATAATCCACTGTAATATTTGGTTTGGTAATAGAAGTGGAATTGTCTTCTGTTTAAAATTGTTGTTTATTTGCTGAAAAAGATAATGCGCAAAGATGGGGTGGGAAGAAAGAGCAGGAAGAAGAAAATAGAAACAGAATAGGTAATTCAGAATCTCCTAGTACTGTTTGTAGAATTTTCCCAGATGACCACTTCTAGTACCTTGTTGTGATTGCCATCTCAAACAGTAAAACTAGGTAAGGGTTGCTTGATTTAGTTCATTGCCACAATCCACCTTTGTCTCGAGAAGGAGATGGATACTTAGCTGAAGCAAAACAATTTGCAGAGCTGTAGAGAAATGATTGAGGATTAGGTGAGCTGCCCTTCCAGAGAATTGACATGGACACAACAGATCTCCCCTCTGTGCTTTAGCTATTTAATGACTTAGAACATAGAACATGACAGCACAGTACAGGCCTTTCAGCCGTCAATGCTGTGCCAACTTTTTATCCTATTCTAATATCAAACTAAGCTACATACCCTTCTTTTTTACTATCATCCATGTGTCTATCCAAGCATCGCTTAAATGCCCCTAATGTATCTGACTCTACTACCACCACTGGCTGTGCATTCCATACACCCACCTCTCTCTGTGTGAAGAATCTACCTCTGACATGTCCCCTAAAAATTAAACCCCCTTGTGTTAGCCATTTCTGCCCTGGGAAAGTCTCTGACTATTCATTATATCTATCTATCAAGTCACTGCTCATCCTTCTTCACTCCAATGAGAAGAGCCTAGCTGCCTCAACCTTTCTTCATAATATATGCCCTCCAGTCCAGGCAACATCCTGGTAAATCTCCTGTGTACTCTCTCTAAAGCTTCCAATCCTTCCTGCAATGAAGCGACCGGAACTGAACACAATATTTCAAGTGTAATCTAACCAGGGTTCTATAACGCTGCAGTATAACTTTGCAGCTCTTATGTCAATAATTATTGCCTTGTGTCAATAAATTTTTCTGAACATTTCTTTTAAGTGGCATGGTGCTGAGCATATGATTACAGCCCTTATTCAAGTCTACCCATGAGCAGAAAGGTTTTCTGTTTATTCTAATAATTCATTTCAAAATCATGGAACTCAATCAAATCATTCCTTAACCTTTATGGTTCAGAAAAAACATGTCTAGATATGTATTATCTCTTCTTATAATGTGACCCTGAAAGCATGAGAACATTCTGGGGAATCTGTGTTGCAATCTTCCAATGCCAAAATATCCTTCGCATGATAATGTACTGTGAACTATGCAGTCCTCTAGATGGGATCTAACCAGGGATTTGTGTCACTGTACCAACATCACATTCCTTTTATATATAATTTGACATAAAAAGCAAACATTCTGTTAATCTTATTATTTGTTGTATCTGACTACTATATTTTAAGAGATTACATATGTATATACAGACCTCAACATCCCTTTTGACTGGTCCTACCTCTTCGACATTTAATTATTTGGATCTATCTTTCTTGATGTAAAATTGACTACCTTAATCTTACTGGTATTAAAATCTATCTGCTGGTTTTGGTCACCCATTTAATCTATCAATGTCTCTATAATTTTAATGTTCCCATCTGGACTAAGACACTAATCTCAGTGTCATCTGTAAATTTGAATGTATGACTCTCTATTGCATTATCAATGTCATTAATAAGGGTAATGAATAGTTGATTGATACCTAGCATATAGCTTTATAAGCCATTTACTTTCCCTACTTTTTGTCTTTTGTAAAGGACAATCTCCTCACCAGGCCAATAATCTGTCTTCAAATCTGGAAGTTTTAACATTTGATCAGTCTCTTCTTCGAAACTTTATTGCTTGTTCTCTATAAGTCCAAACAAAAGAGAAATACTATGAACTATTCTTATGGCAGATATCAAGTGGATAATACAACCAAGAATCAGGCCAAATTATAGAAGACTCATAGAGGAAGTGAAAAAAAAGCATATAAGAGAAGCAACGAGACCTTGTGAGAAGAGACTGTAATCATCATGACATGTTAGTTGCCAGTCTTCAAAAGGTCAAACTAAAACAATAGAATTGAACAAAGAACAGTACAGCCCTTCAGTCCTCAATGTTGTGCTGTCCTTTCATCCTACTCTAAGATCAGACTAACCTACATACCCTTCATTGTACTAACTTCCATGTGCCTATCCAAGAGTCGCTTAAATATCCCTAATGTATCTGACTTTACTACCACTGCTGGCAGTGCATTCCACACACCCACCACTCTCTGTGTGAAGAACCTACCTCTGACATCTCCCCTAAACCTTCCTCCAATCACCTTAAAATTATGTCCCCTCGTGATAGACATTTCTGCCATTGGAAAAAGTCTCTGGCTATCTATTTGTTGCACTTTGGAATTAAAGATGAGTTATTTTAGCTTCAAAATGTTAACTGATTTCTCTTTCCATAGATACCACCAAACCTGGGTTTTTACAGCACTTTGTCTTTATTTCAAATTTCTGCAATAATTTGCTTTTATTTTACTGCACAGTTAGTAGTTGGGAGAGCATCGAGAATGTAGCACTAATTTAATCTGTCCTACTTAGTTGAATGTGGAGTATTAAAATTAGGCTGATGATTTCTGGAAATATAAAGTGAAATGTTGTTAGTTACAGTTTATTATGGATGAAACTAGGCTTTCTCTAATTTTTGTTAAATTTTGAAAGCAGTTTTCTCAGTGTTCAGAAATTTTAAAAAAACCAAGCCAATGCAGTAATCACTGATGACTGTATTAAAGGATGTAATATCCATTTTTTTCTGATGCAGCTTAGAACTTTTAATATACCTCCCACTATCTAATCATTACTTCAGAATTATTTTCGTTTTCCTATGATTTTCAGCATCTTTTATGAAGTGTTCAATCTCGAGAACACAATTGTACAAATGGTTCATCCCCTTTCATCTTTCAGCTCACTTTTATACTACAGCTTTTTCAAACCCTACTTCCCATCAGAAATGTTTTTTTTGCAAGTTAATTGCAAAAGATAGAAGCAATTGCAATCCATTCTTTCCAACTGGTGAGACAGAAGCAATAGTAGCAAAATGGTGCATCCAAATTTAAAAAAATCTAAAACTCATCTCATTGTGTGGGAGATTGGAATTATTGGTACCTTTTCCCAGTTAGTTAGAAGTGGTATATAGCTAATGTACAAGTTTATTATGTCATTTTATGAAGAATGTGAAATACTATACAGCACTAGTTCTTAAGTACTGAATTTCAATTTTGAATAAAATTCTCTGCAATATGTGTTACATCAAACAGCAAATCCTTTTGAGGGGTAGATTGTTATAATTAATCTTGGATCTCATTGTCATGACTGTACTGTAGACAATTTGATAATAGAACCCATACAATTTAAATTAAAATCTTTTGACCTCCTAGGTGGCAACAGCGGATATAAATCTGCGAGTGAAGCCTAAACATGTCTACTCATAATGCAAACAGCAACCAACCAATTCTGCAGCATTAATTGGAAATTAACAGAAATGGTGTAACACTCCATTCAGTTGGAAATGAAAGCACACATCTCCAGAGTCAATAAACACAAATACAGGGAGACTTCTTTTTTCTGATCCCCTAGATTTTAGGACATTTCTAAATACATTTTGAAATTTAAATACAGATTTTATAACAGTACTATTATTTACGACAAGCATTGGTTGTATTCTTCCATTCTGGTCAGTTTTTCTCCCTTTTTAAAAACCCATCTTGTGTTAATTAAACTATTTCTTCCAACAGTGCCATTCCCGGGTACTTGACTGCTCAACCTCCAGCTTCTAGGATGCATGGTAAAATAACTATATTGACATAACAATGGATGGGCTTAGGTCAACAACAAATTTACTATTTCATACTGCAGTATTATCGATAAAGTGACATAATAACCTTGTATATAAGCTATATACCACTTCAAAAGGTGCCAATAATTCCCATTTCACACACTGTGGGATGAGTCTTCGTCAAATTAAAGGTAAGGGTCAATTTTGTCAACTTTCAGGAAGGGTTGCTCAACAGGGGGCCAAGCAGGTTGATCATGCACTCATCCCAAACTCATCTCACTACCACCTACCACACCTCCATGGCACCCATCTTGCCCAATGCTAGCTGGATTCCTCCATGCATACACAACTGGAATATCCTGGAATAGAGCGGCATACCTGGCAACTGCACCATCTTAAAAAGGCTGTTGTGCACTGGGACAAACATGGTCAGTCCAGAGCTGCCCTACAGGATTCCTAACTACTTTGCTTCAGATTTGAAAGATTAGGGAATAGTGGTGCCCTGCTTTGCAGACTTCACAGGAATTAATAAGGCTAGAAGTTAGTAAATCCTTGTTTCCTTCATCCCAGAGTGTTGAAAAGAGTAGCAATAGAGATAATTGATGCTAGAATGATTTCTGCAGGTAGCAAAGCACACTTCACTATTTGTGAAGGGGGCAGGAGAGAAAACAAGGAATTACAGACCTGTTAGTCTTATATCAGTAAAAAGAAAAATGCTAAAATCCTGGTTGATAATGATATAGTTACTATAAATTGGTGATGTGTAATACAGTTTGATAAGCTTGCAGTATTTTGAAGATATTATGAACAAAATTGATAATTGAGAACTGATGGATTTAGATTTTCAGAAGGTTTTTGATAAAGTACTCCCAAAGAGGCTAGCTAGAAAATTAATGTATTCACAATAGGAAGTAATGTACTGGCCTGGAATAATGATTGGCTAATAGACAGGAAACACAGAGTTAAAATTCTGACTCTGGCAGTTCGGGACTGAAGGGGTGCCTTAAGGATCAGTACTTGGTCCCCAGCTGTTTACAATATATGTTAACAATTTGGACGTGATGACCAAAGAGTGTTTATGGCACAGTGTAGGGTATCTACATCTGAGTCAGGAGGCCAAGTTCAAGACCTTCCCACTCCAGAACTGTGTAGGAACATCTCTGAACATGTTGATTAGAAAATGTTTGGAGGGGGGAACCAAATCTATTGTTTCCAAATTTGTAGAAGGTGCAAAGCAGGTGCGAATACATGCTGTAAAGAAGATGTAAAGTATTTTCAGGAGGATGTGGATAGACTTAGTGAATGGGCAAGAAAATGGCAGACAAACAGTTGTGTGGTTATCCATCTTGGTGGGAGGAAAGATTAAAGATTAGCAAGTGTAAATGTAGAAAAGGATTTAGATGTTTTTATTGATAACATCACTGAAATTAACATGCAAGTACAACAAGCTATTGGGAAGGCTAATGGAATATTTGCCTTTATTGCAAAAGGATTTGGGTATAGGAGTACTGAAGCATTGTTTAAAATGTATAAAACTGTATGCAGTTTTGATCCCTGTATCTCAGGAAAGATATTATTGCCAGAGTGGCAGTGCAATGAGGGTTCAACAGGCATATTCCTGAGATGGTGAGACTATCCAACAAAGGTAGGTTGGAGAGACTGTTCCTGTATTTTCTAGAGTTTCCAAAAGTGAGAGGTGATCTCACTGGAACTTACAAAATACTTAAAGCGATAAGCAGGGTAGATGCAAGTAAGATGGTTCCTCTGGTTGGGGAATCTAGAATCAGAGGCATAATCTTAAGCTGAGGGAGATGCCTTTTAGGTCTGAGATAAGAATCTTTTTTCACTCGGGGGTTGTAAAACTTGAATTCTCTACCATAGAGGGTTTTTAAAACTCCCTTTTGAGTAATGCAGATACTGACAGTGATTTGGATGTGAACATAGGAGGTATAGTTAGTAGGTTTGCAGATGACACCAAAGTTGGAGGTGTAGTGGACAGCAAAGATCGTTACCACAGACTACAACAGGTCTTGATCAAATGGGCTGCTGGGTGGCAGATGGAGTTTAATTTAGATAAATGTGACGTGTTATATTGTGGGAAAGCAAATCAGAGCAGGACTTACACACTTAATGGTAAGGTTCGAGGGAGTGTTGCTGAACAAAGAGACCTTGGAGTGCAGGTTCATGCTTCCTTGCAAGTAGAGTCGCACGTAGATGGGATACTGAAGGCATTCGGTATGATTTATTTTATTGGTCAGAGCATTGAGTACAGGAGTTGGAACGTCATGTTGCAGCTATACAGGACATTGGTTAGGCCACTTTTTGAATATTGAGTGCGATTCTGGTCTCCTTCCTATTGGAAAGATGTTGTGAAATTTGAAAGGGTTCAGAAAAGATTTACAACAATGTTGCCAGGGTTGGAGGATTTGAGCTATAGGGAGAGGCTGAACAGGCTGGAGCTGTTTTCCCTGGAGTGTCGGAGGCTGAGAGGTGACCTTATAGAGGTTTATAAAATCATGACGAGCATGGATAGGATAGACAGACATTTGTTTTCCTGTGGTGAGGGAGCCGAGAACTAGAGGGCATAGGTTCAGGGTGAGAGGGGAAAGATATAAAAGAGACCTAAGGGGCAACTTTTTTCACGCAGAGGGTGGTGCATGTTTGGAATGAGCTGCCAGAGGAAATGGTGAAGGCTGGTATAATTACCAGCATTTAAAATGCATCTGGATTGGTATATGAATAGGAATGCTTTAGAGGGATATGGGCCAAGTGCTGGCAAATAGGATTAGATTAGGTTAGGATATGTGATCGGCATGGATGAGTTAGACCGAAGGGTCTGTTTCCTTGCTGTATATCTCTATGACTCCATGACAGATTTCGATTACCAGTGGTATGCAGGTTATGAAAATGGGGTGAGAAGTGCAGTGGTGGGTGTAAAAGGCATTGGAGTGTTCAATTGGTCATGATAATATTGAATGATGGGGCAGGCTTGATGGCTGATGTTCACTCTTCCATTATCCTAATCCTAAATAGCATTCTATTTAATAAATATTTAATACGTCTGTATTTTGAACAGTAGCAAATTCAAAAGGTTATAATGATTTAATTAAGCAAAATAATATTATGGCAGCATACAGAAAATGTGCTGTAGCAACATACCAAAGTTTCTTTGAAATCCCTTCCCAATTCACCGAATTCTACAAACTTCGCACACAACCACTTGCCTGTTTTCCTGCAAGTGATACACTATCCTGTTTTGGAAGTGTATCATCAGTCCTTCATAGTCAGACTGGGTCAGAATCCAGGAACTCCTTCCCAATTAACATTGTAAGTGTACCTTCATCTAATGGACTGCAGTGGTTAAGATGGAAGATTAATGATGGGTAATAAATGCTAGTTTTGTCAGCAACGCGCACACATCATGAATGAATAATTGAATGAATAATTAAATGAACAAACAAATAAACAAATTATGATGAAGGTTTCAGCTATATCTGTTTGGAAATGTTTTAACATGATTATAAAGAATCAGTTGTATTTATGAATCGGTAATGCCTGTATTGTTTTCTAGATTTGCATAGATATACTTCAAGGCACACTGTCCTCAGCTTGCCAAACAGTAACCCCATTTTCTATGTAATAATTGCACATTAGCCTTACTAAAATCAGAGTGTAACATCCCTATAATGTCGAGGCCAATTAGAATATTTTGTTAAAAAATTAGGGAAAGAAATTGTTGCCAACAATAGAATAAAAACATGTGCAGTTATCTTTCACAAGGTTCATTCAACGCTGAAAGACAAAAAGCATGAAAACTGCAACAACAAACAAAAAAACTTCTTTTAAGGCTTATTAATGTCTCTAGTAGGATTGAAGAGAAATTCTCTACAAGTTGTTCTATATCCTTAAGGTGTAAAGCTAATCAACTTTTCTTTCAGGCTGCTCTGAGAATACAAGAATTGCAGTGATATTTTCAGCACTTTTCAGTAGATGGGTACTAAAGTGCGAGTGGACTGTTTGAAACTCATGCTCTTTGCTGTACTCATATCATTCAGTAAATTGTTTCCCCTCTACTCAACAACCTTCCAACTGCAGCATAACAAAAATTGAGAAATGAGCAAACTGCACAATTAAACTTGGAATCCCACCTCCTCCATTGTGTACTCGTGTTCTGAGGTGCTGATTCAGCATTACCTCGTTCGGAGATCAGTGATTGTGCGGTGATAGTGGTGAAGCAGGATAACATCTATTGGATACGATCTATTACCACCTTTGGGACTGCTGAGTGGTTTCACTACTGGTAGCAATATCTATTGTTGTGACTCACTGTGGTCGTGCGCTGGAAATCAAGTTCCCGCCATCCCTGGAGTCATCACAAATGTGAAATAATTTAATTGAACCATCCAAAGTTCTAAACTTACCTAACTGACAAACCCAGGTTAAAAGTAAACACTCATCAGATTTCTGTACTTAATAAGAAAGCAACTATTTATAGCAAAAAAAAACTATTTGCAATCGGTTAGAAACAAACATAAATTGTGAACATATAATCTCTAAAAGACTTAAACTCTACCCCTTCTTGAAAGCAGAAGACCCCACAAACATTCTTTGTTAGATCACAGACACCAATGAGATGTTTTCCTTCAGTTTCTTGCATATCCCTTTCAACTTTGCAAGATTACAGGGTTGTCAACACATGGATTCTCAGCCTTTCATTCGATAATTGAAGATTCATCCCTCAGTGTCTCTGAAATTGTTTTTTTTTTCAGTTTTCCTTTCAGGCAGGGAATTTTCAAAAGAAAATCTGCTAGGAATGTTCTTTTCTATCTGTACTCTTAGAGGGGAGAGTGAGAGAAATATTTCTCCTTCACAGGCTGCATGTTTCTGTGGTATTTTCCAAACACAAAGCTGTAGTCACATGTTTAGGAACTAATCAAGACATTACGATGCTGCGTATTCTTGAACACACACACACACTCCCACACACAGTTATGATTGTGAACAAAATTGCTGTCACTGGGCAAAACTGCCTCTGTACTCATGCGTGCATGGACACCCACACACAAGTGAGGTATCTAATAGCTTTATTGCTTAAATAAGACCACCTTGTGCATGCAATACACAATAGCTTCCTGTAACTCCCTGTTTTAAAACTGCAACATCATCGTCCGCAGTTCCTTGGTTTAAAGCAGTAACTTTTCCTATTTTTAAATTCACATCCAACAGAAAAATGGTCCTTACATACATCTATTATAATTTAATCTGAGCAGCAAATATATAGAAATAATTGATCCATTTTAGCAGTGACCCAGTTCCTAGCAAAATACAAACTCACAAATCAATTTCTGTCACTTGTAGTAATATCTACATGATCCTTTTCTCATAGAATCATGTCATCCCTACAGTTTGGAAGCAGGCCCTTTGGCCCATGGAGTCCACACTGACCATGGTAAAAGCTGGAATGGGATTATTTGGCGCTGCCCTTTTGGCGCCGATCATTTGGCCCCGCCGTTTTGGCTCTAAACTGTTTTGGCACTGAGCTGTTTTGGCGCCAATTCAGAATAAAAAAAAGTCTTGTAGGGCCCATAAAAAATTCATTTTTATTCCATTGTAAGAAATAAATCTAATTCTTTTTTATTCACTATTTTTAACCTATTCATTATAAAAACGAATTTCTACATTTTGCTACATTTATCAAACACATATAGATAACCATCGTGTGAAAATGTTGGTTTGTCTGTCTTGCTTAGAATGTTTTCAGCCATTTCTGGTATGGGCTCTACAAGAAAATAGAAAGAAAATTGTATTACAGCTTTCCAATGTGAAGACAGAAAGGCTTAAGTATCATCAAGGCAGTAGATGACTATGAACAATTGTTAACTAGAGTCATAGAGTCATAGAGATGTACAGCACGGAAACAGACCCTTCAGTCCAGCCCATCCATGCCAACCAGATATCCCAACCCAATCTAGTCCCACCTGCCAGCACTCGGCCATATCCCTCCAAACCCTTCCTATTCATATACTCATCCAAATGCCTCTTAAATGTGGCAATTATACCAGCCTCCACCACATCCTCTGGCAGCTCATTCCATACACGTACCACCCTCTGCGTGAAAAAGTTGCCCCTTAGGTCTCTTTTATATCTTTATTGCACGCAATATTCCAACAGTGGCCTAACCAATGCCCTGTACAGCCGCAACATGACCTCCCAACTCCTGTAGTCAATACTCTGACCAATAAAGGAAAGCATACCAAACACCTTCTTCACTATCCTATCTACCTGCAGAAAATGATTACAAAACGAGATTTGAATCTACAGCAAGTCATTACAGCTTTGACTATCAACTCTTGCTAGTTGAGAAAATTACATCGGGTCGTTAGTCATCCTCTCTTCTTTTACCAAACAAGACTTTATTTTTATTTTGAATTGGTGCCAAAACAGCTTAGTGCCAAAGTAATGAGCCCCAAAACAGTTTAGAGCCAAAACGGCGGGGCCAAATGATCAGTGCCAAAAGGGCAGCACCAAAACGTACCTGACCCAGGAAAAGTATTCCACTCAGACCATGTCTCCGTAGCCCTACATTTTGCATTGGAAATCCATCCAACCTACATAGCCCTGGACACTACAGGGCAATCCACCTAACCTGCATATCTTTGCACTATGAGAGAAAAGCAGAACAACCAGTGGAAACCCACAGAGAAGTGGGAAGAATATGCAAACTCCACACAGTCAATCGAAGGTAGAATCGAATGCAGGCCCCTGGTGTTGTGAGGCAGCAGTTTTAACCACTGAGCCATTGTGCCACCCTGGACGTTTTTGGTCAGGACGTTTAAATTAAAATCACAAAGAATAATTCAGAGAAAGCAACAACACAATGGGATGAAATAGTTCCATGTGCAAGTTCATTTGCTGGATTCTAGGGTCTTTAAAAGCAGTCGCTGTGGTATAATACAGAGTGGGTCCTTTGCAATTCTTTGTTTCTGGGATTCATGCATTTTTCTGTAACAATGATTTTCATCAATGTAGAATTTCACCAGTAGTCCTGCATGCCATTCCATTGTGTGCAATTTCATGGAGTCAGGTTAACTTCTCACGAATGTTAGGTTCATGTCCCCTCAGAAGAGCTGTTAACTACAGTAAAGGTTCTGAATCTAGACTTATGTATGTTTGAAAAATGTTACCGAATGTCTCCTGCATCTCACTCAGGGTGCAAAATGCACAGAACCAATAAATTAGATAATAATCATGGCAAGTTTAGAAATGTTGATAGAAAGATTCAATCAGAAATCAGCTTTGAAAAAGACTACTGCTCTGACAATCCTACTGAAGTGATCCTCAGACGGATCAATTATAGTATCTACAACAGAAGCTCCACACTGCTGGAACTGGATCAACAACTAAAACAATCTCCAGAAGTCCTCATTATGAATGCTTGACTGAATTTCAAGACTCACTGATTAGATTAGATTCCCTACAGTGTGGAAACAGGCCCTTCGGCCCAACAACTCCACACCGACCCTCCGAAGAGTAACCCACCTAAACCCATTTCACTCTGACTAATGCACCTAACACTATGGGCAATTTAGCATGGCCAATTCACCTGACCTGCACATCTTTGGACTGTGGGAGGAAACCGGGGTACCCGGAGGAAACCCACGCAGACATGGGGAGGCTGGATTCGAACCTGGGACCCTGGTGCTGGGAGGCAGCAGTGCTAACCACTGAGCCACCATATGGATTAAAATAGCAGGGATTTGTTTTAGCAGACAGAAATTTTAATTGATTGATATTCCTGAGATTACAATAATGTACAGTTTGATTCTGCTCAACATCCTTGTCATAGAGTCCAAACAGTGTAGAGGCAGGCCATTCTGCCCATCAAATCCACATCGACCCTTCAAACAACATCCCACCGAGACTCATCCCCCACTCTATCCCTGTAATCCTGCATTTACCGTAGCTAACCCACCTAGCCTGCACATCCCTGTGCACTGTGGGCAATTTAGCATGGCCAATCCACCTAATCTGCACATCTTTGGACACTAGGAGGAAATCCATGCAGATACAGGGAGAATGTGTAAACTCCACACAAATAGACAGTCCGGAGTGTGGTGCTGGAAAAGCACAGTACGTCAGGCAGCATCTGAGGAGCAGGAGAATCAACATTTCGGGCAAAAGCCCTTCATTACGAATGAGGCTTGTGAACCAAGAGGGTGGAGAGATAAATGGGAGGGGGTGGGGTTGGGGGAAGGTAGCTGAGAGTGCGATGGGTAGATGAAGGTTGGGGTAATGGTCATAGATTGGAGAGGAGGGTGAAGCGAATAGGCGGGAAAGACAATGGACAGGTAGGACAGGTCATGAGGCAGACAGTCGCCTGAGGCTAGAATCAAACCTAGATCGCTGGCACTGTGAGGCAACAGTGCTAGCCACTGTCCTGCCTGTTATGCTTAGTTGGATAAAATTAACAGTTGTGAAGGAAACAAAGCTTCTGTCATTGATGTTATAATAGCATCTTTTTAATTTGAAAGCAGATTCCAGAATGGCCTTTTTTTTCCCAATTCAACATTTCAATTTTTAAAAAAAGCTCATTCACAAGATGCGAGTGTTGCTGGCTGGTCCATCTTATATTATCCTAATTGCCAAGAGGATGCTATGGGTCTAAAGTCATATATAGGTCAGACAGGGTAAGGATGGGGTTAGTGAATCAGATGGGTTTTTTCCAACAATTGACTGCGATTATCATTAGACTCCTAATTCCACCATCCATTGAGGCAGGATCTGAACCTGGGTCACCAAATCTTTAGATTAATAATGTAGTAATAATATCACTAGGCCATTACATACCCTTGGCCAAAACTTGTCATTATTAGTAGATACAAAGTAACTGGACGTGGCGATGGATGGCAGATTGAAGACTAGCAAATAACAGCCTTTAATGCAAACTGGGACAAACTCCCTGAGAACAAAGGCGGGCTTGAAACCAGCCCACCATGACAATCATTCAATTCTAGCCACACCTGACCTCTTTCCAAGATTAGTAGACTTGGCTTAATCCCACACTCATCTTTACAGAGTGAAAACAGTGCACAGGTCTGCTAAGCTGGTTTAAAATTGAGAAGGAGGAGATAATGGACAAGTTGTTGTTACTTATAGCTTTCATGACATTGAGACCAGATGAAATACTTTGAAGAATTTTAAAAGAAGTGAGAGTGGAAATTACAGAGGCGCTGGCAATTATCTCGCTCTGAATTCAGATGTGGTGTAGAATTACAAATATTATGCTCTTGTTCGAAAAGGATTGTAAGATCAGCCCAGTAAATACAGAGCCATTAGTTTAACCTTGTTGTGGGGAAATGACTAGAAACAATTATTTGAGATAAAATTAATAGTCACAAGGAATAACATGGACAGATTCAGAAGAATCTGTAGGGATCTGTTAAGGGAAAATCATTTCTAGTAAATTTGATTGAATTCTTTGAACTCTTTGAATTCTTTGA
The DNA here is from genome assembly GCF_004010195.1 of Chiloscyllium plagiosum. Taxonomy (NCBI): domain Eukaryota; kingdom Metazoa; phylum Chordata; class Chondrichthyes; order Orectolobiformes; family Hemiscylliidae; genus Chiloscyllium; species Chiloscyllium plagiosum. Next base: position 70,504,804 of record NC_057719.1, read on the forward strand.
ACTTTGAATTCTTTGAGAGGATTGATGAGAGCGAGCTTGATGATGTGGTGTATATGGACTTCTAAGATGTGTTTGATACAGTGCCATACAATAGACTGGAGAGGAACATTATAGATCATGGAATATAAGGGATACAGAACTGCTGAAAGCAGGAAACAGAATAATGATTAATGGGTATTTTCCAGGCTGGAACAAGGTTTGCAATGAAGCTCTTGAGGCTTCAGTACAGAGTCCCTTGCATTTCCTGATGAATGTAAGTTTGTGTGTAAGTGATGACACATGACTTGAGAGAACTGGGAACTGTGAGGAGGACAGTGGAGAACTTCAAAAAGACATTGATATTTTGATGGACTGGATGAATAGGTGGCAGATGAAGTTTAATGCAAAGATATATTTTGGTATTAAGACAGACAGTATAAAACAAAAGGTACTGTTCTAAACAGTGGGCAAGATCAAAGAGAACTGGACGTATCTGTACATAAGCTGTTAAACGTTGCTGAACAGGTGGGGCGCTGGGGCGGGGGGGGGCATGGTTAATAAAGCACACAGTATTCTAGGCTTTGTTAGTAGGGGCATACAGCTGAAGACTAGGGATGTTACAATAAATTTATATAAATTTGAGTTTGAGATCTCAGTTTGAGCATCGTGTACAGTTCTGAGTACCACACTCTAAGAAGGATGCACATGCATGGGACAGAGTGCAGAAGAGATTTCTTAGAATTGTTTCAAGCGTGATTCACTTCAGTTATGAGGAAATGTTGGAGAAGTTAGAATTGTTTTCCTTGGTGAGGAGAAGGCTGAGAGGAGATTTGATTGAAGTTTTCAAATCATAAGGGTCTGGACAGACTAGATAGAGAGAAACTCGTCCTGATCATATACAGATTAAGGTGCAGAGGACATAGTTTCAAACTGTTTTGTAAAAGAAGCAAATATGACATGAGGAAAGTCTTTCTCAAACAGTGAATAGTTAATTTCTGGAATGTACCAAGTATAGTGGAAGCTGGAGCAACTGAGGACTCAAGAGCGCATTCAATAATTGATTAAAAATAAGCAATGAGTAAGGTTACAGGGAAAGTGTGGGCAATTGTCACAAATTTAAAATGCTCAGACACCAAATGGCCTTCTTCTGGACCATAACCATTCTGTGATTCAGTGGAGTTCAAGTGTCCCAACTCAATGGTAAAAATGCAGCCCATAGCAACCTTAAAGATAGCCACGCTATAGATCTGTACAATGATTGGTTGGGAAGAACTGCTTAGCTTCAGTCAAACTAAGCCACAGGATTGATTTTTAGTTGGGAAAAGGTCTTCAACTCAAAGACTTCTGTACCATGAATCAATAATGAATCGGCCAAGAGATTTCCCAGAACAAATAATGTTTCAGTTCTGATTCATGGAATGCTGATATATCTTAATCTAAAATCATAAAGTTAACAATGGAAATAAAGAAACATAAATGTCAAAAGGAAATCCTTGTTCAGTAGAAAGGCATTCCTAACTAACAACCTCAAAGCTGCCATCACAATATAGCTTTAACATCTATTTAAAATATTCAGATGTGGATTTGTACAAAAAGCATCAGTGTAACAAGGAATTGTGCACTACGCAAATTCATCAGCACAGTGAGTTGCACTAGAGGTTCTCTTTTGATGTCCAGAAATATCAGGTTACCCAGGTATTCAAGAAAATAGATTTAAAGAGCAAAATAGAGGAATGTTCTCCATCAGATATTTTTTATTTGAAAAGCAGTGTTAATTAAAAATTACAAGGGTTCTGCATATTATTTTGGCTGAACGCCAATCTCCAAGACCCCAAAGTGTGTAAAACAGAAGCAGAAAGGGAAGCAGAAGGAAGAACTGAACAAACTCCAGAGATAATGCAAAGGCAGCACCAACTAGGCATATTTCTTTTTAAAAGTGAGGGTTAAGAAACACTTAAAGATTGGAAGACTGGGGAGCAAAACAAGAAAAGACCTATCCTTATTTCTATAAAATATATTATTGGGAGCAAATTGCACATTAATTACCCAATAATCTGTTTCTTTTTTAATATGGGACTTTTTAAATGTTTGCAAAAGGCTACACTTCAAGTTTAGTATTGATGGTAAACATAGGGATTAATCTTAAGAATGGATAAGGAAATAGACATTTTCTAATCAACTATTTCAGCAATATTAGTACAGACCTCTGGTGCAGTTGATATGTGAACCCAGGCCTCTTCGTTGAGGGTAAGGTGAAGATTGGAAAATTGGTACAACTTACACCTGTTAGATTAGCGTTCCTGCACAAGCTGAACATTCATTAAAATCTGTTCCTCACTTAGAGTGATCTGGACAAGTTCCTCAAATTCTTTGCAAGTTCCTCAAATCTGAACATGAGGGTGACGAGAAGATCAAGTTAGCAAAAACCGAAACAGGTACATTCAAATGACTGGACATCAAAACATAAATAACAAGGTATACATGGTATTAATAGTGCTGAAAGAGCAAATAATCAAATTGAAAAATCTAACGGTCTTGCCAGACTCTGGGTTCAACAGAGCAAATAGAATTTCAATCCAAATAACCAATACAAGTCGGAGGGAAATAATTGTCAAATCACACAGTAGGCTGGACATACCACAACTAGAGAACAGTGTGTAATTCCTGTCACTAAGACACAGAGAATCCTAGAGACAATACAGAAAAGGACTAGGATAGCTTCACAGCTCTTCTTATGAGAGATAAATCTGGACCTTTTCAAGGTAAGACTGAGGGAAGTGTGGAGAGCCATTTTCAGGTAAGTCTCTCTACAGTAGCCTCTCAGTTTGAGGGTTAAATGTTTACTTTGACTAATTTCAAAAAATAAGATGATGGAGACCTGAAGTAGTAAACAGTGAATTTCAGATTTAAAGAAAGAAACTGCTCTGCAAAATAGCATTTCTTCTTGGAGGCAGACTGGTCAAGTGTGCTGGTTAACTGCTCAATCCAGCCACAAAGAGGCCCTTGTGATTTTGTGGAACTGGCTCATTTAAATTTACTAGTCATTTAACACTGAAATTTCAGACAAGGCTCTCAGTTGTGAAGGTTTCTTAATTACCTCCCTTGATAATTAGAGATTCTGGATAGCAATGTCCCAGAGGCACAGTCCTACTTGTTTAGAAGGCCTCAGCTGTATTGCATGGACTCCAAGCATTTCATATCAACGGGAAGGTCCTCTTGTCACACTGTTCTGGTGTCTCTACCCCTCGACAGGGAATCCTGGATTCCAGTCCCACCTACTCCAGAAGTATGTCATAACATCTGTGAACACATTGATTAGGAAAATAGGCTGAATATTTTAAAATTGTAGTAACTGGAGTCCTAGTAATATGGTAACATTGATTTCCTTGTTTAAAAGGACCTGTCTCTTTTAAAATGGAGGGATCAGCATTGTTGAGGATAATGAGGTAGGAAAATGTCAAGGAGAAAGTGAGGTCTGCAGATGCTGGAGATCAAAGTTTTGTTTAAAAGGACCTGTCTCTTTTAAAATGGAGGGATCAGCATTGTTGAGGATAATGAAGTAGGAAAATGGCAAATTGATTTTGAAGCCAATACAACCCCCACTAAATAAAACCTAAAAGAGGATTAACACAACGTGGCAGTGGGCATGGCTGCGTATGGAAAAAAGAGAGAACTTCACACCTGTCTTTACCCAACGAAGATCGTTGTTAAAGGCAGATTATTGTTAAAGAGGGAGCAGTGGTAACACTGGGATAGTCAAAAATTAATAAAGCAGAGTGATGAGAGAGAGGTTGGCTGTAATTGATAAGTCACCAGCACCAGATCAAATGCTAGTGAGGATACTAAGGGACTAAAGGTATAGGTTAAGGAGACACTGGCTGTAATATCTTAAGAGGGGAGTTGCCAGAAGACTAGAGAATTACAAAATCTTCCATTCTAGTTCAAAAAAAGATGTAAAGATACATTAAGCAACAACTGGTTAGTTTAACCTCTGTGGTGCAATGCTTTTAGCAATAATATGATGTAAAGTAACCCTGTCCTGGACAAATGCAGATCAATTATGGAAAATCAGCATGGACCTGTTAAGGAAAAATCAGATTTTGTGACCAGATAAGAAGGATTATTTGACTCGCCACTTTTAAAATTCCCTTTCAGGTCAGTCACAACAAGTGTTCTTTTAATTTCTTTTTAGCACATAGCTATTACACTTCAATTAAAGAATAGTGGAGGTCCTAAGTAAGGAGTCAATTCCAATGTTTTCTTGAGGAAAAGATAGAATAATTTTATTACCTAACAACCTCAAGAAAAATGCATGATAAAATGTGACATATACACACACACATGTGTACAGATAAGAAGTTGATAAAAAGGAGAGTGTATGTGACACAAACATGAAGAATAAAAACTAGCCGCCAGGATACATGATCATCTACTAGCTACAAAAAGACATGACCCACTCTCACTAGTATCGTTACATATAGGTGAGGAAGGACACGACTTCGACTGGGACAACACATCCATCCTAGGACAAGTCAAACAGAGACACACACGAGAATTCCTAGAAGCATGGCATTCCAACCGGAACTCTATCAACAAACACATTGACTTGGATCCCATTTTCCACCCCCTGAGAAAAAGAACAGGAAGTGACATCACCACCGGAAATGCCATCACCATCCCAAGGAAACATAAACACATAAACAGAAAGCGGCCATGCCATCAATGCTTCATTTGGAGGCTCACTGATGATGTTACCTAGCATGGTGATGAAACATCTGAAAACAAACCTTCCAGCTCAGCGAGCAAACTTACATCCAGAACCTCAACCTGAGCTACAAATCTTCTCAAAACTCACTAGGAACTACCCATTTTAATGACCTTAGAATTTTTAAGATGTTAATTGTTAGTCATTTAACAGTGATAAAGTTTATAGCTATTTCTAGTTCTTGGTGAATGGATATTTCTACAATTTGCTTTTTCATTAGGTCTTTCAAGATAATGAAGAAAACAGGGGAAGCACAAGCAAATCTTTCAGGTTCTCATATAATGAGTCCATCATTCTTTGTCCCTAGTCTGTTGTGCTGAGCAGTTACTGAAATACAGTTTGTTTTTATATTCCCAAGTATGGCTTCATTGACTTTATGAACAAACAAACTGGCAAATGAGCCATTCATCTCCAAATCTGTGAATTTATCATAGAAGTATGGGTTGAAACAGGAGATGCCAATTTCATATTTTTCTGCTAGGCCAGCCTTGACCTGTGGTCAGATGGCATCATGCTTACATGTAAACAGACCATAATTTGAATTACAATTTATCCAAGCAGGTTTAACTGGTCTGTGATTTTATAAGCTGTTATGATTTAGACATAAAAGCTCTGAGACATATTGTGGAATCTCTGTATTTGTGAAAACTCTCAAGTTCTTTAACTAAAGGCATGTCCTGAATATTTTTAGGGGCTGACAAGAGAAGACCAAAGTTATACAATTTCAAAAGGAGAAAGGACGGTGATAAGTTATTTAATCCCTATTCTGGCTGGATAGTTACTGGTTTGAAAAACAATTGTCACTTATTTGTCAGACAGCTTTACATTGCAGTGCTCCACCTTGTGGTGGCATGGCCCATAAACACATGCTTTTGAAAACCATTTCAGTCCATGAAAGGTCACAGCTATTGGAAGTCAGCTGATGGATATTAAAATTTGATGGTTTATTTTTATCAATATCATAGCGAAGTTTAACTTACTTTCTTAGACTTTTTGATAAAGTAACAGAGAGGGTATGGCTAAACTGGAACTTCAAAAGGCATTCAATGATGTGCCACATAGTAGACTTGTCAGCTAATCTGATGAAGCATAACCACCTGATGAAGAAACGACACTCCAAAAGCTAGTGCTTCCAAATAAACCTGTTGGACCAAAACCTCGTGCTGTGTGATTTTTAAAATTACATATAGAATTTCACAGGAAATATGGCACAGAATAAGACCATTTGACCCACCTCATTCATGGAGTGTATATACATCCTCTTACATACGCTCAACAGAATCTACTATTGTACTCATGAGCTCCTTTCTCCCACAAATGCTTGTCTGGCTTCAAAATATTTGTATGTATACTAATTGTTTCAACCATTCTCTGTGGCAAGATGTCCCACATTCTCACCCCTTGCATAAAAGTATGAATTTCAGAGTTGGATTTCTTCTTGACTGCCTTATACTGATGATCTCTAATGAAGAGCTCAAGAAATTACACATACAATAACAACAAGGATATACATTTCCCTTAGTGACTAAAGTCAGAATAGTGATGAACAGTTGTTTTTCGCACTGGTAGGAGATATATAATGGCTTTCCTTGATTTCTACCAATGACCTAGAATTGCAAATGCAGGACATAAGTTCAAACTTTACAGACAACAATACTTGGAAGCATTGTGAATGGCGAGGAGGATCGTGAAAAACTTCAAAAAGGACATCGACAGCCTGGTAGAATAAGTGGATAGGAATCCAAAAGTGATACAGTTTTTGAAGAATGAGGAGAGGTAGATAGTATAAAGGATACAATCATAGAATTGTTACATTAGTTATCCAAAGTTATCCATTAGTTATCCAAAGAACAATCACTAAGCGTCATTTCTTTCCCCCACAATTCTAAAGGGGAATGCAAGAGCAGAGGGATCTGGGTGTATGTATGTATAAATCATTGGAGGTGCCAAGACAGTTTGAGAGAGAAGTTATAAGGCTTATGGGCACCCTTGGCTTTATAAATTGAGGCAAAAATTATAAAAGCAAGCAAGTTATGATAAGCCAGTATAAAACATTGGTTTAGCCTCAGTTGGATCACTGCATCAAATTTTGTGCAACATAATTTTAAAAGGATGCGAAGCAGAGAGTAAGCAAAGATGCAGGAGAATTGTTCTATAAATGAGGAACGTCATTCATAAAAGATAGATTGGAGAAGCTTGGGCCCATTTCCTTGGAGAAAAGGAGGTGAAGCAGGGGCCTGGTGGACATAGTTGAAACTTTATTGCTGGAACAGCACAGCAGGTCAGGCAGCATCCAGGGAACAGGAGATTCGACGTTTCGGGCACAGGCCCTTCTTCCTGAACTTGATCTCCAGCATCTGCAGACCTCACTTTCGCCTGGTGGACATATTCAGGATGACAAGGGGATGGGGAACTAGACAGAGCAGATCAAGGGAATCGGTGCCACAGGCAGAAGTGTTGAGAACTGGAGGGTAGCAATTTAAATGACAGACATAATGGAGACATGAGAATAAGTTTTCTTACTAAATGAATGGTAAGGATTAGGTGTGCACTACCAGAATGTGGCATAGAGGCAGAGTCAAATGAGGCCTTCAAAACAGAACAGGTTAATTATTTATGGAGAAAAGTAAAAGCAAGACTGTGAGGAAAAGGCAGTAGAGTGGCAATAAGTGAATTGCAGATAGCATAAACATACAGCTAGCAAAACCATTTCTGCATTGTAACCATTGTATGTGGCATTTTATGCTCCCCAGGACTGGGTTGATGTGAGGAAAACATACTTCTGTGCCATGGTTTGGCCTCATGTCCATTACCTCCATTTCTTTGCTGGTATTGTACTAGTTGTTGGAGGTGACCTGGGCATCTACTTTGGCATCTATTGAGATTTTAAGTTTCCAATTAATTGCCAACATAATGACCTCCTCCCATTGCCATTGGCATCTTATAACATCAGGCACTGTTCACACCTAGCAACCATTTTGTGACCTGAGGGTAAAGCCTCTTCTTTGAATATCATGTGATCAAAAAAGGCTTCACTGCCACATGTACTCCTTACTCTCCTGAATGCAGTCTTACATGTGTCCTTTTAGGGCTCAGGGCTTTCCAGAAATTATCTGGCTCCTGGTAGTCCTGTTAGGCCTATGGCTGCCACAGTTTCTCACTGGCCAGCAGTTCCCAGAGCCAGGACTTTAATGCAGTTAAGGACAAAACTTTCACCCTGGGCCAACCTGGGCAAATGTGGAAGGAGCCAACCTATCTGCACATAAAATTCCAAACCATGATTCAATCTAAAAGCTGGATGTTAGCACGCACATTCAAGTACAACCAGGGATCAATTCAAGAAAGAAGACTATGGGTTGAACAGTAGAAGATGAAGACCCTAGAATTATTGCAGAAGCAAACCATTTGGTACGATGTACATAGTGTAGATTTTTTCTGGAAAGCTGAAAGAGATAGGTTGAATTGTTTTTCTCTTCTATACTTGTTATGTAAGCTTAAAAATCAAAAGGTATGAGATCACCTCTTAGTTCTCTATAGTGTTCTTTTGTTGAGTTTATTAAATGACAGGGAGATGCAATGAGCAGAGCAAGATCATAAAGACTGGGGATATATAACAGCCCAATAGATTTGTGCACAAATATCAAATAGATCAATGTTTTCTATGATCATATTTATAATGTAGCTCTGAATTGCAGTACAACTTCCACCAGTCAATCTGACACTTAAGTTCTCCTGTCAGTTCAAGTAGGAGCATTCATGTTATCAAACTAACAAAAAATATAACACGGCACACCAAGAATGTTCATTTCTTTTTCCTTGAAACCATTGAAGTTTATTCTAAGCCTGGTTTAAAGAAATTCTTAGAATTTAAGGGATTATTTGTACACCTAGTTTGATTCCAGAACAAGAGTTGTGCTGGATAATAACGTCAGAAACAGGAATAGAAGGTCATTCAGTCTCTTATGCTTGGTCCCTCATTCAATAAATTGCTGGGTGATTGGCTTTTAACCTTAACTCTACTTCTGTGCCTGCCCTGCATCACCCTCGATTCCTCTGTAGGTCAAATATCTGTCTAACTCATCCTAACTTTTATTCAATGACCCAGCTTCTAATGCTCCGTCTGGAACAGAATTCCAAAGATTAACATTTCTAACAGAAAAATACTCGCCCCCATTTCCACTTCTACTGGGTCATATTTTCATGAAGGTGTCCCCTTAAGGACATGAAGTTCCTCAACCAGGGGTATTAGGAAAGAGATGGGGCATATTAAGTGTGGATCTGATTTAACCTCTCCATGGCAGCCACTGTTGCAAGGAAGAAATATACTGATTTGAAAAAGCCTCCCAAAGCACTAGAGGGAAATTTGATGCCACATGATTCTATCCTGAACTTTGAGAGAGAGCGAGAGCAAGAGACAGCGAGGGAGAAGAATGTTGAGAGGGGTTTTGATAGAAGTACTGAAAATCATGGGAGTTCTGTTAAGAAAAATGAGGAAAATCACAAATCAAGAACAAGAGACCAAAAAAAGTCATTCTTTACTGATTTCCAAAGTGCCCCGGATTCTACCACTAATCTTGAAACCGCTTTCCTTCAATTATACTTATAGTTTGCTTAGTCAACAACAGCTGCTGCATCCTTCTGAAAGAGTCTTTCTCAATTTGTTGTGAGTTACGAATATCTCCTGATATATCTTCTTGCATGTGTTATCAGACACAGGTGATGTAAAACTAACTTTCCTCTTGCACTATTTCTCTCAGAATCAGGTCAAGCTTGAATTTCTATTGCAGTTTGAATATCATTGAGAATTGAAAACTGTTTCACATCAACACTCTGGCTCCTGCGGGCTTACAGACCTGGTTTCACTGCTGGAGTCACTTTATAACAATTTACGTATGTACACCTAACTCCTCTTTGTTCAACTTGCAATTACCCATCAAGCTAATGAACAGACAACAGATATACAAAGTAAAATCACCTTGATAGACATTGAAAATATGGCACAAGAGAGTTTTGTAACTTGTTCCACTTGACTAGTCATCTATAATATGGTGTTTACTGATGACCTTGTTCAGAATTTCTATGTTATTTGGCTGCACACTATTTCTCAACAAACAGACACTGTTAGTTTTACAGATCTGTTTCCAATAGGGGACTCCATCTCAGGAAAGCAACTCAGCCACAGCCATACACCTTACAACAGGCCCTGAAGCTCTTCAACCATGTCCTGAAACAAACTCGCTACTACAGCCACATTTGCTTCCTCAGTGCCTGCCTCCGTAACCAACTCATCCCACACGGACTCCGGACCACCTTTAAACCAGCAGAGTTCAGATCCAAACAGGACAAACAGTACAGACTACAGATTCAAAAACACCAGCAACAGTTCACCTTCAGGATCCTCCGCTCCACACTTACGGCAATGCGCCGGCACCTAACCTCTCCACAGTCAGCCCTGCCTCAGCTGAGGGCCACACTCTCTCAGAATTGCAAAGGACCCACTCTGTACGACATCCGCAGGAGAATTCATACTCTCAACAAACAGTATTTCAACTCTATCTCAAACATCAAAAACTGTAAGTACAACAAACTTTTATCTACCCACCTCCATATCCAGCGCTCCTCAAGCATTCCAATAGACTCCCCCAGCCTCTGGAACGTCTCGGACACCATTAGCCATGCGGCTATTGCAGCCACCAACCCCACACTGATTGATGATGTCACTTCCGTCCCCATCATGGCTGCTTCCACAGCCACTTCCGCCCCTCACAATTCCTCATGCACCACATGTGACATCACTTCCGTCCCTCACATCATCGCTGATGTCACATGCTCAGTGACTTCCACACCCCCACTGCCTTGTTTGCCATCACTTCTGCCCCCACCAACGCCATTCACCTGCATTCTGCTGACATGCCCCCCACAGATCCCACTGTCACCATCCCCGCCCACCCAGAGCCCCGAGGGGAACACTACCCCTGCTCATGACTCCACCCCCATTCCCCCCACCACC
>NC_057719.1:70515957-70598019 GCF_004010195.1 Chiloscyllium plagiosum
CTCTGTTTTTTCCTCTCCAGATGTCCCCAACAGTACCCTTCCACCGACATTCTCATTCGTTTGGCCGAACTGGTCCTCACCCTTAACAATTTCTCCTTCAAATCCTCCCACTTCCTTCAGACCAAAGGGGTAGCCATGGCCACGCGTATGGACCCCAGCTATGCCTGTCGCTTTTTCGGCTATGTAGAACAGTCCATCTTCCGTAGTTACACCGGCACCATTCCCCACCTCTTCCTCCGCTACATTGATGACTGCATTGACGCCACCTCATGCTCCCGCGAGGAGGTTGAGCAATTCATCAACTTCACCAACATATTCCACCCTGACCTTAAATTTACCTGGACCATCTCTGACACGTCCCTCCCCTTCCTGGACCTCTCCATCTCCATTAATGATAACCGACTTGATACCAACATATTTTACAAACCCACCAACTCCCACAGCTACCTGGATTACACTCTTCCCACCCTACCTCCTGCAAAAATGCCATCCCGTATTCCCAATTCCTCCGTCTCCGCCGTATCTGCTCCCAGGAGGACCAGTTCCACCACAGAACACACCAGATGGCCTCCTTTTTTAGAGACTGTAATTTCCCTTCCCACTTGGTTAAAGATGCCCTCCAATGCATCTCATCCACATGCCGCACCTCCACCCTTGGACCCCACCCCTCCAACCGTAACAAGGACAGAACGCCCCTGGTGCTCACCTTCCACCCTACCAACCTTCGCATAAACCAAATAATCCGCCGACATTTCCGCCACCTTCAAACTGACCCAACCACCAGGGATATATTTCCCTCCCCACCCCTTTCCGCCTTCCGCAAAGACCATTCTCTCCGTGACTACCTGGTCAGGTCCACGCCTCCCAACAACCCACCCTCCCATCCTGGCACTTTCCCCTGCCACCGCAGGAATTGCAAAACCTGCGCCCACACCTCCTCCCTCACCTCCATCCAAGGCCCTAAGGGAGCCTTCCACATCCATCAAAGTTTTACCTGCACATCCACTAATATTATTTATTGTATCCGTTTCTCCCGATGCGGTCTCCTCTACATTGGGAAGACTGGACGCCTCCTAGCAGAGCGCTTTAGGGAACATCTCCGGGACACCCGCACCAATCAACCACACCGCCCTTTGGCCCAACATTTCATCTCCCCCTCCCACTCTGCCAAGGACATGGAGGCCCTGGGCCTCCTTCACCGCCGCTCCTCCTCTCATTTATCTCTCCACCCTTCAGGCTCTCTGCCTGTATTCCTGATGAAGGGCTTTTGCCTGAAACGTCGATTTTACTGCTCCTCGGATGCTGCCTGAACTGCAGTGCTTTTCCAGCACCACTCTAATCTAGACTCTGGTTTCCAGCATCTGCAGCTCTTGTTTTTACCCAACAGGGACTCAATCCTTATTATTATGTTTAAAAATCACACAACACCAGGTTATTGTCCAACAGGTTTATTTGGCGGCACTAGCCTTCAATGCACTGTTTCTTCATCAGGTAGTTGTAAAGCAGGACCATCAGCCACAGAATTTATAGCAAAAGATTACAGTGTCTCGCAGCTGAAATGATATATTGAACAAGCTTAGATTAAGTCTTTCATTTTTTAGAATGGGTTTGCTCATTTTGGTTCTTTAATATGTAAATCCCAGAACTTCTTAAATCACATTCTCAAGATAATTCCAGGTTTTCTAACAAAAGGTGCCATCTCAGCTCAGACAGTGCATTAAAGGTGTGAGGTTAAAGTCTGTCCGTGTCCTAATCTTGAATCAGACTGGTTCCATTTCTAAAATGGGATTTATGGAATATTACATGGATTGACTGTAGGTTATGCATTTTTTGAACACAATAGAATGTATCTGCAAATATAATTCTGTAGATACAAATTCACCCCATAAACTTATACAGGGTCCATATGCAAGAGAGACAGAGTGAGTGTGTGCATGTGAGTGTGTGCATGTGGGTGTGAATGCATGTGAAAGAGTGCATGTTTGCATGTGTGTAAGCTTGATAAAGTATGTATGTGTGTGATGGGGTATAGACCTGTGAGAGGGTGTGTGAGTGTGGAACGTGTCAGAGTGTCTACACGGATACCATCATTACATGTGCCATCATGTACCCGGCAGGTACTCATGTGACTCGGCCAATGTTGTCTATCTCATACGCTAGAGGCAAGGATGCCCTAAGGCATGGTACATTGGTGAGACCAAGCAGATGCTACAACTACAGACGAATGGACATCGCACAACAATCACCAGGCAGGGGTGTTCCCTCCCAGCCGGGGAACACTTCAGTGATCAGGGACATTCGACCTTGGACCTTCGGGTGACCATCCTCCAAGGCAGACTTCGGGACAGCCAACAACGCAGAGTGCCTGAGCAGAGGCTGATAGCCAAGTTCGATACCTATGGGATTGGCCTCAAATGGGACCTTGGGTTTATGTCACACTACAGGTGACCCCTCTGCACAACACACACACACACACACACATCCCCCACACTCACACCCACATATGCACCCTCTCACAGGCTTATACTCCATCACACACACAGCTTACACATGCACAAACATATACTCTTTCACATGCACTCACATTCACACACTCTATCTCTCCTGAATATTTACACATATATAAGTTTATGGGGTGAATTTATATCTGCAGAATTATATTTGCAGATGTATTCTATTTTGTACAAAAAAATACATAACCTACAGTCAATCCATGTGATATTCTATAAATCCCACTTTAGAAGTAGAACTAGTCTGACTCAAGATTAGGACACGACAGACTTTAACTTCACACCTTTAATGCACTGTCTGAGCTGAGATGGCACCTTTTGTTAGAAAACCTGCTTTACAACCACCTAATGAAGAAGCAGCACTTCGAAAGCTAGTGCCCCCAAATAAACCTGTTGGACAATAACCTGATGTTGTGCAATTTTTAACTTTGTCCATTCCAGTTCAACACTGGCTCCTCCAACTCATTATTAAAATATGGCCAAAAATGTGTCTGCAATTCAAACACGTGTTAACCACAAAATTGTTAGCATCAGTAATATTTGCACCACATAAATGCAGGCAATTATTATCTACAATAACAGAAAATCTAATCATTATCTCTTGACATTCAATGGTGTTGCCATCATGGGGGTTGCCATTGACCAGAAACTAAACTGGATTAACCAGACAAATGCTGTAGCTACAAGAGCATGTCAAAGGCTAAGAGCCCTACAACAAGTAACTGACCGCTCAGCTCCATAAAACCTGTCCCTCATCTCCAAGGCACAAATTAGACATGTGATGGAATACTCCCCACTTGCCTGGGTAGATGTAGTTACAACAACGATCAAGACCACTTGATACTATCCAGGACAGGTAGTCCACTTGACTGGCAGCACATTTACAAATATCCACTCCCTCCACCATCAATGTTGAGTACCAGCAGCATTTATTATCTACAAGATACACTGCAGAAATTCACAAGGATTCCTGAGATAGCACTTCCAAACCTATGGTCACTATGATCTGAAAGTCAGCTAATACACGGGAATACCAATACTTGCAATTTCCCCTCCAAATCACTCACCATTCCAACTCAGAAATCTATTGCCATTCCTTCATTGCTACCTTGGTCAAAATCCTGGAACCCTCTCTTTAAGCATATTGTGCATTTACCTTCAGCACATGGACTGCAGCAATTCAAAAAGGTAGCTCACCATTAGCTTCTCAAGGGCAACTAGAGATTAGCAATAAATGCTGAAACAATCAGCAATGCCCACATGCCATGAATAAAAGAAAACACCTAAAATGAGCTAACAACCAGTCAGTAAAATGAAATGTGTCATGGAAAATATTATAGGTACAAAGGATTAACACAAACCCTTGAACTCAATGTAGGTTCAGTTGGCAGTTCAGATCACTTCAGTTTCACTCATAGTTCATACTTTTAGCTCATTAAATTTCTGATGCTCAGACTGGTGATCTGCAGCTGAATCTAGGCGAAAGTGAGAACTGCAGATGCTGGAGATCAGAGTCCAGCATCTGCAGTTGTAGATTGTACAAATCTTTATTTCGGCCACATTTGGAATATCGCGTCGAGTTCTCGTCACCACCCCAAAGATGTGAAGGTTAAGTGGTTTGGCCACGTTGAATTTCCCATAATGTCCTGAGATTAGTGTGGATTAGCCATTGGAAATGCAGGCTTACAGGGATAGGGAAGGGGGTGGCAGTGGGTCTGGGTGGGATGCGGTGTGGACTCGATGGACCGAATAGCCTGCTTTCACTCTGTAGGAATTCTATGATTCACTACCAGAAGGATATAGATGCTTTGGATAGGGTACAGAGAATGTTTACCAGGATGTTGCCTGGTCTGAAGGAGAGGAGTTAGTTAAGAGGAGAGGTTGGATAAAATTGGCTTGTTTACACTGGAAAAACGGAGACTGAGAGGGACCCTGATAGAGGTCTACAAAATTATGAGAGGCATAGATAGGGTGGAATGTTCAACTATAAGAAACACAGGTTCAAGGCAAGAGGGGGAATGTTTAGAGGAGAAGTTTTTGGTACAGTAGGTGGTGGCTGCCTGGAATGCATTGTCAATGAAGGTGATGGAAGCAGGCACATTAGCAATATTAGGGCGTATCTTGATAAACACATGAATGGGAGCAAACAGACGGATAGAAACTACAGATGGGTAATAAGTAGTGTGTGTAAATAAGGATTAGAAATCAGAGAAGGCTTGCTGGGCCAAAGGGCCTGTTCCTGCACTGTATCATATTGTATTCATATGACTCTATAAACCTTAATGCAAAAACAGTGAGTTTGCTGGTCATTGTAGTGATTTGAAGCAGTCTGAGCGGGAGAAGAAGATTTATTAACACCAATAGTGACATGTGAATTAACTGAGAGGTAAGCATGTTCAAGAAATTCCTGAATATGGTTAGGTGCAGTAACTGCCCCAGCCAGTATTTCTACCTTCCCATTGCTTTAAGTTAAACAATGTACAACAATGAATAAAGAATTTTGAAGTTGTAAAATAAAACATACTTTTAGACATAACAATTTTCTTTTAAACATGTTGATGAGCATACTGCAGTATTCTAACACAGCACTCTTCTAACATTTTACTCCAGATTTCCAGCAGTTTTATTTCACACTGAAATCAATATACAACAGTATTTGTGTGCCTGAATGTTGGTGAAAATAGCTGTAAACTATGGATTTCCGAATAAGCCAAGGTGTTTGAATTTGTCACAAAGAGAAAGAGAAAACTTACTGAACACAGCAGACATGAAGTTTGCCGTATCCTTTACAGATCATTAGAAAGCCCTGCAATGTAGAATGTTAATTACCCTTCATGGTACAGATGATGCCTAATGGCTTATGACATGACTAAATGATATCCAGGCAGCTATTTGTGTTCAGTAAGCCTTCAGCAGAATGAACTTCATACACAAGGACTTCAATTGATGGCTTCCAATCCCCAATCAAACTAATCAGCTCTCTATCTCTTTCAGCTTTTGCATTCGGCTATTACCATCAGAATGCAGGGCACTGCAAATGCATCAAAATTCAGCATTAACTCTTGATTATGAAGTTTTCCTTCAACAGACAAGTTAGATTTTCTATAGAATAATAAATTACTTCATTGGGATGCATAAAACAAGAATGGTGAATTTCAATTCTTTCAGAGAAATGCTCTGGACAGACATTCAAAACGGAGTTAAAAATAAAAACAAAAATTGCTGGAAAATCTCAGCGGGTCTGGTAGCATCAGTGGAGAGAAAGCAGGGTTAATGGTTTGGGCCCTGTGACCCCTCTTCTGAATTGATTGTAGCTGAGAAAAGGTTGGTATATCTGCTAACAAAGGGATAAGGGGAGGCAACAGGAGGAAACTATAGGTGGAGATGAAGCCCAGAAAGAGATATTCTTTTTCCAGCTTGTGCTGAGCTTTACTGGAGTACAGCAGCAAACTTTACACAGGAATGTTGGCCAGGAACACAGTAGTG
Organism: Chiloscyllium plagiosum; assembly: GCF_004010195.1. Taxonomy (NCBI): domain Eukaryota; kingdom Metazoa; phylum Chordata; class Chondrichthyes; order Orectolobiformes; family Hemiscylliidae; genus Chiloscyllium; species Chiloscyllium plagiosum. Next base: position 70,521,954 of record NC_057719.1, read on the forward strand.
CGCTGAGGTGGCAGGCAACAAGAAGATCAGGGTCATTTTCTGCAGACAGAACCTAAGTGTTCTGAGAAGTGGTCACCCAGTCCAGCCTTCATTTCCCCAATATAGAAGAGACCACATTGTGAACAACAAATACAGTCAGTTACATTAAATGAAGTGCAGGTAAATTGCTGCTTCACCTCAAAAGATGGTCTGGGGCCTTGGATACTGAGGAGGGAGTAAGTAAATGGACAGGTATTACACCTTCTGAGTAATTGCACGGGAAGATGCCGTGGGGTTGTGAGGAGATGTTGGGAGTTGAGGAGGAGTTAATCAAGTCATGCGAGAGGCTGACAAGGGAGCGAGGGGAATATGTATCTGGTGGTGACATCCTGCTGGATGTAGTGGAAATGGGCTGCCATGGATGTGGATGTTTGTGGCATGATAAATGAGGACCAGAGTTCCCTATCACTGTTGTGGGAGGGAAGAGGGACGAAGTGAGGGAGGTCAAACTCAGCTGAGGGTCATTTCCTCCGTTGAGGAGAAAGGTAGACTTTTCAGAGGCCCCTTGTTGAACTTGGCATCATCAGAACATATTCATTACACAAAGTGTGGTGTGAGGATGTATAGTCAAGGTAACTGGTGGTCAAGGTAACATGCTTCCTCTAAAGACTCTATTCCATTCTTTGTGCTCCATCTCCACCTATCGTTTACTCCTCCCCCTTCCCCCACCAACCCCTTCTTTAGCATATACAGCAACCTTATCCTAGCTATAATCAGTTCTAAAGAAGGGTGATTGGACTCTTGTGATCATTACCAACATACTCACCCAGTTAAATATAAATTATCAATTGAATTGGTGAGCATCGGAATCAATCTGAATCTTAGTTTGGTGATTTCAATTTTCTGTGAAAAAAGACATAATTACATGTGATAAGTGCTGATTTTTAAAAATATCTCTGAGATACTGAACAGAAATTTATATAAGCATCTCATTCCCAAAATTGCTCCTTCCTAGGAAGAAGACATTTTGAAAACTGATTAGCTGGAAGAGAAAGGTGATTATTTTATGTCTCCCTCATTTCAGTCAATCATAACATTTTGGAAGAAATACACCTCTTATTTCTGTAAGTACAAAAGTACAGTCATTCCACCATTTGCACGAGAGTTCTATTTCTGAGAACCACCACAAACAATGAAATTCATGAGTACGGATCCTAGTAAAAATAGGTTAAAAATCGTAGATATGTCAGTTTGCCCATGGATGTTGAATTTTGTTGCTCATGGATATTGAGGATTTATGATATAAAAGTAGTGTGGCCAAGAGGTCCAAGGTGCTGATTTCGGGTTCCACTGTCTATGGAAGAATGAAGTTGAACCCTACTGCTGCCATTTGTGCTAGTAGCTTATCATTTGGATGCTTTGCTATCTTCTTTGGGTGAGCATGTTCTGTGCATTTAGGGAGAAATAGCGGTACCATGGTAATGTCACTGGAGCATTAATCCAGAGATGCAGATGTGGATTCAATCCCATAGTAACACAGTTAGTGGCATTTAAAGACACCCAACTAGCTTGGTTAAAACAGCAGAGATTATTGATCTTAGGATTGTAGGTTTGTGTCCCTGTCTAGGCGCTGTCAGTTGTGAGCCTTAAGGGGCTCTTGTGGCACAATGGTAGTGTCCCTTCCTGATGAAGGGCTTATGCCTGAAATGTCAACTCTCCTGCTCCTCGGATGTTGCCTGACCAGCTGTGTTTTTCCAACACCACACTCTTCGTCCCTGCCTTGAGGTCAGAAGTTTCAGATTCAAGTGTCATCTGTGCTGCAGGTGAGTCATAACTTAACGGAACAGGATGACTAAAATAATTAAATGATACAACTAGTCAAGTAACACATGCCCTAACTTGGATTATTCATGATAACAGTATCACAACAGACTAGTATAGGAGATGTTCTCTATATATGGGATCATCACATATAATACATAAACAGGCCATACACTTCACTTAAGGCTCCTCCCATCTTTTCACATCTAAATTAACCATCATAACACTCAATCCTTCTCCATTATGTGCTTGTCATAGTCATAGAGTCATACAAAATTGAAACAGACCCTTCAGTCCAATTACTCCATGCTAACCAATTTCCCAAACTAAACCAGTCCCACTTGTCTCTGTTTGGTCCATATCCCTTCTAATCATTCCTATTCATGTACCTATCCAAATGTCTTTTCAATGTTGTAACTGTATCTGCATCCATCACTTCCTCTAGCAATTCGTTCCACACACAAACCACTCTCTGTGTGAAAAGGTTGCTCCTTGAATCATTTTTAAAGATTTCTCCGCTCAACATAAAAATATGCCCCCTAGTTTTGAATTTCCCCACCCTAGGGAAAAGACCCTTGCTATTCACTTTATCTATGCCCCTCACAATCTTCTAAAGCTCAGGTCTCCCAGATTTCTCTCAAGCACATCCACATTTGCCATCATTATTTGTCTCAACCATTTGCTATGGGAACAAGTTCCACATTCCCAGCACTAATTGGGTGAAAAAGTTTGTTTTGAATTCCCTATTAGACTTTTTTTGGTTACTATCTTATAGAAATAGTTATGTTCTTTCATATAAAAGAAAACATTGTATTTATATTTCCTATTTAAGACTTTGAAAACTCTACTAAGTCATCCTCAGCTTTCTTTCTTTTCCAGAGAAAAGAGTCCTTGCCTATCAATTCTTCTCTGATGTTTATGCTCGTGTATTTCTGATATTATTCCTGTAAATCATTTCCACGCGCTTTCATATCCTTATCACAATATGATTCATTGCATGGGAGATACATTGTGCATAGCAAGTGCGGCTTAGGGAAATGGGTGAATAAGAGTCAGGTACCTTGGTACATGGTGAGGAGTTACAATTATTGTGTACTATCTGTTCTACAAAGACCCTCAGGTTTAGATGATGTTCTTCTATATATTTTCAATGATTGTGAGGCAACAATTCATGCCGTAAGGACCTATCAAGAGTCTCACAGAATCTCACGGGAGTCAACGCTTTAACTATTTGCCGTCTTTTTCAAGATGTATGCTTGGGTGTAGTTTATACACCAAAATGATGATATGTAAGTTATTTGTCTTCACAACTGACACATTTAGATATACATAATTCTGCCTTTTAAGGATGTAGGTGAGAACACTGTAGACTAAATGTAACTTAATATAGGAACTTTGGAAAATTTAAGAAATGTAAGAGAAGAAAATAAGGAAATTACAGATCATTTAGCCTGACATCAGTTACCAGGAAATTACTAGACTGTATAAAATTAAGATGCATTCAGCTCCATAAGAATCAGACTAACATGCAAAAAATCAGGATACAGTAAATAAGAAGAAATTATCTGAGTTAGAAGTCCAAGATGATGAAAAGAACATTTGTGTTCAACCAGCAGTTGTTTTCTCTGAAGGAAATTAATGAAATTAAATGTCCACCAGATCAGGTTAACCACCTGATTCAGCAGGGAAGTGTTTTGATGTGAAACACATTCAGGTTAATTAGAGCTGTCCAAATAAGATACTGAATTAATCACCTAGATTAGAAGAAATGGCATCCTCCGTGAAGAATATTCAAGAGATGAAATGTCTTCCCGCAGAGATAAACTTGACGGACCAGAAGGATCGAGATCAAAATCTAGGTCAACAATCAATAAACAGAAACCTTTCAATCTGCTACGCCTGGAGACAATGTGCTTCAGAAGAAAAGAAACAATTCTCCAGATGGCCTGAATTATGAACTCAGAGGTTTTGTGATATCCCAATGATGTAGAACAGTGACAAATGTAATGACTATGTAAAAAAGTGGTCAGGGAGATGTTGTATCAGGTAATTATTCTCAAACAATTGAAGTTAGAAAGTGTGTTAAATACCATCTAACCTGATGATATCATATTGGCTTGGTCAAGATTGTGCAGAACTTCATAGGAATGATCTTCTCCAAAGATCTCTTTGGGAACAGCAACATCAGTGCTTAATGAACAAAGTTACAATTATGCAAATAATTTACATCTTGTTAAAACAAGAGTCCCTTCTTATTAAAATTCAATTGTGGTTATTCCACTGCAACTGTTAACTAATTTTGCCAGATAAATCAAAGAGGATTGGTGGCAGCATTACTGTACCCACAAATATTACAACGATATTGTGAGTACTTGGTAGAAAAGTAAAGAAGAAGCTATAGTGTTCAGACTTTAGCTAACATGGGCATAAATGGTCTTGACATTCACATTTAGCTGTTGCATGTTAAATAGTTGAGATGAAGATGTAGCAATTTTTTTTAGTGATGGAATATTTAAAAGCTAGGAAAATAGATTTTAATTTGATGCAGGCTGTCAAGGTCACATCATTGCCAACAATGAGATTTTATGAGAAATATAATGAGACAGATTGCAAACCTATTAAAATTAATAGAGTTGGATTTTTTTTATAGAAAGATGCACACAAAAAGGTTATTACCACTCTTCTCCACAAAAGTAGCAACACATGACAGGTTTGAAATCCTTTTTAGTTGGAAGCCTGAAGAAATCACACATTTTCACATCTTCAGCTCACTGGATCCACTTACAGAAATGTTCAAAACTCTCTTCACTGCAGCATTCTCGCTACAAGAATGAACTTACTAAATAATGACCTGACTCAGTATCTGGGGCATTCACCATTCTCTGTTTCTTGATGACAAAGGAGACAAAGTGTGAGACTTGAATAAAAATAGCTGTCACTGAAAACATTCTACAATATTTCCTTAAACTTGAACTAGACTAAGAATAAAAAGTTTACACGTGTAACAAAAATTTCAAAATCTTCCTCTTAACTAAAGGGCAAGTACACGTAAATTGCATTTTTGATATTTTGGAATTTTTATGAATTACAATTACAAATCTTCACCTACTTTAAATAGCTGCTTCTCTCAGGAGATTAAGTAGTTTGGCTATAGCCCATAATATGAAAGTTATACATTAACAATGGAGATAATTGCTGCATATAGAAATTATCTTTCCTCATTCCATAATTTCTAATATTCTTAAATGAACTTGACCAAAATATCCAAGTTTAAATTCACCTCGTCACAAACGTACCAGTAAGCCCAGGACCAGCAGCAACCTTCAGCAGTGGACAAATAGCTTTCATGTGAAGTCCATAGCAGCTGAAGGTCAGCTCAGGATATGGAGAAAGTACCATAGGTGCAGAATCTATCATCCTTAATGCCATTTCTTCCAGATGGTTGCAGTGTTAATACACATTGTAGATGTCAAAGGATACACTGTCACAACCTTTGACCAATAAATGCTGAAACCAATGAAATTTGTGCTGGTTCACATTGCTTCATCTCATTTCCTGTGACAAACTCAGTGCTACAGCCCAGACAGCCCAGACAGTAGGCATCCATGTGATGTAAGCTGCTATAGACTGCACAGTTATTGTTTGAAATCACTGTTTCAAAATACAATAAACTTCATCAACTGAAAGCATTTCCATTCCATTAATGTGCAAGTCATCTGTGATCATCAGTATCACATTCTACAAGTCTGTACGGATACCTAAAGGTAACCTGAGAGCTGCCATGATAACCCTATCCTTGAGGATTCCTATGTTCCTGCTTCATTTTAAGGGCTGGATGCCTTACCAGGATGGCTGCTGGGAGAAAAGGGCTGGTAACTCTACCCCTGACTGTCGCCCAGCATTGATACATTGCCCATTCCTTGACCAGGGCCATTAGGGAGCAGACAATACTTGCAGATGATAACATTCCCATCTTTGGAACAATCTTGGGTGCCATTGCAGTACAATCCAGAATGTATAGCATAATGCTAACATGCTGTGGTCTGCAAAGCTGAAGCCGGTTATCTCGGGATTTGATGAACTCTGATGAGAACAGTAGCCATCTTCTGAGGAGGAAGATAATGACATTGAGTGAGAGGAACGTCATATTTAGCATGCTAGAACAATGCAGCATCAGTGCAACAAACTGCACAGGACATTGTTAACATCAATGGATATGTTATTTTTGCTCTAAAGGCAAGTAGTTTCCCAGAGGCAAATCCAGCTTTTCTTTCTTTATTTTAACTACGCTTTTGTTGTTGTTGTAAAGAAGTGAATGTTTTCAGCCATTTGGAGGCTGTCCAGTATGTGATGCTCCCAAATTAAACATGGAGGAGGCATTATTATTACACGGCATTAGGCAAAGAGTGATCAAAATAGAAATTGCTGGAAAAGCGCAGCAAGTCTGGCAGCATCTGTGGAGAGAAACTGAGTTCTGAGGAAGGTCACTTGACCCAAAATATTAACTCTGATTTCTCTCCATAGATACTGCCAGGCCTACAGAACTTGTCCAGCAATTCCTACTTCGTCTCTGATTTAAAGTATCCACAGTTTTTTCAGGTTTTACAAGGATAGGATGACGGTCAGGATGGGTAAGCTGAGCTCAGGATGGGTAAGCTGAGCTCAGGATGGGTAAGCTGTTAGGATGGAGATTACAATGAAAGTCATACAGACAGGTGATGATAGAAAATTTACAACTGTGAGCTTCTCTTTCTGTGAGGTGCTGCCTGTGCCATCCATGTGCTGTTAGAAGCTTTTGTTTCTCATTCCCCTCCCACTACGTGTACTGTGAAGGGCAACAAGTGGTTGACATCACTGGACTTTGAATATAACCCCAGCGTCAGGAATCCAGGCAGTGATGACTGCTTCTGCCACAGCTGAGCATAAGTGGTGTGCCACAGAGGTGTGTGCATAGTGAATGAGGTAGCTGCAGACAATTGTATAAGAAAACCTACCAGGGTTTGCAGAGGGAAGATACCAGAAACTTCCCAAAATTAACTGATTTTTGCTACAATCTAGTCCAAAAAATATTTTGTTGCCTGAAAAGTGCTTTGGGACTGTCCTGAGAATATAAAAAGATGTTATTTAAATGCTAGGCCTTATATTCTTTTCCTTTCCACAGTTGATGTTTCATTTCCTCATGATATAAACATAGTATTTTGAAAGCTGTCAGTTTTCCAGGATTGCTGGGTTTCCTTTGATCCTTCAACATTGCGGCTCTCTGCATTTTATTAACATTTTAACATGACTTTGTTGTCTCATTCAAGTATTGAACTGAATTTGCTTTATTGTGACCTGTACTCAAATGAGTAGAGTGAAAAGTTAATAGTCACCGCATTACAGCGCCATCTTAGCACAGATACTCAAGATCAAATTCTTCAGAAATAACAAAATATTAGAAAAGTAAATCTTTCTGACCCTGTCCATGCTAGCACCAAGCCTCAAGAGAGGTCTCCACCAACACCTCATCACCACCTGCACTGGGCACACCAATGTAGCAGTCACCCCTCATAAGTCGCCATCTCTTCACCGCTGGGCCCACTTCACTGACTCCACTGAACCCACACTCGCTCTACACCTAAAAGTACCTGGCTCCGCTGCCAGGCCAGGCCAGGCCGCTGGGCCATGAGTTCCACTTGGGCTGCAGATGTCACCTTGCCAGCACCACCAACTTGAAGAGTCCACTGCCAGCATCGCTGTTCCTGATCACTGATTTGCTGCTGCAGGCCCTGAGCACCAGGAGAACAATTTTGCTGCTGCTGCTGCCGTCAGTCCCGTCACCGGGAGAATGACCTCGCTGCTGCTACATTTGGCCCCAAACTCCGGGCGAACATACTTGCTACCACTGCCACAGGACCTGAATGGCAAGAGTGAATGCACTCACTGCCCCCTCTTGCTGCCGCCCAGATGCTGCTGATCAACCCACCATAGGTAAGAAGAAGAAAAAATCGATCAATTAAAAGGAAAATAAAACAAAAAAAAAAGAGCAGAAGCAAAAGCAAAACAAACAAGAAAAACACATGGCAGCAGACGGACTCTGGGCAAGCAGCCATTACTCTGCCGCTATCTTGTACCAGAACTGGTATTGCCAATTCGTTCATGCATCTCTGTTTGCCAAGAATCATTTTGTTTTTTCGCTTCTGAAGTATTTTGTTAAAAAACTCTGATGAATAATTCAGAGTGAAAACGCTGGCTTTAGATTTCAGACTTCTTACTGGTGCAAACAGAAACAACAGTACAACAGAATATGGTTTTGGAAGGATTTGTCATCAGTTGTCTAATACAGGCAGATGCTGCAGCAACTTTCTGTTGGTTTATTGGGTGTGTTAGAAGCAGCAGTTCAGATATGTTACAGTAGTTAATTCGATAAAGAAAAGTATACAATTATGACAACTGGGGATGGTTCACTACAGGACAAACAGGCTGTTGAAGTGGAACATGTCAATCTTCTTAATGCTCTGAAAGTAGTATCCTGTCTTTGGCTAAGGTGTAAGGGTACTCTTCCTTGGCATCCTGGGTCTGGCTTCTTTTCATCTGGTTCATCTTGCATCTGGAGAAAATAATTCTCATAGATCAGCTGACTGATGAGATCACCCAATGAAGTTTGCCCAATAAAGATTAACCAATAAGGACCCCTGACCACTAGTTGATAGCTCTTTTTCTGAGAACAAAAGCAGATTTTTTTGGTAACATAATTGGCCATGCACTCTCAAATTAATTTTTACTTTTAAGCTGGAGAAACTCAGCATTTTGTTGGTCATAACACTGAGTATAGGAGTTGGGAGGTCATGTTGTGGCTGTATTGGACATTGGTGAGGCCACATTTGGAAAGCTGTGTGCAATTCTGGTCAACCTTCTATAGGAAGGTTGTTGTTAAACTTGAGAGGGTGCAGAAAAGATTTACAAGGATGTTGTCAGGACTGGAGGGTTTGAGCTACAGGGAGAAACTGAATACACGGGCTTTTTTCCCTGGACCATCTGAGACTGAGGGGTGACCTTGTAGAGGTTTATAAAATCATGAGGGACATGGATAAGGTAAATAGACAGGTCTTTTTTCTACGGTGGAGAAATCCAAAACTAGAGTGCAAAGGTTTAAGGCGAGAGGGGAAAGATTTTAAAGGGACCTAATGGGCAACTTGCACAGAGGATGGTGCACATATGGAACGAGCTGTTAGAGGAAGTGGTACAGATGTGTACAATTACAACATTTAAAATGCATCTGGATGGGTTTATGAATAGGAAGGGTTTAGAGGAATATGGGTCAAGTGCTGGCAAATAGGACATGTCAGACTGGGATGTCTGGTCAGTGTGGATGAGTCAGACCGATAATCTGTTTCTGTGCTGTATAACTCGATGTTTATCTTTTGTTCAGATCCTGTGTAAAAAGCTTTTAAGAAAGTACTATTTGTACATTTGTACTTGAAATGCTATGTATATTTCTGTTTGCCACATTATTGAAAAGGAAATTGGAGATATAAGTTATTGGAAAGTGTGTAAATTAGAGATGACAACAGATTTGTGAGGTTATATTTATCAGGAGAAAATAAACAGCCTGGGGTTATTTTCTCTTAAAAAAAGCAACACTGAGGGATGATTATAGAAATCATTTAAACTCTGGAAGATTATGGAAGACGAGGCAGAGAAGGTCAAATTCAGGATGACTCATTGGATTTTTAAAATGGTGGTAAGACTTGGAGGTTGAAGTTCCATCCCATTTCTGACAGATCACCTAGTTCATAGGGGAAGTAGGGGAGACGTGTGACTCACAAGAGGGACTCAGCAGGGCCATTTGTACTCAACACTGAGTTTAAGTGGACCCTGTTTTGGGTGTTGAAAGGGGCTGAACCCATAACCTGACAGTCACAAGTTTGTGAAGTAGACATAAATGCTCTTGAAGAATGGATAATATCTGTGAAACAGTTACAATTTGTTTTTTCTTTACAATTCTCTTCAAACTATGGACAAAATTGACTGAAGTTATTGTTGATTGTTGAGAAGAAAATTCTGCTGCTTTGCTTTGTTTGACAGGCTAGTTGGTGTAATATGTCTTCTTGCAGTTTTGTTTATAGTTTCTTAAAGGCTATTAATACATCATTATGCAAGGTTGGCTTGCTTTCAGAAGTTTCAACTACCTCAGGAGGGGTCCTGAATTCACAGCTTAGTGTTGACTGTTTTTAATTGGGGGCGGGGGGGGGGGGTGGTGGGGGGGGGGTGATATGAAAAGAAATCTTTTTCAATAATATGTGGAATTAAAAGCTAGTCTCATGATGACCATATAACCACTGCTGATTGTTGTAAAAGTCTATCCAGCTCACTAATGCCTTTTAAGGAAGGAAACTACCATCCTTACAGGGATGTCTATATATGACTCTAGACCCCAGCAATGCAGTTGACTCTTAACTGCTTTTTGAGATGGTCTGGCAAAAAACACAGTTGTATCAAGCTCCTCTAGGCTAATTAAGGAATGGTATTCAATGCTGGCCTAGCCAATGAAGCCGACGTCCCATGCACACATTAGGAAAATCTAAGAAGTTAGAATCTTAGGAGGTGACATGACTTGAAGGAGCAGAGAATGGAAGGTTCTGCTGATGGTTAGATGATGAAAAATGGGATGAGGCTTATCTAAATCATCAGGGACATGTATTCAAAACACACTACAGCAGCTGGGGATTACAATTCAATGAATTAAGTAGATCTGGAGTAAAAAGCTGGTTTCAATAATGGCATCAATTAGATTGCTACCTTGTTAGAGAAACAAATTTTGGTTTACTGAAGTCCATCTGCTGTCCTTGCCTGACCTGACCTATGTGTGACTGTAGGCCAACAGTGGTGATAACTATTAACTGTCCGAGCTCAATAATCACGAGAGCTTCACTCACCTTCCACCCAACCAACCTCTGGATGCATCATATCATCCTCTGCCATTTCCACCACCTACAAACAGACTCCACCACCAGAGATATATTTCCCTCCCCACCCCTATCTGCGTTCCACAGAAACAATTCTCTCTGAGACTCCCTTGTTAGGTCCACATCCCCCACCAACCCACCTTCTACTCCCCACACCTTCACCGCAAGACGTATAAAACCTGCGCCCACACCTTCCCATCACCTCCACCAAAGGCCCCAAAGGGACCATCCACATCTGACAGAAATTTTCCTGCACATACACACGTCACCTACTGTGTCCATTGCTCTTAATGTAGTCTCCTCTACATTGGGGAGAGAGGATACCAACTTGTGGAACGTTTCAGAGAATATCTCTGGGACACATGCATTAAACAACCCACCACTCTGTGGCCAAACATTTCAACTCCCCCTCCCACTCTGCCAAGGACATGCAAGTCCTGGGGCTCCTCCACTGCCAAATTCTAACCACCTGACGCCTGGAGGAAGAACACCTCACCTTCCGCCTTTGGACCATCCAACCACACGGGAATAATGTCGATTGCACCAGTTTCCTCATCTCCCCTCCCCTCACTTCATCCCAGATCCAACCCTTCAACACAGCACCACCATCTTGAACTGTCCTACCTGTCCATCTTCCTTCCCACCTATCCGTTCCGCCCTCCTTCTGATCTATCACCCCACCTTCATCTACTTATCGCCTATTGTATTCCCAGCTACCTTCCCCCCGACTGTTTTTTCAGCACCACATTTTTTCACTCGTGTCAATGATCATGAGCATGCTTCACCAACACCTTCATAAAAACAATTGGAGTTTGGCCAGAAATGTTGGCTTTGGCAACTTGTGAACATTTTTCTTAAAAGTTAATGCATAATCCCACATATTTATTGCAGTGACAGCATAAAAGCAAAATGAATTGTTGGAAGCACTAAAAATAATAGAATTGAAAGAAAGCAATGAACATTCTAAAGAATCTGACATAAATTATAGTTGGCAGAACCTATCAATCCTTGGAGTATTTTAGAAAATCCACAAAGGGTGGTATGTCACATGCTACTTATGCCTTGTGATTAGAAATAAGACTTTCTTCAACATTCAAAAATAGATTAACATAGGTAGAAATTGGCAACAGTTCTTGGAATGGAGCTGACTGTATCATCCTGGCATAAGGAACTAATATTGTTTAATGATATTTGAAAGAAAATCCTAAAGATGTGAAGCAAATCTGCCAAGAAACCAAATAGATTAGTCAAAGATATGCAGTGTGGTCCTTTAACAATCGATCTGTGGCTGCCAAATGTTTCCAGTTAGATCATGTGAGGAAAAAACATATAATGATGATGATGAAATGCTAATCATTATGCAGCTCTTTACACTTGCAAATTCTTATTTTAATGAACACCATCATTTGTGCTTGAAATAAACCTATTTGAGTGGCATAGCTACATCATGTCTATGAACCTTGCTTTTGATTCTAGGAATAGGTTTTATAGGTATGTCATTTATTGTTTCTAATATGACTAAGATGATAAATTATTCTGATTCAGAAGCAGTTTTTAGTTTCAAGAATCAATTGCCCTAGTAATTGTCTTAATTTTGACATCTTAAGTTGAAGGTCATATTAAACATAACTTTACTGACAAAACTTTAGTTAAAAAAATTCAAAAAATGCAATAATTCAGAGTTAGATTCATTTTAACTTCATTTTTATTTCTTTTTTAAAATACATGCACTACATGTACTTACTTATATATTCAAGTTTTGCATTCCAACAGAAACTCATTGCAATTCGCAGCTCCCAATTGCTTTCATTTTAGGAAATAAAGATTATTAAAAGCTTCTTTGGTGAAGAAAAAAAAAGTTGCCAACCACTGAAACAATTCATGAAAGATCTTGTGAAACTCAACAGGAAGATGAGATAATAATGTAAAAATTAATCTGTGCTAATTTGACCAGCTTCAACTTAAATCTATGGATAGAACTGTTTCAATAACTTCACTTTCAACATTGTGTCATTACTCAAAAGAAGTATTCCTATATATGATGACTAATTAACATGAGCAAAATGAATATCTTATTACTTTTACTAACATATTTTGCTAGTAACCTTCTGAGTTTACAGCTGAGTTGCAAAATCGCTGATCCATATTAATCAAGCCAACATCCTTGGTTTTATAGTTAGCAATGACAGATATGTAGGATATTGACTAATATCATTTTGTGAGTGCTTCAAAGAGCAATAATGCTTGGAAATCTTTGATATATATTACAGCAACATTGTTCAGTAAGATTTGTTGATTGTTACATCAGTAAGAGTTCTCATTCGAAAGTGCGAGCTCAGAAATGGGTGGAATCACAGAGGTATCAAAGCTGGAAGCTTAGGTCAGTTTTACAGATAGAAAGGAGGTATTCCACAAAGCAGTCACCCAGTTTGTGTTTTGTCTTCCCAATGTAGAGGAGAGTGTTTGAGGATGATATTGCAGGCAACAATGAGAGTGAGAGATGTCAGTTACAAGAGCAGAGAGACAGTGAATATGAGGTATGAGGAAGAAGATGGTAATATCTGCACTGGTGAAGTGAAGAAGCACATTAACCTTCTTCCGATGCTTCCTACATTTCTCCAGATGACTGAAACGATTTGAAACCAGATGGTAACCCGAGTTCAGACCAGAATGGCCTGGTAAAGTGACCTCTACTACGAGCTCTGAATGAGGAAAAGGTCCCACACTGGCACCATCCCATCTGCTAAGACTTCCAGGACACTGCCCACAAAACAGGTTGTCACTTTTCAAATGTCTGGAATGTCCAGGACAAACGTTAGGAGTTGAGCAGGGCACCTCTGGACTGGCAGGCGCACAACTGGCCTCAAGTTTGCGACAGCAGATATTACATAGAACATAGAACATTACAGTGCAGTACAGACCCTTCAGCCCTTGATGTTGCACCAACCTGTGGAACTAATCTGAAGCCCATCTAACCTACATTATTCCATTCTCGCCCATATGCCTATCCAATGACCATTTAAATGCCCTTAAAGTTGGCGAGTCTGCCTCTGTTGCATGCAGTGTGTGTTCCATGCCCCTACTACTCTCTGAGTAAAGAAACTACCTCTGACACCTTTCCTATATCTATCACCCCTCAATTTAAAACTATGTTCCACTCATGCTAGCTATCACTGTCCAAGGAAAAAGGCTCTCACTATCCAAAATATCTAAGTCACTGATTACCTTATATGCCTCAATTAAGTCACATCTCAACCTTCTTCTCTCTAATGAAAACAGTCTCAGGTCCTTTAGCCTTTCCTCATAAGACCTTCCCTCCATATGAGTCAACATCCTAGTAAATCTCCTCTGAACCCTTTCCAAAGCTTCCACATCTGTCCCATAATGTGGTGATCAGAACTGTACGCAATACTCCGAGAGCGGCCCCTCCAGAGTTTTGTATAGCTGCAACATGACCTCGTGGCTCCGAAACTCAATCCCTCTATCAATAAAAGCTAACATACCATATGACCTCTTAACAACCCTATCAACCTTGGCGGCAACTTTCAAGGATCTATGTACATGGACAACGAGATTTCTACTTATCTACACTCTCAAGAATCTTACCATTAGCCCAGTACTCTCCATTCCTGCTGCTCCTTCCAAAGTGAATAACCTCACAATTTTCCACATTAAACTTCATTTTCCACCTCTCAACCCAGCTCTGCAGCTTATTGTTGTCCTTCTGTAACCTACAACATCCTTCAGCATTATCCATAACTCTACCAACCTTAGTGTCATCTGCAAATTTACTAACCCATCCTTCTATGCCCTTATCTAGTAGTGGATCCAAAGCAGGTCCTTGCAGTACACCACTAGTAACTGAACTCCAGCATGAAGATTTCCCATCAATTACCATCCTCTGTCTTCTATGAGCTAGCTAATTTCAATCCAAACCACAAAATTACCCTCAATCCCATGCTTCAGTACTTTGTGCAATAGCTTACTGTAGGGAGCCTTATCAAATGCCTTACTGAAAGCTATATAAACACCACATCAACCGTTATACCCTCATCCACCTGTTTGATCATCTTCTCAAAGAACACAATAAGGTTTGTGAGGCATGACCTACCCTTCACAAAACTGAGTTGACTATCCCTAATCAACTTATTCCTTTCTAGATGATTATAAATCCTATCTCTTATAACCTTTTCCAACACTATATCCACAACCAAAGTAAGGCTCACAGATCTATAATTATCAGGGTTGTCTCTACTTCTCTTCTTGAACAAGGAGACGACATTTGCTATCCTCCAGTCTTCTGGCACTATGCCTGTAGACAATGATAACATAAAGATCAAAGCCAAAGACTCAGCAATCTTCTCCCTGCCTTCCTAGAGAATCCTAGGACAAATCCCATCCGACCCATGTGACTTATCTATTTTCACACTTTCCAGAATTGCTAACACCTCCTCCTTGTGAACCTCAATCCTGCCTAGTCTCGTAGACTGTATCTCAGTATTCTCCTTGTCAACATTGTCTTTTTCCAGTGTGAATACTGACGAAAAATATTCATTTAGCACTTCTCCTATCTCCTCGGACACCACACACAACTTCCCACTACTGCCCTTGATTGGCCCTAATCATACTCTAGTCGGTCTTTTATTCCTAATATTACCTATAGGAAGCTTTAGCATGTTCCTTGATCCTATCTGCCAGTGACTTCTCATGTCCCCTCTTGGCTCTTCTTAGCTCTTTCTTTAGGTCCTTTCTGGCTAACTTGTAACTCTCAAGCACACTAACTGAGCCATCACATCTCATCCTAACATAAGCCTTCTTCTTCCTCCTGACAAGTGATTCAATTTTTTTAGTAAACCACAGATCCCTTGCTTGACCACTTGCTCCCTGCCTGACAGGTACATTCTTAGCAAGGATACACAGTAGCAATTCCTTGAATAAGCTCCACATTTCAATTGTGCCTATCCCCTGCAATTCTTTAAATTGTTTCAATTGTTTCCTTCCCCACTCTATGCATCCTAAATCTTGTCTAATCGCATCATAATTGCCATTCCTCCAGCTATAATTCTTGCCCAGTGGTATATATCTATCCCTTTCCATCACTCAAGTAAGCATAACCAAATTGCAGTCACTATCACCAAAGTCCTCACCTACTTCCAAATCTAACACCTGGCAGGTTTCATTACCCAGTACCAAATTCAATATGGCCTTGCCCCTTGTTGGCCTGTCTACATACTGTGTCAGGAAATCCTCCTGCACACATTGGGCAAAAACTGACCCATCAAAAGTACTCGAATTATAGCATTTCCAGTCAATATTTGGAAAGTTAAAGACCCCATAACAACTATCCTATTACTCTCGCTCCTATCCATAAACATCTTTGCTATCCTTTCCTCCACATCTGTGGAACTGTTCAGAGGCCTACAGAAAACTCCCAACAGGGTGACCGCTTCTTTCCTGTTTCTAACCTCAGCCCACAGTACCTCAGTAGATGAGTCCTCAAATGTCCTTTCTACCACCGTAATACTGTCCTTGACTAACAATGGCACACCACGCCTCTTTTAACATCTTCTCTGTTCTTACGAAAACATCTAAGTCCTGGAACATGCAACAACCATTCTACTCTATCCATGTCTCCGAAATGACCACAACATCAAGTCCCAGGTACCAACTAATGCTGCAAATTCATCCACCTTATTCCAGGTGCTCCTGGTGTTGACATAAACACACTTCAAACAACCCTCCTGCCTGCCGGTGCACTCTTGAGACTTTGAAACCTTATTTCTGACCTCACTACTCTCAACCTCCTGGACACTGGAACTGCCATTTAGTTTCCCATCCCCGTGCTGAATTAGTTTAAACCCTCCCACTAGCAAATATTACCACCCCACTCCTCCCCCCCCTCCCCCACCTCCAGATACTGGTGCCCCTCTGGTTCAGGTGTAGACCATCTTGCTTGTAGAGGTCCCACTTAGCCCTGAATAAGCCCCAATTATCCAGGTATCCAAAACCCTCCCTCCAACACCATTCCTGTAGCCACGCGTTCAATGCCTCTTTCTCCCTATTCCTCGCCTCGCTAGCACATAGCATGGATAACAAATCAGAGATGTTAACTCTGTTTGTTCTACCTCTAAGCTTCCACTCTACCTCCCTGAATGTTATTCTCTCATTTCTTATAACCATTCTTTGCTCTGTCTAAGCACCTCATGATCTGTATGTCCTTGTTTGCTATGATCTTGTGGCACTGCTAGCAAGACAAAAGGTTTTCACTGTACTTGGTACATGGACTACAATAAATCAAATCAAATTAAATCTAAAGATGGCACTGACACAACAGATACCAGTGAATCCTGAAGCATCAACTGAGTAGCAAGTTGTTCCAGGAAAGGTGTGTGGTCAAATAATGTAAAAATCGGGCCTGAGAGATTTCTTTAAAGACATTATAGGTAATTAATGAGACAAATTTGTTAAGACACAGTGAGAAAATCCATTTGGCCTTGCATTAAAAAACTCTCCAAAAAAAACCCCATGCAACTCAAACTTAACCAAAAAAATGTTTCAGCACACCATCTTTAATGAACTGTCAGTCCACATGAAATTCTGCCTTGTTGCTAAGGCTTATCTTAGAACTAATTGTGAAATCTCCTCTGGATGACCTGAAAATTTCAGAAGTAGTCCCACCATGGCAGAGAGAAATTACTTTACAAATTCACACTGATTATCCCTGATTAATCCATTTTTGTCTAAGTGCAGATATGTGCTGTATCCCAGAAATCTTTCAAATAACGTCCCCATTACTGAGGCCAGACTGACTCAGCATTAACTTCCTGGTCTATCTCTTTCACTCTTTTTTTAAACAATATTACCGGTACTACTAACATCTGCAAACTCACCTGTGACCAGAGAGGATTTGAAATTTACTGTAACGGCCACTGGTATCTCTCCCTTGCCTCCCTTGTTAATAATTTCTAATGTATCACATGCCTCCATCTTGATGTCTAGATTACATCATCCTTTTCCATTGTGAAGACTGACTCGAAGTATTCAGCGTGGACTCTGCCCAAATCTCCTGGGTCCACACACAGTCCACATACAGACAACTCTTTCCCTTGTTATTCTCTTGCTTCTTGTACCTTCTCAAACAAAACACGCACTGGGTTTTCCATTTTTTTTTACCTACCAGTGAATTCTCATGAACTCTTTTGCATTCCTAATTTCCTTTTAAAGTTTGCACATTTTATAGTCCTCTAGGACTATGCCATTTTGAGTCCTTGGTATCTGCCACAAACTTCTCTTTTTTCTTCAAATGAACCCTTATGCCTCTTGAAATCCATGTTTTTCAGCTCCTAGTCCCACTCTTTATCTTCACAGGAACATATTTGGCCTGTACTCACCTTGAATATCGCTCACTACTCTGACACAGTTTCATCTGCAAGAAGCTGTTCTCAATCCACTTGGGCCAAATCATACCTTAGTAAAATTAATCTCCTTCGTTTTGAGATTTTATTTCCAGCCTTTTCTTACCCTTTCCATAACCATCCTAAATCTGAGTTAAATGGGATACATTGAGAACAGATCTAACAATTCAGCTCTGGGCATCCACAAGGCACTGTGGGTAATCAGCAGCTGTAGAACTATGTTCAGCCACAATCTGTTACCTAACTCCCCAGTAAGCAGAGTGATTAACCTTGGTTCAACGAGGAGTGCAGGAGAGCATGTCAGGAACAGCACTTGGCATATATAAACATGAGGTGCCAACCTGATGGTACTACAGCACAGGACAATACTCACATCACACAGCAGCAACAAGCAATAGCTAGAGCAAAGCAATTCCACAACTGATTAATCGGACCTTAGTCCTCTCATATCTAACCATGAATGGTGATAGACAACCAACAGGAGGAAGCTTTGCAAATCTCCTCAACCTCAGTGAAAGACAAGAGTGAATATTTCATAACAAACATCAGTGAAAACATGTTGAGTGGATGACCTACCTTGGCTGTCTCTTAAGTTCCCCAACATCTTAGATGCCAGTTTCAGTTCATTTGACACTAACAAACAGCTGAAGGTACTGGATACTAACAAAGGCTATGGACCCTGGTGACATTGTGGTAATAATAGTAAGCACATGTTTCAGAACAAGCTACATTCCTAATCATACAGTTTCAGTACAGATACAACACTAGCATATACCTCACCATGTGCTGGTCAATATTGTTATACTATACTGTCTGTATCTCTCCTCTTGCTCCAAGGTGGACTGTAGCCCCTGGTCTCTCCAGCTGTGCATCCTTTGGGATGGCTAAGATCTACACAAGAACTCCATCTTTGGACACTTCAACCACTTAATGTATTAAAAACAGTTTACCTGAGTGCTCTTGTCGATGAGGTGAACAAAAGGACACAGAAATCAGATGGCAATTCAACTCAACTTTATAAGCAAAACATTTTTATTAAAAACACAATATGAGCATTTCACATATACCCAAATATTTACTCTCTAACTGGCTCTGTCCATCTGAGAAATGATGTAACCCACAATGATCCGCATGCTTGAGCTGGTTTCCACTGTTCCCTATAGCTGATAACTGCTAACTGCTGTTTAATTTAGTTTGGCTAATTTTCTGTCAGGCCTGATTTCTCTGGCTTTGGATCAATTTAGATTATCCAGTTCTGGGCCTGTGGTAGCTTGACAACAAGAAGTGTTTGCTTTCAGTGGTCACACAGAAGTTGGACACTGAGCAAATGGAAGCTCTTCCTGTTGGTGAAGGGCACAAGTTGGTCTGTGGAAGCCTAGATAGCTACATGTCTGCAGTTAATCACACTCTGCAGCTGGAAGAGACCAGTGACGGCCCTAAACCCAATAGACCTTCCTGACTCACTTCATTGGTTTGATATCATACATAGTTACTGCCCTCTTGAAAGGTTAATGGTTGACTGCTTATCTGCCAACACATTACAATCATGAGAGATCTCACCCAAGTTTCCTGTGGAACTCTGGAAAGATCTTGATGTTTAAAAGTTGAGGTCTAAGGGTATTCATAAGTAACACTGGTATTTATTGTGAACTAAACCCCATGGTTTATCCTGTAGCATGGCGCAGAGATCAGTGACTGGAAACCCTCAGTCTGCACTGACACTGTTGCTCACTAGATTTGGAGATAATTGTTCCTGATGTTTCTACAATGTCCCAATAAGTAACAGATCCTGCTTGTTTCTGTGCTGTTCCTCCTCCTCAGTGTGAGGGGATTGAGCACAACCTGGGCTGTAAAATTTTCTTTGTTCTAAAACAAGCTGGATCAATCTCATACAGTTGGTCTGACTTTCTGTTGTCTTCTTTCTTTACAGTCCACCTTTGTCAAAACTTTCCCCTAGCTACTTCCTTTGGAGCAAGTGATACATCTTTTGATGTCCCTTACCGATGCTCCCTATTTCCCTGTTGGTGATCGCACATTCGCAGCAACAATTTCTGACTGTACCCCTTCCAATGGCATCCTACAATATCCCACTGTTGAATAGTCTCTTACCGATCTAGTAAAGATCAAGCCCTGACATCAACCCAAGAAGGGTGCAGAAAGTGAAAGCTATGATGCTCCTGCCTTTGGAATTGTCTTTGACAGTCTTATCACCTAAACAGTCATCAATTGTATTCAGAATTTAAATGCTGACTTCTGTTTCAAGTGTTATTTGAATGCGCTTTATTTAATTTGTGGGAAATTTCCAACACAACTGTTAAAATTGCAATAAAGTCATAATGTGTACCCAGCAGTGACAAGGATCAGATTGATAGATATTTATTCTTGTACACTTCTTTCTGGCCATACTTTCTGTTATGAAATGCAATAACAAAAGTCACAGGATGAAGCCTTGAAATACATTTGGACTTATAATGGGGTTCCCCAGGGGTCAGTATTAGGACCCCTGCTTTCTTTAAATATGTTGACAATCTAAAATTTGATGTCCAGAACCCAGTTTCAAAATTTGCGAATGATCTGAAACATGAAGGTATTGTGAACAATGAGGATGAAAGTGTTAAACTTCAAAGGGTCAGAGACAAGATGGTCGAATATGTAGAGAGAGTGGCAGTTGAAATTTAATGCAGAGATGTATGAAGTGCTTCATTTTGGTAGGAAGAATTTGGAAAGACAATATAAAATAAAACCATTTGACAGGAGGGGGTGTGTAGTAGCAGAAGGACCTGGGAGCATATTGCATAAAATATTGGAGATGTCACGGCAGGTTGAAAGAATAATTTAGAAAGCATTTGACATCCAAAACTACATAAAGAGCATTAAGATTCATGTTTTTTTATGACAAAGCTACCATTCCCTTTGCCTTTTGATCCATGATATTTTTGTCATTTAAACTTGCCTACCTTTAATCTGTCTCTGACATTCCCTTTTAGTTTATGATCTTTCCCTGTATTTTTTCAACGACCTTGAACCAATCAAATGTCCACCTCTCTTCTTTTCCAAAGGATGCATATTTGATTTGAAACAGTAACTCTGTTTCTTCAAAAATGCTGCCAGACTTGCTGACCTCCAACTGGAGTATTGTCCTATTCTGGGCACTGCACTTTAGGAAGGAAGACAAACTTAGACTAGTGTTGAAGAAAGTCAGTTATAAAGTTTTGATGGCACAGTGATCTAAAATGGAATGGAAACTAGTTTAAAAGATAGAATGCTAGAGCAGACTTGTATGGAGCTATTAATAACATTAGAAGAGAGAGAGAGAGAGACTCTAAGAAGACTGCATCATCTGTGACTAAATAAGTAAGTTAATGATGGTATCAAATTGAAAGAAACACTGTTCAAATCAGCAAATATTACTGATAGGTCAACAGATAGGTACGATTTTAAGAACTAGTCAATAATGATTAAAAACATGAGAAAAAGAGAAACTAGAGTTCGAGAGAAAGTGAGCTAATAATATAAAACAGTTAGTAAGAGTTTCTACAAGCATTCAAATTGAAAAAGGGTAAGTAAATTTAGTGTTGGCCCTCTAGAGAATGAATCTAGACTATTGATAATCGATTACAGGGTAATAGCAAATATATTGAACAGGTATTTTAAATCTGGCTTAACTGTGGAAGACATAGAAAACATTCCAAAGATACTTGAAAATTAAGAGATGAATGAGAGGCAGGAACTTAAAACAATCACCATTAACACAAAAAAGGTGTTGGTAAAACTATTAGACCTGAAAGTTGGCAAGTCTCAAAAACCAGATGACTTGCATTTGAAGTCATTAAAAAGTGCCTGCAGTGAAAGTTGAAGCATTGGTTATAGTCTTCCAAAATTCTTTCAATTCTGGACCAATCCTAGTCAATTGGAAACTATCAAAGGTAACACCTTTATTCAAGATGGGAAGGAGACAAGAAACAAGAAATTATGAGTCAGTTACCCTAAAGTCTGTAATAGGGTAATTGATAGAACTTACAAAATCACAATGTAATCAGGCAAAGTCAATGTGGTAATTAATGATGGCTTTGCTAGGAATGTCCATATTCAAACAACATTTTAAAAAAAAACTTAGAAAGTATGGGGAAAGAATTATTACCCAAGTTCCCCATGGTATATTGTATTAATAAATCAATGACTTGACAAAGGAACACTGCTCTAGCAGTAGCAGAACTAAATATCATTCAGACAACATTAGTTTGACTCCCACACTGCTCAGATATAACCTCAGGCTGTATTTGAATGCAATATTTAATCCACAAGAGCACCTCTAGCAATTTTCAATAACAGGGGGCCATATTACTGGTATTTCAACAAGACAGGTCTTGTCTGTATATTTCCAACAAAACCTTGCCAAAATCATTATTTATCTCAAAGCAAGTTTAGTTTTATGCAGCAAAAGAAGTAAGAATCTAAATGTTATGTTGAACTGTCTTTGTGCTTTTAAGACATTCCACAAAATGATTTTGAAAATAAAAAATGAGTTAATTCTGACAGGAAAGTGGCTTGAGTGTTAGATGCGACATTGTCTGGACTGTAATAGCATGTTTGAAAATGTAGCAAGACAATGTTAACAGCCTTATAAAATTATCAGTGAATCAATTTCTTGGTTTTTCTTAAAACACATTTCGGTAAGATTGAGAATGGTTAAGTTTTCTGATTTCAGGAAAGGCTGTTGCTTGTACATTTTCATCATTGTTTTATTTTTACTAATATGAAAATAAATATTGGACAGTAACATGTGCTACACTATTTTATACATTTGTAACCCTGTCTGAAGAATCCCTGGGAACCAATGCTCAGTCTCTATTAATGTCTTAGTCCCAGGAAACCACAGCCCATTCTCTCCTATAATTAATCTTTCAGGTATAGCTTTGACATTATTGGTTCACCAGCAGAGCAGAACTGCCTCAGCCATCAATAATAATTCAGTGCATTAGTATGAAGCCTATATACCCCTCGAGGCAGCTAAACTGCCTGAAGCCTATTGCATTCACTTTATAGTGCATCCAAATGGACATTCACAATGTTTATTTATTGCCTTCCTTTCAGATCCTTAAAGTACAATTACTGAACTCACTAAATTTGCAATTACATTTGAAGTGCTCAGTGCGTTTTCTTTACAGAAATGATTGCAATGGTGCAGAAAACATAGCAATAGCCTATTAACTGTTATTTGCAAGACTAAAAAGCTTTGTCACAGATGGTATGGGTAAAACAAAAGGGTTGTGGAATTAATTAATTCTATCATGATGAAGCTGTCTGAGAATTGCACAGCTCTGTGAGGGTGACATTTCTTTGTCCCTATATTTATGATCACTTGGGCTCAGATACCCACTGGAGAGATCAGAGTTGAATATGGCAGCCTTCTATCACTGGATAATGGACAAAATCTAATTTAAACCGAAAAAGTTCATTTAACCTCTGTCTTTTCAGCACGTCACAAGTAGTTCTCTTAACAGACTTAAAACAGTCATTCATCCATTAATTTCTCACGGTTACCTGACTTTTCTATTAGTACAAGATATTCTGACAGTAATCCGGGAAATTAAAATCTATTTTTATTATTAGTTCGTAAGTTTTCATTTTGAAATAACAAATGATAGCTATTAAACATAAGCATAGTAAATAGCCAGAAGAAAAGAAATTGCTCAGATAACCATTAACAGGGGTAGTTTAGAAGATAAGAGATGAACTCATGCTTAACACGGAATGGGAAAAATACAAACATTTAAAAATAAAACAGCTGAATTAGCTTCACATCTAGTGAGATCTGGGACAAAAACAAACTGTTCAATATGGGTTCAATAATCACTGTGGTAGAGTTGGATGCTGCTTATATAGGTGCTTTTAAATATCATCCACATTACAATAAGCATCACAGGCTGAATTTTCTGCATTCCTAGCAAGGTGTCCTATGCATGTCTGCACAACAGGGTCCACACATAGAGTAACATTCTTTGAGCAGAAATTGCATTTTGCCTCATCTGTCCACTCAGTACCAATAAGATTGCTTTAATCAACAATTTAATGTCAATACATATATAAATTAGGAGACCAATATAAACTGCCTAAAATGCATCTTGTTTACTGCAGTCCTTCAACTGCTTGTGTGCTAGAACTTCTCTTGCCATTTAAGCTTCCATCACTCTTGCTGTAAGCAGCTATCTATTTATCTCAAACCTATCTACTAATGCAAACATAAGCAATGGGCATTATTTACAAGGAGAAATCAGAATGTGGCAAACCCAATGTTTTTACATCTTAAGGTTGTTGAAATTGGGTCAGAAAGAACAGCCACAGAAGTCCTCGTTTAAAAATGTAATTCAGAGCAATTTTCCAGAACTACCTTTCCTCTGTCACTTTCTATTATATATCCATATTGTTATCCCTGATGTCTTCTTTCAGGGTTGAGAAAACATGTTTTTACCAATCTGTGTTTCAGTTAGCTAGAGGAGGCGATTGTTTTAGGGATCAGAAAATGCTGTGTTTTTGTGTCTAACATTGATTAGTTTCAATATTAAAATATAATTTAAACAAATCTTAAACAACATTATTGTTTGTTTAGAAACCAAATATTTGATTTTTCACAGAGAAGATATTTAAAATTTCCTGCAATAACAAGTGGTGAGTAGCATTTTCTTGCTGTATAGATCTGAAATATGGTTAATACCGTGACATGCATCACTAAGTCAATAAACGTTGAAAAGAACTAGCCGCACATTCTCTCAAAAGTATCTAACTTGACACAAGTAGAACAGGGAAGTTCCATTTGTGCAGAGTATTTTTTACCCTTGCTAGCTGACCTATACATAAAATCTCCTTGAAAGTGAGCTGGTGGTGTGGACTAGATAATTGATGCTGTTCTTTGTATAGTTTCTCTTCTGGCAAATGGGAATGCCATTTTAGGTACCAACACCATTTAAAGATATGGTTATTGCATCTAACAGCAGATTAACAGGTGCTGGTATTAGCAGCAGATGAGTGTTTAAATATACAGCTGGTAATGTATTAGAAACTGTTGCACAGTCTCAGTAAGCTGCTATTTGCATGGCACCATAATGTAAGTACAGTTCTGTCTGTAATTTTAATCAACTCTTCTATTTTAATGAGATTATTTTATGACTAGCAAAGGAATTTGAGCAACATAATAATTAAACACAAGCAGAAATGATATAGGTTAACAATACTTCTCCCATTATGTGGTGTTTTGCATCAGGTTCTAATTCATAACTTAAGGCCAGAAAAATACTAAATACCTCCTCTAATAGCTTAATCGGTGTATTCACCATCAGGTAAGTTATCGACCTCTAAAGATCAGGAAGATTTCAGCACTTGTCCCTGCTCCATTTTGACTTAGCTGAGATGGCACATTGGGCAGATGATTAGATTCAGTGTCCCTGAGGAGGAGAGGTTAGGGGAAAAGGAAAACTATGTTGTTTTCCTGATCATTGTCTACTGACCTCTGCTGGGAAATTTGTGTATCTGGCTGTTGAAGTTATGGATATAGCTGTGATATGTTGAGCAGTAAAATCCCCAACTATCATTCACTTTCTGAACTCCAGGACAATTGAATAATTGCATTAGCAGATAGACACCACTAGCTGTGAAAGTATATCCCAACAAAGATTAACAATCTCAGGAGGAGATAGAAAGAAACAGAAACCAAAAAGAAACAAAAGAAATCCTGAGATACCCTCCAAACCAATGTTATGATGAATGTTCTTATATCTGTTAAACAAATTTCATAAAATAGATCAGAATCTTTGCAGACACTGAACAGTATTGGCATTGGCAAGGAAGTTTGGAAAATTGAATCCGATTAGTAGTCAAGAGCTTCTCAAGAGCAAAGAATCCCATTTTCCAATTGAGTGTTGAAAGGTGAGAGAGAGTTCTCACAAGTGAGAAGTGAGAGGCCTATTTTCATCCATTAAATGTATTCATCTTATTGTCTCATCTCACTTATATGCATTTTCTCATCTCCCACCAGCCAGAGAGAAGCAATTCCCAATGTGAAAGTCAAAGGGGTTAGCTAGCGAATCTAGTTCACAGTTTGCACCTCTGGCACTCCATCTTGGACACCAGTCATCAACATCTCACAGCACACTTCATGGGCTTTGATTGCATTGTTTCCTGTCCACTGACTTTGGAATCTGACATGTACTTGCCTCACCTTGTGGCACATCTCTGATCTGCTTGCTAGAGCCATAGGCTCACAGTATCTCTGCCTTAATGTAGCTTTTAGTGCAGTGGCAAAGCCAGGCAGATTTTCATAGCTGTCAACAGTCACCAATCAAGGGAGTGGACATGTTAGTGTATAGCACCATGTGACATTTATCTCACGCCTGCATCTGGTGCCAGCAGTGTACTTGGGAAACGTTCTGCAACAACCACATTGGCATGCATCAACAAGTAAGGGGAGCGAGTCAAGTCAGGGAAACACGCTTCAGTCAAGGTATTCTGGCACAGTGAGTCAAGGGAAGCTTGTGATACCAGTCCAGGTCAGTTAGATACTTACGTTACAAATGATTGGAGTGGTCAGAAGTCCACATCTCTATAGTCCAGGAATGGGCCATGGTGTGAGTCCAGTGCAAACAGTCAATAAGATGTCTAGCTGTCAATCCACTCAGTCAAGGGGTGCCGTACAGGCAGTCCTGGAGCTGTTTCTCTTCAAAGTCAAGGAGGGGACTGTCAGGGTCGGTGCTGTCATTGGCAAACTGGGGGACTCAACTGTGAGATTTGGAGGATGCAAAGAATTACAATTGTGATGGGGGCTAGGGTAAAGGGGGAGCTGGGATGGGGGTGCTGTAAGTCAGCATATAAAGGGGGAAACAACAGACTATGGGAGGGCAAGGGCAACAAGCATTGGAAATGAATGAGGGGAGTCATCCAAAGTCAGTACCAACCCATCTTCAACGGGAGACAGTGCATTCCTATTTCTGGCATGATGCTTCAATATAGCTGGGGCTCAGGAATTAAAGTGAGGACACGAACAGTTACATAAACCATTTGGATGGCAGTGTGGGGAAATTTAGATCTGAAAGGTTGACCACGAGCTCTAACAAGAAGGCAATGTGTTACTTTGGAAGGAAAGGGTCACTTAGACAGAGAGACTAAGGTTGTGATTCACACTGTGAAGCTCATCTGCTGTTCGCCTTCCATCATGATGCAAATAACAAGTGAACAGTGAACACCACACCACACCCAGGGTGGGGAGGGTGAGGCTTCAGGTTCCTACAATGTGAGGCCCTTCATTGGCGACGTTGCTAATTCTTTGAGGTCCTTTCCTATCTGTGAATGAGAATGTGACTGGTCTCCAATGAGTACCAGCAATTTGCAGACGTTGCTTTTATCAATCAGTTGCAAAGATGTAGTGATGATGTGGTCACCAGCACACACTCCTGACTCGAATCCAGCTAATGTAACCACTGGGATGCCAGTATCTGAATTGGCAGAGGGTGCAGCAGACAGCCTTGCTGGTGCATTGTCTGGGGAATCTCAGCTATGGGAGAGTAGATGTCTTGCTGGGCCGCTTGGCTACTGAGACTGCGATGACACTTGATCCTGCAGATGACAAAAGAGAGAATGTGTCGCAAACAAGGGGTAGAAGCTCTTTTGTATTTGGAATGTCAGTATCGAGAGAGCATAACACCCATGGACATTGAGTTTTATGTGGTTGCCAGACCACTGTAGGACCACCCACAGTCTTCACCGTCCAGGGCCAGTTACCCTTCTTGTAGGGTTTCAGAAGCCGAAGTTTGGGCACCCATCTTGGTTCTATTCATCCAACTGTGGGCCATTGTCTCATGGACAGAGACAAAAGAGGAATTAAAAGGCAAATCAGGGCAGGACTTATACACTTAATAGATGTAGGAAAATAGGTCTGGGTGGGTTACTCTTCGGAGGGTAGGTATGGACTTGTTGGATCAAATGGCCTGTTTCCACACTGTAGGGAATCTAATCTAATCCTGGGGAGTGTTGCTGAATAAAGAGATCTTGGAGTGTAGGTTCATAGTTCCTTGAAAGTACAGTCATAGATAGTTAGGATAGTGAAGAAGGTGTTTGGTATGCTTTTCTTTATTGGTCAGAGCATTGAGTGTAGGTGTTGGGAGGTCATGTTGTGACTGTACAGGACATTGGTTAGGCCACTTTTGGCATACTGTGTGCAATTCTGGTCTCTCTGCTATATGGAGGATGCTGTGAATCTTGAAAAGGGTTCGGAAAAGATTTACAAGGATGTTGCCAGAGTTGGAGGGCTTGAGCTATAGGAAGAGGTTGCTTAGGCTGGAGCCATGTTCCCTGGAGCTTTGGAGACTATGAGGTGACCTGATAAAAGTTGATAAAATCATGAGGGGTATGAATAGGCTAAATAGACAAGGTCTTTTCCTGAGGTGGGAGAGTCTGAAACTAGAGGGCATAGGTTTAAGGTAAGAGAAGAAAGATTTAAAAGGGACCTAAGGGCCTATTCATGCAGAGGTTGGTGCCTGTGTGGAATGAGCTGCCAGAGAAAGTGGTGGAGGCTGGTATGATTACATCATTTAAAAGGCATCTGAATGTATATATGAATAGGAAGAGTTTAGAGGGATATGGGACAAATGCTGGCAAATGGGACTAGGTTAATTCAGGATGTCTGGTTGGCATGGATGAGTTGGACCAAAGGGTCTGTTTTCGTGCTGTATATCTGTGTGACTCTATGAGTGTAAGTATGATGAAAATGACTGGCACAGCTATTAGTACTGGTGCAGACGGGGGGAAAGTGGTGAGATTTCCTCAGTGAATAAGTTGGCAGTACAGAGGGCATGCAGAGTTCATTGCCTGGTGCATTGTGTTGGGTGTGAGTAAGTGAGGGGAGGAGTGCTTGTAATAGAGAGAGTTGTAGACCATCAACCTTGGTGCAGTGTGTGCTTTGTAACAAAGATAGAGTGAGCGTGAGATAGCAGACGAGAATAGCAGCCCTCCTGCAGTGAAGTAGGTCATTGGTTTTCTTCCTGCATTTCTGGGTATTCCTCCAGGCCCTGGATATAGTACTCACTTGTCTGGCAACCTAAGACCAGGCTGGCAGGATCTGGTGCCATGGCCTCCTCTACCAGTGCTGGAGAAAGAGGACAACCATCCTCTACACCACCCCATTCGCCTGGCACTCCAGGTTCTTGTCTACTCAGTTGGGTGCCAATCTCCCTTTGTCAGATAGGTCTGGGCCAAATGACATGAACCGTGCAAACACCTCCGGACTGACATTACTCGACCTGGAGCACAAATCCATTTTAAATACATTCGGTTATGCTATATCACAATAGTTCTGTTCTCGTGCGATCCCGTGTTATAAGAAAGTTGTGCAATAGTAGCACCATGAAAATAAATGGGGCTGAAATTGCATTATAGCCAATACATGCTTTAAAAGTTCGCATTTTAGAAAGATTGTCCCCAATTTGTCAATCCTGTCATTGTAAATCTGCATTAACAAAATGAGTATTATAGCAGAACAACCTGTATAACACGACACCAGGCAATACACAAAGTCTCAGCAGTCAGAGAATCCAATGAGCAGAAAATCAAAAGGATGTGATTTTCAAATAGTACGACAAGTTCAGGAAGATAGAGTGAAAAATATTTCCAGGTCTCATGGAGAGAAACCTTTCAAGAAACCCAGCAAAATTGAGACTTAGCTAACTGAGCCAAATTCAGCCAATAGTTCTGTGTGTCAGTCCAATAAAATCTTGCAGCCGATTATAAGTCTTATTTGAGTCCATTCTTTTGGTGCTTAGATCTGTAGTAGAATATTGAACTTTGAAATGTTTATTTCTGTTCAAATCTATGTTGGAATTATATTTTTGGCCCATCACAGTCTTACAGCAAGCAGAATCTGTAATCTGTCTGCAAACTGCTGTATTTATCTCAGATATATTGAGTGGGTACATTTGGGACATGGATTGGATTATCTGAGTTATAGCTGGATACACATTGTGCCAGCAGCATTTCTACTTCAATATTATTTAATGCCAACATTAAACCTCTGCAACATTCAAGGCAACATCATCCAATTTAAAATGGTGATGTTCAGTAGTATGTTGACAATGGGCAGTGATCTACTGTGAACTCTAAAATATAGTCTCTGGAGATAGCTTGCTTTCAATATTGTATTTTTCCACTATTTCCAACAAATCATCTGATACATATTGAAATAACAGTCTCTTGGTGTCTACAGGAATTATTGTCTGTGATGTGTGGCCAACTACGACCAGCTTGTGTTTGGAGTAGTTTTTTGCTACTGTCCTTTTCTCTTGATTGGGTAAAGGGGCCTACTTGGTTACAAACTCCTAGTAAACTCCACCAAGAAGAAGGTCTTGTCACAGGGTCATAGAGTTATACAGCACAGAAATACACCCTTCAGTCCATCTTGTCCACACCGATGAGGTATCCTAAACTGATCTTATCCATTTTGCCAGTATTTGGTCCATACCCCTCTAAACCCTTCCTATTCATGGACCCGTGATGACTTTTAAATGTTGTAATTGTACTAGCCTTCACCACTTCTTCTGCAAGCTCGTTCCTTGCACGCACTACCCTCTGCATAAAAACATTGCCCCTCATGTCTCTTTCAACAATACACAATGTAATTATTTGATAGAACAAACTTTAAAACTGCTGAAAAAAACACATTTTGTCAAAGTTTTTCATCTTTTATTCATCAAATTCACAAGATATACCAAATTCAAGGGAAAATAACATTAATGCTGTTTAAAAGGAGAATGCAGATTGGTGAGCAAGTTGATACTGATTGGTAGAGACTCTCCGATAAACAATGCATCAGTTAATTATGACTGACAGTTAACTGACAAGCTTTGATTAAATTTTAAACAGGTGGATTGAATCTGATTGATCGTTTTGAGAAATGGATGAGAAAATGTCTGATCCATGTTCTGTATAGCTGAAACAGGCACAATTTGTATGCATGTTCTTTCTGCTATCAAATAACCTAAACGAATGCACATAGCTTTCAGTGCATTCAACTGTACCACACTGTGAGCCCAATTAAAAGTAACACTTAATTACACGATAACAATTAGTTACAAGTACATCAGCAGGTTAGGCTTTATTATGAAAATTATTGTCAGGCGTGTATACAAGTACTTCACTCTACAAAATCCTAAGACATTCTTGCTTTCACCACCCAAGTCCTTATGGAATCAGCAGGCTGGGGGTCTCTAATGCAATCCCCAACATCATTTCCCCCTCCAAGCCTTTCTCCCATTGTTAACACTTCTATTTGCGTGCAATTATACCACTTTGCCGACCAAGCAACTTTCTCCCCAAGACTAACTTCACATTTTCAGGTGGTCTGGACATTTCATAAATTTTTCAGTACACATTCTCATCAGATTTGGAAGATTGATAGGTCTTTAGATGGAGGAATATTAACATTGAGAATATTTTTGACCCGATGTAGTCTGTAGAGGCAATACCTACTGAGGGTTTCATTCTCACTAAAACAAATTGTTGGCTCATTATCTTACCTGAAGAACCCTAATATCGAGGCTGGAGGACAAAGGAAGGGTTTCAAAGACTCCCTGAAGGCTTTCCTCAAGAAATGCAACATTGCAGCCAATGCATTGGAGATCTTGATTCAGAAGTGACAGATTTGGAAGAAGCTCCTTTACGAAAGGACACAATAATTTGTGAACACCGTCAGCAAGTGGAAGTATCCATAAGGAACCAGAGAAAGGAATGGTAGCAATTTCAAGGCCAAAGACCAATTCCACCTTGCAGAAATACCACTTAATGTGTGGTTGAAGATGCGACTCTAGAATCAGGATCATCAGCCACATAAGGACACATAGAATCCAGGACCAGAATTCCTACTCTTTATTCCTTGTTTGCTAACCATCTCAATACACTACCCCAATCCAATCCACTTTAATTTTACACATTAATCTAATTAATAGGGGACTTAATCAAAAGCCTTCTTAAAGTCCAAATAAACCACATCCCCTAGCCCTCCTGATCATGCTATATGTTATATCCTCAAAGAATTCCAGATTTGTCAAGCAATATTTCTCTTTTTTAAATCCATGTTGACTGTGTCTGATTCTACCACTATTTTCTCAGTCTTCTGATATAAAATCCTTGATAAAGGACTTCAGCATCTTCGCAATACCAGTGTCAGAGTCACTGTTCTATAATTCTCTGTTTTCTCTCTATCTCCTTTTTTAAATAGTGGGGTTACATTAGCTATCCTCCAATCTATAGGAATTGTTTCAGAGTCTAAAGAATGCTGGAGGATGACCACCAATGCATCTACTATTTCTAGGGCCCCTCCTTCAATACTCTGGGATGTAGATTAGCAGGACCTGAGGATTTATCAGCCTTCAATCCTATTAATTTCTCTAAAATCATTTCTCTGCCACTACAGATTTGTTTCAATTTTTCCACCTTACTTAATCCTGTGTTGTTTACCATTTCTCATACATTATTTGTGTCCTGTTTTGTGAATACAATAATATAGTATGAATTTAGCTTAACAGCCATTTCTTTGTTCCCCACTAAAAATTCTCCTGTTTCTGACTGCAAGGGACCTACATTAGTTTTCTCCAATCTTTTTCTCTTTAGATGCCTTGAGAAACTTACATCGTCTATTGTTATGTTCCCAACTG
Source organism: Chiloscyllium plagiosum (assembly GCF_004010195.1). Classification (NCBI taxonomy): domain Eukaryota; kingdom Metazoa; phylum Chordata; class Chondrichthyes; order Orectolobiformes; family Hemiscylliidae; genus Chiloscyllium; species Chiloscyllium plagiosum. The sequence continues at coordinate 70,554,810 of NC_057719.1, forward strand.
TCATGCTCTATTTTCCCCTTCGTAATCAATCCCTTTGTCCTTCCTTGATGACTGCTAAACAGTTCCCAATCGTCAGATCTTTTTCTTTTCTCTGCCAACTTGTATGCCTTTTTTTGAATCCAATATTATATCTAACTTCCCTTGTAAGCATGGTTTGATCACTGTTCTCTTTGCACTCTTGCATCATACAGGAATAAACACATTTTTAATTCACCCATTTACCCTTTGTATGTTTGCCATTGCCTATCCACTAACATTTGGTTCAGTGATATTTCCCAATCCATTATAGCTAACTCATTCCTCACACTATTGTATCTTCCCATATTAAGATTCAGGACCCTAGTTTCAGAGTCAACTACCTCACTCTGCAGCTTGATGGAGAATTCCATCTTATTTTTGTCACTTAATCCCAAGGGATCTCTCAAAACTACATCATCAATTATTGCTTTCTCATTGCACAATACCCAGTCTAAGATGGCCAGTTCTCTAGTTGGTTCTTCAGTGTATTGTTCTAGAAATCTACCCCACATACCCTCTTGGAATTCCTCTTCTATGGGATTATGACAATAATTTGATTCCCCATCAATAAGCAGTATAGTTCTTCATAGTATCTATCAGAATACACAACTTACTAGCAAACAGAAAAATCCCTAATGAGAGGCCAGTTTACTTTACTTGAGAATGGAAAGTTAATAGATGTTGGGCCAGATTGATTGTAAGCAAGATTAAAGACCTACTGTCAGAATATCCAGAAAATTCCTTCATTCAAATTAGGGCACAGCCATGGGTAATCATTGTTTGATGCTTTGGAGTCCAGATTAGAGTGTATCAACACAGAAATGCAAGCCATTAAGATTGGCCTCACAGTTGGTAACAAAGGACAACACAGTCTTAACATTTGATGATCAACAGCTGAAGACCTAAAAGATTCCCAAACAATATAGATCACAGTAGAAGAACAATTCAGCATCAGATTTTGCTTCTATATTTGTTGACTAGAATTCATGCCACTGTGATAGAAGCCATAGACCACTGAATGAACAGGTGCAGAGAAAATGGCTCCTCATTTGATTTTTCTAATGAGGAGCTAGCAAGCAGAAATGTTGAATCAAAGACATAGAGCACTGATATGCTCCTGAAGGATGGATATAAGAAATTGCTGGAAAAAACATGGTTCTGAAGAAGGGACTCAAAACATTAACTGTGCGTTCTCTCCATAGATGCTGCCAGTCCTGCTGAGTTTCTCAACAATTTCTGTTTTTGTTTCAGATTAACAGGGTCTGCAGTTATTTGTTTTATAATATCGGATGGGTGAAGTTGTTTTATTTGGAAAAGTGCATGCTGAAGAATGGCCTAATTGAAGAATGAACATTGAGGGTTGGTAGGGTGAATAAGATCTAATTCTATACAGCTGAGAGATCGTAAAAAGATTTAAGAAGAATTCTTATCTCTCAGAGGGTGATGAGAATTGAGAACTCATTATCTGAAAGGATCAAAAAGATGGAATAGTTTCATATTTTTAAACATAATGTTTAAAAAGTACTTGGATATGTATTTGACATGCCAGAACCTACAGTGCTTTGAACTGAAAGCTATTAAATAGGAATACACTTGTTAGGTTTTTTTTTCATTTGCAGGATTGTGGGCATCATTGGCTAGGAGAATGTTTATTGAGTATCCCTAATTGTTGAAGGTCAACCATTTTACTGTGGGCTTGGAGTCACAGTTAGGCTAGACTGGGTAACAACAGTAGTTTCCCAAAGGACATTTGTGAACCAGATATGATTTCCAGATAATTGACAGTGATTTCCAGTGGACTCTTAATTCCACACTTTGATTGAATTCAAATTTCTCTATTCACCATGGCACCACTCCCCAGGTGGGAACACAATGAGCTGAATGACATCCTTACACGCTAGCATTGATTTTTATATGTCAATATTTTTTCCCCAATTAGGCAACTTGTCTAATATATCTCAAATTATCACTAATCTTTGGCTATCCACATTAAAGAGAAGAGTTTTACCCACAACAATAACCATCCCATTTTATCTGGCTCATTGGCAATATTATGGGATATGTTGGATGTATTGTGTTATTTTATCCTTTGCAGCTTTCATTTATATTTTTTATTTTCTATTTAATTTGGTCTGACAACCTGTTCATATTCCCTTCATCTTTGTCATGTCTCTATTTTATCTAACACTTACTTTGAACCTTGACAACTACAGAGTATGTTTCAAAGTAGACCCACTCCATTAGGAAAAGGCCAAGGGAAGCAAATAGCTTTCCTTTTAGCTGTCGTTGTCAAAAAATTGCAATTGACAAAAGGTATAAGGACAGTCCAGGAAATAAAGTTCATGGGTGAGAAATTGGGCTCAGTAGAGTAAATGAAGTATTGCTTAGTTCTATTTGAGTAGAAAATCTCGCAATAACTTCCCTAATGCAGTAATGAATGTTATACTGTCTTGTACAGGTTTTTGAGTGCTCTCCTCCAGCTTCCAATTACAGTATGCAGTGCAAGTTGGTTATTGAAGTCAGTCAGAGTGTAATGTTGGTTTGATGCCTGTGATGCCATTTTGGATCTCAATCATCCAACCAACATCCTCTCTGAAGCTTGCACAGCTGAACACACTTTAAATAGCATGAAGAACATATTCTCCTCTACTGTGAAGAATATAAAGTGATTATCAGCTACTAACAGGGTAGTTGCTATGATTCCACAAGAGATTTTTGCTTTTTATAATTGTTCCAAATATTACATATATTTGCTGTGGGGCAGATACTGAAGTTTATTTCAATGCTTTTGCAGCAAGTTGTTCTTGTATATAAGTCCAATATTGGTATACTGTTGGGTAAACAATGGCCACTGAACTTGTAGAAAAGGAGAAGAATTCAAAGTTGGAGGCTTTATTTATCCAGTGTTTTTGGAGAGAAATCCTCAATTTGTCATCCACTGTTGCATAAAGGAATATTAGGATAGACAGATAGACGTGGAAGTCTAGCACAAAGAAAATGTCCAAACACAATTAGTTGATGGTTATAGTGTAGCTCGTGATAAGTTGCTGATATACAGACGATAGTAGAGGATGGTTATGTGCATTGAAAGACAGGAGTGTGTATCAGTGAGTGTGATAGACTCTGTTATGTTATGGTTGAATAACTGCTAATGTGTGCAATCTGTGAGATGTGGATGTGAGTTTGAAGTGAAGCCATGAATGCTTTTGAATTTGCACAGACATTTAATGCATGTGTAGAAATTATGAAGAAATGACAAAATTTGTGTCCATAAGAAGAACATTTACCAGATGGCAGGTGTTATGATGTTTCCTTCATTCTCTAGAGCCTACAGTTGTAGTGAGGGCTGTGAGGCAAAGACTCTGCACGTATTGCTTCCAAACTAATACACAGTATTCACTGTCATAGTGCTGTAATTGCAGACTGAATTGCCTTCCACAATCTTTGCTATTTCCTTGATTCAAACCTCCAAGTGGCCAATCATTTCAACTTCTTCCTTGCCTACCATTAGATATTTCCAGCATTGACCTCCTAAACTGTTTCAACCAAGTTCAAAGTTAACTTTGGAATTAATCTTGCTTTTCTGTCTTCATTCTCCAAATCACAATTTACTGCCTGTCTACTCATTTTGTGGACAGCCTAATTATTTTCTTTTGATCAATGACTGATAGGACATTACGCAGCTCGGAATAACCGAGGGATCTTGGGATTCTTGTCCGCAAATCCCTGAATGTGGCAGGGCAGATTAGTAGGTTAGTTTAAGACAGTGATACTGGACATGTCCTTTATCAATGGAAGCATAGATTCTATGAACAACTTCGGTACCCATGAAGACAGCCTCAACCCAGACCTTGAATTCATGTCACACTACAGATGACCCTATTACACTATACACTCTCTCACATACACATACACGCATGCTCTCACATACTCAGACACTCACGCAGACCCTGTCTCATACACATGCTCTCTCTCTCTCTCTCTCTCTCTCTCTCTCACACACACACACACACACCCCTGAGAGACATACACATGCAAACACACACACTCACATGCATTCACACATGCATAAACTCACACTCTGTCCCACACCCTCTCCCACCTCTCCCTCCCTCACGTGCACACACACACACACACGTCTATGGGGTAAATTTGTATTTGCAGATTCATTGTATTTTGTTCAAATAGCACACAACCTGCAGGCAATCAAGGCAGACAGTCAATCCATGTAACATTTTATAAAATCCTGCTTTGGAAATAGAAGCAGATTGACTCAATATTAGGATACAGACAGACTCTAACCTTACACCTTTAATGCATTGTCTGAGCTGAGATGTCACTTTTTTTTATAAAACCTTGAGGTGTCTCAAGAATGTGATTTGAAAGAAGTTCTGGGATTTACATATTAATGAACTGAAAACTGCAACCTATTCTAAAAGATGAAAGGCATACAGCAATCTAGGTTTGTTCAATATATCATATCAGTTGCATGCATGCAGATCACATGAAACTGATCTTTTGCTATAAATTCGGCATCTTATAATCCTGTTTCACAGCTACCCGATGAAGGAGCAATATTCCAAAAGCTAGTACTTCCAAATAAACTTGTTGGACTATAAGCTGGTGTTGTGTGATTTTTAACTTTGTGAACTAAAATAAGACTACAGGATTGAAAGATGTGGTGCTGGAAAAACACAGCAGGCCAGGCAGCATCCAAGGAGCAGGAGAATCAACGTTTCAGGTGTAAGCCCTTCTTCAGGAATGAGGCTAGTGTGCCAAGTGGGCTGAGATAAAAGGTAGGGGGGAGGGAATTTGGGGGAGGGGCGCTGGGAATACGATAGGTGGAAGGAGGTGAGGATGAGGGTGATAGGCTGGAGAGGGGGTGGGGGCGGAGAGGTCAGGAAGAAGATTGCAGGTTAAGAGGGTGGTGCTGAATCCGAGGGTTGAGATAAGGTGGGGGGAGGGGAAATGAGGAAGCTGGAGAAATCTACATTCATCCCGTGTGGTTGGAGGGTTCCAGCACCACATTTTTCAACTCTGGTACTCCAGCATCTGCAGTCCTCACTTTCTCCCTTAAGATTATAGGATGTCAACAGAAGTAGGCCATTTGGTCCAGTGGGTCTGCTCCAGCATTTGATTGTGGCTGATATGTTTCTCAGACCTGTTTTCCTGCCTTGTCAAAGTCTTTGATCCCCTTACCACTGAAGAACTATCTATCTGTCTTAAAGGCACTCAATGACTTGGCCTTTAGAGCCATCTGTAGCAATGGGTTCCACAGATTAACCAGCCAGATCCTCTGGCTGAAGTAATTCCTTCTCACCTCAATTCTAAAGGGTCATCCCAACACTTCAAGACTGTACTCTCATGCTCTAGTCTCTCCTACCAAAGGAAAATATCCACTCCACATCCACTCCACATCCATTCTATCCAGGCTTCTCATTATTTTAAATTTCAATGAGATTCCTTCCCTCATCCTTCTAAACTCCATCGAGTATAAACCCAGAATTCTCAACTGCTCCTTGTTTAACAAGCCCTTCATTGTTGGGATTGTTCTTATAAGCCTCTTTTGGAGCACATTGTTTCTCAGATATGGGCCCAAAACTGCTCTCAATACTCCAAATGTGGTCTGACCCAAGCATCATGATGCCTCAGCAGTACACCTCTGCTCTTGGATTCTAGCCCTCTTGAAATGAATGCTTGCATTGCATTTGCCTTCCTAATTGCCAACTAAAGAGAACCCTGAACTAGAATTCCCAAGTCCATTTGTGCTTCAGATTTGTGAAGCTTTTTCCCATTGAGAAAATAGTCTGAAGCTCTATTCTTCCTGCGAAATTGCATAACCTCACATTGTATTCCACATCGTTGCCCCTTTCCTAGCCAGTCCAAATCGTTCTACAGCTTCCCTGCTTCCTTAACACTACCTGTCCCTCCACCTATCATTATGCCATCTGCAAACTTTGCAGCAATGCCCTCATTTGCTGAGGGTTGCTTTTTCCACAGCATTTGATGTACAGCATTTGAAGATGTAATTTTGAAAGAATTTAATTAAGTACAAAAGCTGTTCTTCTGGTACAGAAATTAGTCTTGACCTCACCTTGTTCTCCCCTGTTCTTAACTTTGGTTGCTGTTGTGACAGCAACTTGCACTCAATTAGTATCTTTTAAATAATGAAACCTCCCAAAGGGGGAATCAGAACTGAGTAGGGGTGGATGGAGACAGTGTCTGAATGCTCAGATCAAAACCTTGACTTTTGAATATATATGGTCAGCTTGGCAGAAAATGCACTTCTTCAGCTTTTCCCACTCTTGCAACAACACATCGCAAATGGGCAATCTGCCAATCAAAGGGATGATAAATGCCTGTGGTTCACCAGCCATATGTTAATGAGGCAGAACCCAGATTCAAAACTAAATACTATGCCACTGTGTCAGCTCGTTCCTTGCCATGAGAGTAAAATTAGTCCTGTACAATCCAAACATTGTTTTGTTTCAGAATTACTAATCTGTGGGATTGTTTCCTTTGTCAATTTTTCCATTGAATCTGACACCATTCTACAGCTAAAGCAATAAAAATAATTATCCTATCACAACTGATGTTCAGTGGTAATACTCCTGAGACTCTTGAAGAAAAGTAGGCACAACATAACAACATCACATTTGTTTGGTTGTTTGAATGTTCCAATTGTGCTTGGAAGTATGTAAAAATGTTCACGTTCCCTGGGTCATACCTCATTCTCTGCAGCCTCTTCTGCTAGCTCGCTCTTGAAAATTCTGACATTTGGTGAAATACCTGGGTCAGAAAGCAGTAACATAAGGGATGGACAACTCAATTTTGACAGTAATCCACATGAAGTTGAAAGCTAACCCTGCTGTATCGAAGAGCTGAATTTGCACCTTAGATGCAGGAAAAATAAGTCTGGAACAAAAACAGAAATTGCTGAAGAATTATTTTCCAGACTCAAAACAAATCAAAGGTGAGATTTAAAAGTAGAATTAAACAGATTTTCCAGCAATTTATGTTTTTGCTTCAATTTTCCAATATCTGCAGTTCTTTGACTTGTTTTTTTTAAATATGAGTCTGGTTTGCTTTTGGGTCCCCACACGAGTGGGGAATTACTTAAAGTTAAGATTCACTTGGATGAGCCTTTAATTGGCTTGGGGAAAGTTTCCTGTCTAGTTAAAGGTGGTAAGTGGGCTAGTTTTGAAAAAGCACCCAGCTGCTGCATAAGGTAAATAATTCATAGAATCCCTACAGTGTGGAAACAGGGCCTTCGGCCCAACAAGTCCACACCAACCCTCCGAAGAGTAACCCACCTAAACCCATTCTCCTACCCTATATTTACCCCGACTACTGCACCTAACCTACACATCCCTGAACACTATGGGAAACTTCCCATGGCCAATTCACTTAACCTGCATGTCTTCGGACTGTGGAACGAAAGCATAGCACCCGGAGGAAACCCACACAGATAGGGAAAAACGTGCAAACTCCACACAGATAGTCATCCAAGGCTGGAATAGAACCTGGGTCCCTGGCACTGTGAGGCATTAGTGCTAACCACTGAAACACCGTGCTGCCCATTGGGGTGACACCCCAAAAAGAAGATGCCCCTTAGCTACTTCTGCCAACCTGCCACAGTGGGTGGGAGGGTAGGTTTGAGGTTGAATTGCTGAATAACATGGCCTTTGGGGCCACCCACTCTGTATACCCACTCCACATGGAGGACCAGTTCCTGTCTGCAGCACCGACAACCCTACCTGCCAAAGAGTGTCCACCACTAGCCAATTGATCTACCCCTCCTCCAGCTCCCATTCAGCCATGTTAAGAGTTTATTCTCCTGTTTGTTTGAAATTAGCTGACTACATCCCTTCCCACCCCACTCCTTCCATTGAACTGAAGCACTGAGGAAGGGTCACTGTACCTGAAATGTTAACTGATTTCTCTCCATAGATGCTGAGGTTTTGCAGCAATTTGTTGTAATCGTTCAGAATGATGTGCTCATCATTAGCTTTAATCCATTCATAATGTTCTAATCTCTGGCAGTCCCTTCCTAGTATGTAACTAGAAATATATCTGTACTGGAAATTGGTTTGTATGCAACTTCTCATTTTCAAAAAAAAACAAGCACCAAGTCCAATACATATGGGTTACGAACTTCCAATTCAATAATAGGCGAGTGCTACATGTAAAATGACTGAGGCACAAACAAAGTTATTTAAAGTGCAACAACCCTGTACAATGCCCAAAGTCAAATGAAGGGCCTCATGCCTATTTAATTGGGAAATTGGATTTTGATGGACTGCGCTCATATACCATGCATATTGAGGTCAGTTATTCAATTCTAAAGCAGCCAAACTCATTGCCACCAACACACACGCACACACACACACCTGCGAATACTGTCTTATGTTAGTGGAGCCAGATTGAAGACCTTAAATGGGCGACAATTGAGCACTTGAGACCATCGATAGGCCTAAGGGCAGACAGGCTAATGGATGCCTTACCATCCAATGCATTATCGCAACAGATCAGAGGTGAGCATGAGGGATTTGGACTGGCTACTCATACTGACAACACACCTGAAGTTGAGGCTGTAAAGTCCAGCTCAATATTTTTGATGTGAAATTTACTAGGCAGGAAGACCTTATAATCTCTGACATTTTGTCTCTGCCAAATACTGTTGTCTTCGTATTTTTCCTCCCATGATGCTTTTAGTTGACTTTAATATTTCTGATGTGGCCTTCCGATTTGTTTTGCCTCCTTGGAATATCTTTTCTAATACTGACTTGTGGTGATGGACTTGTTTATTAGCTTTCTGCATGGGATGCTTTCTCACAATTTAACTCTTCTTGTTTTTCTCACTGTTCTCTTTGTAGGAAATATTACTGCACATGCTGCCTTTTTTTTTAGTTCAATAAAAGATTGCTGATAGTCAATTTTGTTTACCTGAGCATCAAAGCTGTACAGCTCTAGAACTAATAATGCTTTGTTAGCAGTCTCATTCCAATATTGATGGCTCTCACTGGAGTCTATCAAACAACATTAGGTTTAGCAATCATGAGCTATCTTTAATATCCTGGCTCCTATAAAACTATAAATTAATAATATAGTAATTGGAATTCTCCAGGGCACCCACACCAGCTAAAAAATTCCACTAGATTTAATAGGAGAGTGACAAGTATATTTTCTTGTTTGGCACGGTTTTGCAAAAGTTGGCCTTTCTTCTTTTGCTCTCTTAGCTTCATGTGAGAACAATCACTGTGCAAGATTTTATGAGAATATGAAAATCAAAGCCAAATCAATGGACTTCATTCCATAGCAGCGTAAATTGTCGATATTGTTCTCCCAATTTTATTGTTAATATCAAATAACGGAGACTTTAATGATGAAAGAAATAGCTTAACTTACACAGTTACTGTTATCCCGAGTATGAAATAAATTTATTGTGGTCGCATTGATTTCATTACAGCAGAAAATCATACGTGACTCGGGCTGATATTTGTCCTAAGCTTTAGAGTCTGAAAATCTAAAAGGATTAGAGTCTGTCAGCACAGCAGCATAAACTTTAAAAGCTATTAGGGGTGAAAACAGTCTTTTTTAGTGTAATGTGGAGAGTATAACACCCCATTCCACAGTAATTCTCTATATATCCCTGTGTATAATCCTTTTAGTATATGGAAGACATTCTGATTAGTTAAAAAATATTAATCATTAGGAAGCTTGCAATGGATTTTGTGATCAGTAGTGAAAAAGTGGTTTTTGCCATTGATTTCAAAGGAAGTTATTCAGAAGATCTCAGAATATCTCTGGTAAGGGGTAAATGTAGGGGTATGGGTGGATTTCGCTTCGGCGGGTCGGTGTGGACTTGTTGGGCCGAAGGGCCTGTTTCCACACTGTAATCTAATCTAAATCTAAATCTAAATCTAATCTAATCTAAATCTAAATCTATGTAATTGCCCTTTCAAAGTGGAAGTTTGAATCTCGAGTCAAGTTAAGGGGATATCTTGGCATGCAGTAGCATAATGCCAACTTGATGATGAACAGAAACATTAGAGTATACACATAGAGCAAACCAGGAAACTAAAAACATTTTATACTTGTCATTTGGTATTTACCTTTTTAAATAGGGAGATAAATGATAATTGCAGTTACATAAAAGTTAAAATGAAAATGAATAATCCCGATTAATAATATTGATATTTTGGATTTTTGTCAGAGATATTTGCCATTAAAACATAAAATTAGCTTCCCAGATTATGAGAATGAATAGCAGTAATTATGAAGTTAATAGCGTGAATATCAACAAGGGAAAATCTTGCTTAACCAACTTCATGAAATATTTTGAGTTAATAAAGGGAGTACACAATGATCATGTAGTAGATGTGAGTTATCTGGATTTTCATAAGACCTTTTGATAGGGTGCCCCATTATAACGAAATGAATAAGGCCAGAGAATATGGAACTGAGCGACAAAGCGCAGAATGGATTGCTCACTGATTACCGGACAGAAAGCGGAGAGTGGGAGTATAGACTATTTATTCAGAGAGACAGAAAATATGATTGGTGTTCCACTGGATCAGTAATATGATGAGTACAATTCATAATTTACATTAATAAAGCAGAGCCATTCAATAAGGTGTAACATTTTAAAGTTGTGCTTTTTGAACAGTAAAAATAAGAGCCTAACAGTGCAAAATAATCCATAGGATTTCCATTGATTGTAGTCTTGGAGTTCCTCAACAGTACACCCCGTGGGGGAGTGAAGAATCATTGATGGGTAATTTGAAATTTCTGTATTTAGCAATGCATAGGGGTTATTCAAGAAGTTACTAACAATCTTAGTAGACCAATAATAATGAACATGATTTGGAGATGCCGGTGTTGGACTGGGGTGTACAAAGTTAAAAATTACACAACACCAGGTTATAGTCCAACAGGTTTAATTGGAAGCACACCAGCTTTCGGAGCGACGCTCCTTCATCGGGTGATTGTGGCTCCTTCATTGTGGCTCCTTCACGCTCCTTCATCACAATCACCTGATGAAGGAGCGCCACTCCGAAAGCTAGTGTGCTTCCAATAAAACCTGTTGGACAATAGCAATGAACACTGACAGTCTTACCATCATTACCATGACAGAACAAGACCAATAACCTTCCATTTTTCTCACATGTAAACAGTAATGTATGGTAATATTTCAAAGTATGATACTAACATTAAGTATGTTATTAAAACTAAATGGGACCACTATTCTGAATAATCTGGCAGAGATTTGCTTTGTTTTCCCAATTCTATCAAATATATGCAGCAGTCTGATTTTTGATCGTGTTTCTCACTTTCTATCTTGTTTATACGGAATCTATTGTTCTTGTCTCCTCCATATTGAGTGATTTGTTTTTATCTATGCTGTATGCAGTCATCTTACCTCAGCTCCTAGCAACAATTCACTGCAAAGCACTGATGTTCAGTAGTTTGCCTCTCACCATTTTAATCATTCTATTGTTCATTCAGTATCGTTTGATTGTTCAAAAACATACAAACAAAATCAAAAGATGCAGCAAATACCAATGTGCAAAAGTAAATAAGTTAAACGAGACAGTACTTTTCTGTGGAATATAGCAAGCTGTTACTAACAGCAGCATGTCACATTTGTGATGAAAAATAAGTTACATCAAATTTACAGCCTGAAAACATCATTTAGTCTTAACTGATCAATGTCTGTCTATCGCGTCTACATAAACCTTCTCCCATTTTCATTTACCTAAGCATTTCACAATGTCCTTCTACAATACATCAAATTATAATGGAGAAAAAGGAAATGTTATCTGACTCAGGTTCTCTAATTCTTCCTTCTTTTCCTGATGTTTCAGGTAGCATTTTAATGGAGAGCAACATGGGTTATCATTTCAAATCAATGACCTCTCATCAGAACTGAGATGCTGCAACTTTATCATAGAATCCTGCCAGCAGGCCATTCAGTCCATTCGAAGAGCATCCCATTCAGACCCAATGACCCCCATCCCCGTAACCCTGTATTTTTACTACAGCTCGCCCACCTAACCTGCACAGCTTTGGACTGTGGGGGGAAACCCACTCAGACTCAGAGAGAATGTGCAAACTACACGTAAACAGTTGCTCGAGGGTCGAATCGAAGCCGTGTCCCTGGTGCTATGAGGCAGCAGTACTGACCACTGAGTCACCCTCCTGCCCTCAACATGTAAATGGGGAAAACGCAAAAAAAATCTGTGATTAAGTGGAAGGCAGTAGACGGTAATCTTACTTAACAAATGATGGCATAATTTAGCCGCAGTCTTACCAGATCATGTGGCTGCTGTCTCATTAGATAGAAATGATTGGTGGTGGTTTAACTTGAATCACCACACTTCAAGCAAGGGGAGAGGTTGAGAAGGAGAGTTCTTCTTGGTAATCTTCTTGGAAATTCAACCAATACTGTTGGTGTCACTCTGTATTGCAAACCAGCCATCCAAGCTAACCAGCCCCGTACAATTGAAAAATGTGTGTTCGACAGCCACAGCATGTATGAATGGCTGCAGCCAATAGCTGTTGTGAAAATGTTTTCTTTCTTGTCTTTCATGAATTTGTATCATTGTTTATTACATATCCTTATTACAGACTGTAACACTTACTGACTGTGGTCATACACTATTAGATCAGATTTATCTCATGCTGTCACTTGTCCCTAGGTACAGCGAAAAGTAAATGATGTCGCTCCATTCCTGCACCATCTTGGATTACACAGTAAATTATTGAATAAATTTTATAAATGGGAAAGTGCAGAATAAAACAATAGTAAATTGATATTAGTTAAACAGAAATAGCTTCAAATGTTCATCTTTCCTCCTCCGTAAACTTCACCCTCTCTGCTCCTCCAGACATCGACATTGTCCCTGGGGTCCTGGCATTGTGCACCTTCTCTGCTGCTAGAGGCACCACCACTCCCTTGCCTGCTGCCTCTGAGCTGCAGATGGTGATGCTGCACCTCCTCCAACACTGGACATCGACTGACGGGTCCGGGCTCTGAGGCGACCGATGGGGTCCTGACTTGTCTTCCAATGCCGCCACCCGCGATGGAGTGGGGATGGGCAGACACAGAGCCCCGGCCTCCTGCAGGACAACATCATGATGAGGGCCCGGTGCAACTGAATAAATAAAAACCATTACTGAGCTGGAAAGACAACGATGAAGCCATATGGATGTGGCAGGACATGCTGCATGAACCATGAGCAGCCGAGCCCCACGTTTAGGAGTCAAACGCTGCTGAATTCGCTGATGCCATTTTTTACATGCTGATGTCACATTATCTTTAATATGGTCAGGAGTCACACGACACCAGGTTATAGTGTTCAGGGATGTGTAGGTTATGTGCATTAGTCTGGGGTAAATGTAGAGTAATAGGGTAGGGGAATGGGTCTGGGTGGGTTACTCTACTCTTCAGAGGGTCAGTATGGACTTGTTGGGACAAATTGCCTGTTTCCACACTGTAGGGATTCTATGATTCTATAGTCTTTCATCAGGTGACATCATTGCTCTGAAAGCTTGTGATTTCAAATAAACTTGTTGGATTATAACCTGGTGTCGTATGACTTCTGACCTTGTCCACCCCAGTCCAACACTGGCACCTCCACTTCATATCCTGTAATATTGTTACAGGATTGTTGGGAGCTAAAGGAATGGGTCCAAACAAGCAGTCAATGATGCAGTATTGGAATCTCATAAAACTCTGCTGCTCCAGCTTGTCATCTCAGCTGGGCTCTATGTAAGTGGGTGGTTGGTAAATCAAAGCTGAATTGAATAAGTAGACACATTGCAGCTGATTCCTACATAGTTCTTAGTTGGTGTCTGAAAAATACTAGCATAAACATGGTGGATTGGGAATGCTTTGCAGATGGTTGACTGTCTCTATAGTTTATTATAAACAAATGGCTAAACTCCATCATGTACCCACACTGAATTGCTAGAAGGCCATAGTATGATCTTTTACATTTTCTCCCTGGAATATATTGTGAAGCTTTATTGTCCTCTGCTCATTTAAACTGTCCTGTTTGGCTGTTTATATTGCTGAAATCATGCTAACTGCTGTATCTTTCATATGGAGTTGAAAATCGCAACTTTCTATTCACTTCTGCACTTTCGAAACTTTCAAATCTTGTCCTTTCTTAGATAAATTCATTTGGGGACTTGACGGTGTGAAATGGAATTAATCTTCCTATTTATCTTACCCTTAGCAAAGATTGCAAGTGTCTCCTGAATTCCCTTTAACAAAGATTAATGGCCTCAACAAACATTTTAGGATGGGAACAAGAGTCTGAATAGAGAGTACAAGAGACAATAATGTTAACACCTTCCATCTGTTTTATTCACATCTCCCTTTCTGGCATTTTTGTCATTGTGTCAGACAAATTCGACAAGAATATGGGGGAAAGAAACAATATTTATCTGCAAAAAAGCCACTTGTGCATGATTCTCCCCACACCCTTCATCATATAATTGAACTTGCAAGGGTAGTACTGGGGCGGAGCTGCGAATTGGAACTTTCCAACATTGGGACCTCTCACATTCCCACCTCAGTTAAATCTGACATGGAACGGAGACAGTTATACTGATGCCAATGATGCATTGTGGTGGGCTCCTTATACTGGGGACAACACGGAGCTCAAGTGTCTGGGGTTAGTCAAGTGATTGTAATGAGGTTAGCCAGGCAGACTTCCTAGAATATGAATTTCCTGATTGCAGCTGTCAATCTGGCCCAATCAGGGAGCCCTGGTTGACAGATACAAACAGAAGTGTCAAAGGTTCCAGTTGCCGTACTTCAGAAAGGATATTATTCAACTAGAAAGAGTGCAAAAAAGATTTACTAGGATGCTACCTCAACTGGAAGGTTTGTGATAAAAGGAGAGGTTGGATAGGCTGGGACTCTTTTGCCCTGGAGAGTGGGAGACTGAAGGGTGTCCTTATCGAAGTATATTGAATCATAGGAGGCATCGATAAGCCAGATGGTGGACAGCTTTTCCCCATGGTAGGGGAGTCTAAAACTAGAGGAAGTAGGTTTATAGTAAGAGGGGAGAGATGCCAAAGGGTCCAGAGATGCATTTTTTTCACAGACAGGGTGATATGTGAATGGAATGGGCTGCCAGAGTTAGTGGAAGAAGCAAGTAAAATTTTGTATTTAAGGAAAACTTTAGACAGGCACATGGATAGGATAGGTATGGGGGGATATAGACTAAATGAAGCAAATAGGACTAGTGTAAATTGTAAAAACTGGGTGGTGTGGAAAAGTTAGTCTGAAGAGACTGTTTTCATGCATAGATCTCTATGACCCTGATGTTCTGATGCCTCTGAGAGTTGGCTCTGAGTAAGCTGGATTAGTGTCAGGGACTTTCCACATGTAAATAAAGGGTGACTTGGATACCAGCCTCTGTAGTGTTATTTCAGATAGGGTCTACGCCATTATTACTATGGTGAGCAAACCTGAAGTCTTCAGTTGCAAGGACATATGCTACTTAAGGCATATCCATTGTGATGGGCCACTCACAGTGCCTCATGCAAATTAGATGACCATCAAATGATCCTGCCATCCACTCCACTGCTAGAGGATATAATCCCTGTGTAACGGCAGGATTGTGGTCTGTGAAACCTTCAGTCATTTTTTTTCCTGTATGTTTCTCATTGTGGTATCCACAGAAAAGGTTCTGGCAGAACCACAAGCCATTCATGCGCCCAATTTGGTTTGCAGTTGTTCATCCTTCTGCTAGGCACTTTTGTGTTCTTTATTGCATCATAAATCTTCTTGTCAGTTCTTCACAGTCATACAATTGTTCCATAAGGTGCAAGCATTCCTTCAGCAAGATTCGCCATCTATCATAACCAGTGCAACCACACATTTCAACAGCACCACCACACTGCAGACAAGCACAGATAAACAGCTGCAGGGTCTTTCACTGCAGGGTTTTGGCAAGATGACAGGTGTAGAATGTAAAATATTTCTTCATGATTAGATTTTAGAGCGACATGAGATCTCTCTTGCCCAAGCTATAATTGTGAATTGTAATCCTAGACTTTCTGATCTATATTTCTCAGTTTAGATATCTGCAGTGCAATTTTAACTAGGAGCTCCCAGTGATTTTTTAACTCCAAATAACTGATAAGTAACACGTATCACTTAACTGTCGTTGTTCAAACTTTTTCCTAAACAGCTAATTTTGAGAAAACAAAATAGCCAAAGTTTTAAAATCCAATTTCTATTTGTTGATCTCATAAAGTATGCAATATTAGGTAAAGGAATATTGAAGGGACAAATTTATCCCCTTACATAAAGTTAAAATAACGACAGCTCTCCACTCCTGGATTCATCTCTGACAGACATTCTTGAATTCATCGGTTCAAGAATGCTTCTCCACATGAGGTGAGAGCCTCATTAAAATATAAACATATCTTTTAGATGCTAACATCACTTTTAAAATTTGGTGCCAGCCACGTCAAGGACACAACAGTAGTTTTTTTTAAAAATAGACCTGGGAGAAAGCTGCAAATTTAGATGAACTTAAAATGTTTTAAAAACAGCTTCCTTTCCTATCGACCGGAACAGAATCACTTGCCTCCCTCCAACCAAGATTTCACGTGGTTCAGATTTGGTCCACTTCCCTAATTGTAGGAGAATGTACCCTTTGGTTCCTGGTAATGGTTTCTTGCCTCACCTCCTCATTCTTGTTTGTAACTCGCCATATTATTACACCAGATTCAAGTAGAGCCTGGTCCTAGGCTGTTACCACAGCTTAGACATCAAGTTAATGAGTCTGGAAAAGCATGTTGTTCACTCAGTCAGCCCACCTCTACCTTTCAGCTTGTATTAAGCCATGAACCTATTGAATAGCAGAGCAACACAAGGGGCCGAACAGCCTACTCAGACTCCTTTTTCATTTGGTTAAAATCATCACTCCAGTGACTTATTCACAATTATGATTCTTGAGATTAAATCTTTTATTGATAAAGCTTGCTTTCACTCTCCCTTTATGCATAGTGTAATACTCTAGGACAAATCTGTAAGTTGACATTATCTTGAAAAGACAGCTGAACTGCCTTGCAAGATGAAAGGCAGACTAAACTAGCACAGACTTCTCTGCAACGCACTACTGCAATAGCTGAGTTTTAATTCAATTGGCTATGGACAATGCACTCAGAACATCGTTACAATTTCTAAATACAATTTATAAACCTTGTCTATTTCAACAACAATTGTTGGCTCTGCTGATCCAGCAACTGGTTATGACCTAGATACTGTCCTTTGTAAGTGAGTGTGGGAGCTCCAAATAGTTTGTTTCTTCCCCAGTGCGTGATTTAATTTAAAAGAAAATCATGAAGAAGAACTTAAGGGATCCAATTGTTTTGGTCCACAAAGGAAGAAATAACAACACAGGTAGATTGAGACTCTGCAAAAGGATTTGAAGAAATTAGGATTAAAATTAAAAATTAGAACCTCAAAAGTAATAATCTCTTTATCATTACCTGAGCCACATGCAGATTAGCATCAGATGAAGTCGCTCAGTGAGTTGAAAGGTTGTTGTGGAAGGTGGAGGTTAATGGAGCACTGGCATGAATGCTGGAGTAAGGTGAGCTGTTCCACTCGGACAAGTTCTCCTTATTTTATGTTCGGAGTAATATTCTGGTGAATCAATTCACCAGGACAGAAGATAAGGTTTTGAATTGAAATATTGGAAAACGTTCAAGAGAGACGAACTTTATAAATCTGCAGAGAAAATTTAAGATCATAGAGCAGTGTAATGATTTGGTAAAAATAAGCAGAATGTGACAGCCACAGTCAAAGGAGATAAATTATAATATGCTTCAATGAGTAAAGTCAAATCTTGGAAATGATAAATACATTTAAAATTTAAGGAGCTTTATGTAAAAGCTTGATGCATTCATAAAGGAAATAATTAAAGGCACAAACAAAGATAAATTATTGAATAAAATAGCTATTATAAAGACAAGGTGGCATCGTGAGCAATGAAATATTCTGATGTATCTTGAAAATCTCAATAGAAAGAAGAAAAAACACAATTGAAGCAGCGATTAGAGGAACAGTCTGTTTTTGACTGGGAATAGTAATAACAGAGGGAATATTTTACCTAAGAACAAACTTTGATAAATATCATGAAGTGAATATGGATATTTACATATGGTTCATTGACTATGAAAAATGTGTGATCATGTTTATTACCAAAATTCTCTAGGTGTGTTAGTGAAATGGTGTAGGCTGTCAGGATGTGAGACTTATCCAAAGCCTTTGTTATGACCAAACAATGAGCATCAGGCTAAAAAAAGGAGTTTGAAATAAAGAGATGAGTATGACAAGTCTTTGAATAATTTTGGTGACAATACAATCTTTATACAGGATAAATATTCCAAAATTAGATGTACTTTTAGATATAAAAAATTGAGGCAAGTATTTAACGAGCATCTGGTACACTGACAAAACACCTTTACTTCCAGAATCAGTAAAGACTCTAGAAAATAATCATAGAGCAAATAAAATCTAAGTGTTGAATATGGATTGAATAGGAATAACAAAAGAAAAGTAGCTAGAATATATTAGAAAAAACTAGAGTGCTTTTTAGTGGATGGTGTCATACTGGAACTGGTAGATAGGTCTATTTAGGACAAATTAAAATAAAGGATGCCAATGTGTTGCAGAACTTAGAAGAATGATAGAGACAGCCTGAAGTAATTTTATAAAGTGGGAGGATGTTTGAAAAGCAAGACAGCTTAAATTTGTAACAAGGAAAAACCTCAAGATGCTACAATTTGTCTGTTTTCATATAAGCACCAGAAATTTGGATAATAAATAATGGTCAATGAAAGAACGTAGAGGCCTTTGAGATATGAATGTTAAGACAGATACTATGTATAGGCCAATGAAGATATATTTGAAATTGTGAAAATAACTCAGAAAAGACCATGTCAGTATTTTAGCCATTTGAAAAGTGTTGAAAAGCTGCATAATCTCATTTGAGAGAGAAGCAGATGACAGTAGAAGTTAATCTAAATGTAGTTGGATGATGGTTGTTGCAGATAAACTGCAAAGGATGCATGAGAATGGTGCAAGACCAATGTGTGATAGCATGACAGGAGATTCTCTATAGGAGAAGCTAAGAGCAGCTGCAACACATAATGTTTTGGAGAGATTAACAAAATAGAAACTTGGAGACTGAGAGCCCCACCACTGGAGGTGGGACCTGCAGTTTTGCGCATGAAGACAGTTATAGATAAGTTGTTTCTACTTTTAAAAAATGCACAATGGATGAGACATGGTGCTGAAAGGGAAGGTCCTGCAGGGAACAGGCAGTGTTGGCTGAAGGTGCTAATTGCAATGTTGACCTCTATGTGCTCTGGACTGTCATGAGCTGGTTGTATTGCTGACTGGAAATTTCTAATTAGGCCCCTAATAGACCACTTAACTGTAATTGGCCTCTATTGGTCTCCTACCATTTGCTAACAGTGAGAGTTGGGATTATGACAGCAAATTAAATTCAACAAAGTTTACCTCCAATTTGTATCCCAACTCTTTCAAAAGACCAGTTTTTGGTCTCCAGACCAAAGGCAAGATATACTTATATTGGAGAGGAGACAGTGAAATTCCATGCATTTATTTTTATTCGTTCATTCACAAGATATGGGTGTCACTAGTAGGCCAGCATTTATTGCCCATCCCTAATTGCCCGCAGAGCAGCGAGAACTCAACCACATCTCCATGGATTTGGAGTCACATGTAGAACAGACCAGGATGGCTGATTTCATTAGTGAACCAGATGGAATTTTCCAACAAATGACAATGGATTCATAGTTATCATTGGACTCTTAATTCCAGATTCTTATTGGACTCAAATTCCACCATCTGCCAAGGCAGGATTCAAACACAGGTCCCTAAATCATTACTGGGTCTCCGGATTAATAGTCTAGTGATTAAACCACTAGGCCATTGCCTCCCCAAATTAAATAGAATGGGCCTAAACCTCTGGTGTTTTGGAGTGGGGGAGATGATCTCATTGAAGCCTTAAGTTTCTCAACCAGCTCCACAGAGTAGATGTTAGAAGGTTATTTCCACTGATTGTAGAATCAAGAAAATGGGGGCTTAGGAGTTGATTGTTTACAATTAAGGTGAAGAGAAATTATTTTCACTAAAAATTTAAGAATCTTTGGAATTCATCAATGCAAAGGGTTATGGATGATCAGTTAGAAATTATATTTGAAGCTGAGATTGATGGATTTTTGAACTTCATGGATTTCACTGTAATGGAGATACTAAATGATGGAGGTGCTGGCCCAAGTGTTCATCTTGTGTTCCTTTATACTAAAATAGAGACTGTACGATGCAGCAATTTCTGGTCTCAGATGAAGTACTTTTTTCAAAAGTTAGCATTATCTTTTAAGAAGGCAGTGAAGGATTGAGGTGGTACAAAAAAGACTTCCTGGAATGATTCCAAGTATGAATGTCTTCAGTTATATAGCAAGACTGAGCAAATTTGCATTTTCCTTCTGAGAGTAGAACAGATTCAGGAGAGATTTAAGTTTACAAAATTGAGAGGGTTAATAGAACAAATAGGGAGAAACTATTTCCACTGACAGCCAGCTGGGGGAGGGAGGGAATTATAAAAATGCAATTAATTGTTACGATCTGCAGCAGACTGACTACAATAGCGACGGGGAAAAAATACAGTTGTAAATTTTAATTGAGAATTTGACGAATACTTGATGCATATTTGATGAATACCAGAGCAAGGGGGAAAGAGCAGAGGAGTGGGACTACCAAATAATTCTTTCGCAGTAGACATAACGGGATGAATGTCTTATTTATTGGAAGCATATAATTATATGATTTTATCATCTTTGTGTGAACAAATGACAGAAGGTCAATACTCCAGTTTGGAGAGAAGTAGGACTGCCTGGGGGAAATATGGTAGGATCTACATATCACATCAGAACTACAGTCAATTTTTATTTATGGGTTATAACCTTTAATTCTAATTTTGCAAATCATTAGCTGGAGGTTAATTATTAAAATTAATTGTGTGTTATGATTAGTCTATCAGATATCCCCTTTAATATCTGCGAGACAGGGCATTGTAGCTGAAGGACTGTGGCCGGAATCAGTTTGTCATGCAATATGTAAGGATAGTTGATATAGTGGTAATGGCAATGGGCAAGTAATCCAGTCCTGGTAGTAGTCTCTCAATTATCATGGAAACACATCCAGTTTACTACTGTCTTTTAGGGAATGAAATTTACTGGCCTACTGTGACTCCAGTGACCCCACAGCAATGTGGCTGATGCTTAATTATTCTCTGAAATGTAGTAGCAAGCCATTCAGTTCAAAGGAATGTGTAACAAATGCTGTCCCTATTGGTAATGCCCGCTCCCACGAAAGAACAAAAATGTGGTACAGAGGGATATGACCAGCTCCATTTATTATCTTCCAGTCACCACCAGTGCTCAACCTCCCCACCCAACTCCACACTTTTCTGAAGTATTCTGAATTACAAATCCTCAATTTGTTTATTTAGCCACAATTCAGTTTGCATAAAAAATTAAGCCGAGTAGATCACTTGCCCCTCATGATTCGTCAGTAAATGCTATTATGCAGATTTTTTTTCTATTTTTATTGACTGCATCACATTTTTGTTTCAATGGAGAAATTTAGGTAGAGAGGATTGCAATGCTCTTGTTATCAGTATGAAACACCTGCAAAGCAGGAATTAGTGGACTGCTATGAGCTATAGGGAAACCGTGACAGCCATCCCTGAGGAAAGTACAGTGTCTGTCACTAACTCAACAGAAATCCATTTCATTTAATAAGTATTGTGTCCCAAAGAGAATTTCTTTTCAGGTCACCTTCCATCATAAACACTCCTCTGGGCCTGACGTGCCAACTGATAGCACTCTTTGATATTGGAAACGTTGGCCTTCTGTCCAGTGCCCTGTAAAATAACCTATTTTGATAAAGAATTAACTGCACATGATGAAGGCAGTTTTGAGTGATTTGGAGCCTTAACTAGGACTTGCAGCTAGCAGCCAAATGCTGATGTTGATATTATATTTATGAACTGGCGATTTCAACAAAAATATGTTGCAACAAAAAACATGCAGCTGATTAGAAGTGTGCTGTGTGCTTATTAAGTGTTTCCATACATGGGATACTGAGAGAAAACTAAATGACTTCTGATCAACTTCACCCAGCAGCTTTGCATTGTATATGTCCTTTTTCTGTACAACCCATCTTGAGACAACAGTAAATGTTCTCATATGGATACAAAGGGATAGAACCTATTTTTCAATCAGACTATGATGAGCTTCCTCCTGCATTTTAGTGCAACAGTTGTAGTTTGTGCTGATTTTCGCTTTGATTGATGTCACACTTTGTTTTTTTTGGCTGTCATTGTATTTCATGAGCTACATTTTGGAATTAACCTTAATGAATTATTTACATAAAATGCATGGTGTAAGAAAATCACAATAAAGGAAAATAATAGGTCTATTAAAAATTGTTTTAGTTCCTCTGTTTCTCTCGGAGCTGTAATAAACATGTGCTATGCGTTGCAAAGTGTAACATTCCCAAATGTTCAACTTTGCCAGTAAAATTCTAAAACTGAACTTTTATTTCACAGCCAATAAAAGAAAAAGTATACACTAATCATTTTTCCAGCCAGACATTGAGATTTAATTTGGAGAGCTTAGAGTCCAACCGAAATATACTTCATACTTAACAATGGAGTTGATTTTAGCAACTGTCCAATGCATCTGCCTTGTTTGATTTTATTAATATTATCAGTTTGAAATTTAAAAAACCTTAAATAGATGAGTGTGGCCATTGTTTATTTGCTTAATTTATTATTTACTACTTCAGCCAACAAAAAATAACTGCGTAGATATCTAGATAGATATTTGGATAAATACATTTTGCACACTGTGACTTGCCCTAGTCATGTGATATCTGATATAAAATAAGCGAAGGAATGTGGAGGCCGGAGATCTGAAGTTAAAAATGACAGAAATTCCTGGAATATCTCAGCAGAACTGGCAGCACCTGTGAAGAGGAAACAGAATGAACATTTCCCTTAACCCATCTAAATCTGAGGTTTTTTATATATATATAAAGTGTGCGTATTGAAAAGCTTTCCTCTTATCCTATGGCGTCTTTCTTTCACTATAATTTCACATAGAGGGCTGAATTTTACTTGCTTGAGGTTAAGTGCTAGTTGTATTATGTTTATTGGAGAGTTTTCTGCCATGAGGCCTAGTTAGATTTCTCACAATGTCTACTATCTTACCAAAGGCACCTCATTAACTGTTTACCCCACTACTATGGCATCTTTCATGTCTGATTTCTAGCCCCATCTTACCTGGTGCTGTTCCCGAACAACTCACCACTCAATGGATATCCACTGAAAGCCCTTGTGCCATCTTTACAAGTAAGTTGTGCACACTGGCAAGCATTGGCACTCCCCTTTTCTGCTCAGTCAAGGATATTTTGTGAAGATGTCTAAGAAAGGGAAGATGGCACAGTGATCCTCTAACAGGGACCTAGTCAAGGGAGGGGGATGAACCAGTGGCATGCTCTTCCTGGGAAGGCCATGCCACCAGACCCAAATAGCCTGTGCCAATTTTGCCACCACATCACTAAGGTTTCCACAGTGCGAACCAATGACAAGCAGAAGCATTGGGAGTTCAATTAGCTTCTCAGTTGCACCAGTGGTAAGTCTTCTCTCCAATATCTCACACTTGCACTCTTTCTCTGCCACTGAACCCACCTCCCACCAATGCCCATTGTCTATCCCTCTCACTATTGCAAGTAATATATTCTCTCATTTGCTTTGGACCTCCTACACCACTAACTCTGTGTGACCTCTGCACCCCTGTCTACCTCGGAGTACCTTACCACTGTTTACCTACCTGCAACAGCAATAGCAGCTGTGCCAGCAACTTACATTTCACTCAGTTCCTCCCTTTCTCTCATTACAGTAGAAAACAGTCCATGACAGAGCAGATAGAGCTCTCTGAGGTGGGGCAGTACCTGGCATGAGGCTCCTCAGTCTTTAAGGAGGAGAGAATCCCAGACCTTGCTGCAGAAGACTAGTGATTGTTCCTATGGGGATGCTGAGACATCCCTATCTAATGAACCGCGTATCCCACCATCCCTCTTCACTCTACTGCAACTCTCACACTAACCCGACTGTCAATCTCATTCATTGCACACCACTTCTAACCACTGACCATGATGCCTTGTGTCTTGCATGGACTGCAGTGAAATGGTCAGCTCCTACAGCCCTACCAGCTCAGACACTGGAATCTCTGTACTTAGTCTTGGAAAGAGTGGGAGAATAATCTAGTGAGCACTTTACCGTGATAGCTCATACCTTGACCAGGGTCATTGTGGAGCAGACACTGACACTGCTGAAGATGCAGTTGGATTGCTTGCACCGGTCCAGTGGTCCCGACATGTGACGGTATCTCTACCAGCATTGTCTGTGCTGTATTATCTTAGCAGGCTCTTTTATGCACGACTTGAGATGACAACAAGGCAATGTGTGCTCGATGCTGAGGAACTGGAGAATGGGAGCAGTCTTCTGAGGAGGGGACAAGGACATGGGGAGGAGGCATTGTGCTAGGAGTGTGATGGAATACTCCCACTTGCTTTGATGAATGCCACTCCAACAACATGCAAGAAACTTGACTACATCGTGTAAAAGTATTCCACATAGTTCATACCACATTTACAGTCACTTCTTCAACTGATACTCAGCAGCAATGGTGTGTACCAGCTACAAGATGAGATACAGCAACTCAACAATGCAGCTTAGACAGCACTTTCCAAACTCATGACCTCTATCACCTAGAAGGACAAGGGCAACATATTGATTGGAACTCCATAAGCTGCAAGTTCCCCTCCCAGTAACACACTATCCGAGCTTGGAACTATTATCAGGGTTTCCCCACTATCGCTGGGTCAAAATGCTGACAGCACTGTGAGTCTACGTACTGTACATGGACTGCAGCAGTTCTCAAAGGTAGCTGATCACCACATTCTCGAAGTCAATTAACAATTGGCAATAAATGTTGGCCTACACCAGTGATACATACACTAATTTTATTCATTAGAAGATATAAACTAGTTTATTTACTCATTAACGTGATAGCTAGTTTGTCGGGGAAGGAAACCTGAGGAGTATCTCAGGTTGGAACGAAGTATAGTTAGTGATAAAAAAATCAAAGATGTTAGTGAAAGTAGGAAGTAGGAGGCAGGATAAACAAAACTTCAAATATGCTTCATAAGTGAAATGTTGTCAAAAAGAACAAGCTAAGAATACTTTATCAGAATGCTCACAACAAGATAATGACCAAAGGAACAAATAGAGATCTATGGATATGATCTAATTGTCATATGGAAACATGGCTGAATGATAACTGGAACTGGAACCAAATATTCAAGAATTCATCATTTAGAAAGGACAGACAAGATGGAAAAAGAATAGGAGCAATGCTGATAAGAAGGGATCTGGTAAATGCATTAGTAAGGGAGGAAGAGCAATACATGAAATCTGTTTGAACATAGAACATAAAACATCCAACAATACAGTGCACAACTTTTCCTTTGGCCCTCAATGTTGCGCTGACCTGTGAACTAATCTAAGCTCATCCCCCTACACTATCCCATCATTATCCATGTGCTTATCCAAGGATTGTTTAAATCTCCCTAATGTGGCTGAGTTAACTACATTGGCAGGTAGGGCATTCCACCCCCTTAACACTCTCTGAGTAAATAACCTGCCTCTGACATTTGTTTTAAATCTATGACGACTCAATTTGTAGCTGTGCCCCCTTGTACAAGCTGATGTCATATCCTAGGAAAAGGACTCTCACTGTCCACCCTATCTAATCCTCTGATCATCTTGTATGTCTTAAATTCCCTCTTAGTCCAATGAGAACAGACCCAAGTCTCTCAGACTTTCTTCATAAGACCTTCGCTCCAGACCAGGCAACATCCTGGTAAATCTCCTCTGCACCTTTTCCAATGTTCAACTGTTAACGTTTTGGCCCATTTTACTATTCAGTTTGCATTTCATTCCTTCAAAAGTCAGCTTTTCTTAATTAAGTCTTAAACCAATTCAAACTTAGTATTAAACTTTGTCATATTGTAACTATGATGTGGAGGTGCCGGTGTTGGACTAGGGTGAACAAAGTTAAAAATCACACAACACCAGGTTTACAGTCCAACAGGTTCATTTGGAGGTACTAGCTTTCAGAGCACTGCTCCTTCATCAGGTAGCTGCGGAACAGAATCATAGAAACTATAGCAAAAGGTGACAGTGTCATGAAACTGAAATGATATATTGAACAAACCTGGATTGCTGTTAAATCTTTCATCTTTTAGAATGGGTTGCAGGTTTCAGTTCATTAATATGTAAATGCCAGAATTTCTTTTAAGTCACATTCTCGAGATAACTGGGTGAAACTAAGAAGCTAAGAAGAAACTAAGAAACTAAGAAGATTCCTGAAGAAGGGCTCATGCCCGAAACGTCGATTCTCCTGATTCTTGGATACTGCCTGACCTGCTGCGCTTTTCCAGCAACACATTTTCAGCTCTGAAACTAAGAAGCAGCAAGGGGCACTTGACATTGTTTAGAATTATTTATAGGCTACTAGGTAGTGGTGATAGAATGAGGCATGATATTAATAGGCGACTAAAGAAACGTATACCATGGTTGATTTCAATCTGCAAATATACAATTCAGCAGTAAAGCTTTGGCAGATGGGTTTCTGGAATTTTAGGGATGGTCTTTGAGGAGCTGACTAGAAAACAGTCTATGTTAGATTGTAATACAAAAGGACTGATTAACAGCCTTATTGTGAAAAGAACCTTTTGTGATGATTGACCACAATGGGTTTGCATTGTTTGCAAGTGAGTTAATTCATTCTGAAGCAAGAGTTTTGAATTCAAATAAGAGAAATTATGAAAGCATGAAGCGCAAATTGGCTAAGATGGATTGGGAAATTACTTTGAAAGGAAAAACTGTACATGGTCAATGAACAGTCTTTAAAGAACTATTACATGACTTAAAGCAAGTATATATATTACTCCAAAGTGCAAAACTGAAAAGTTTTATGTCAGTCAAATGTGGCTAATGAGGGAAGCTCAGGATTGTAGAAGATGGGGTACTACAAGGATTTGTACTTAGTTCCTAGCTGTTCACAAATTTTAATGACTTGAAGCTGGAGACCAAATATAATATTTCCAAGTTCGAAAACAGTACAAAGCTAATTGGAAATGTGTGTTTGGGGAACTTGTAAAGCGGCTTTAGGAAGGTGGGAACAGTTTTAGTGAATAGGCAAGAACATGGCAGATGGAATACACTTTGGAAAAATTGGGATTATTCAGTTTGATAAGAAGAAATGATATACAGAGTATTTCTTAAATAGTGAGAGGTGTAGATATATAAAAGGATCTAGAAGTCCATATCAATAAGCCATTGATGACTAACATGTAGGTGCAGCAACCTATTAGGAAGGCTAATGGGATGCTAGCTTTTTTTAGGAAATTGATAGGAGACAACGATGGAGGACTAGGAATTTACGTACAAGAGTCATGAAATTTTTCTTCAATTTGATAGGAATTTGGTTAAACCTCACCTGGAGTAGTGCATTTGCAGTTTTGATCTCTTTATTTCAGAAAAGATATTATTTTCATGGAGAGAGTGTAACAAAGGTTCACCAGACAGCTTTCCAGGATGATGGGGTTTAGTTCAATGATGAGAGATCGGGTAGACAGAGCCTGTATTCTCTAGAGTTTCAAAAGAATGGGTGGTGATCTCTTTAAAACTTAAAATGATAGATAGGGCATTTGCAGGTCAGATGATTCCCCTGGTTGTGAAATCTAGAATTGGGGACACAAATTAATAATCAGAAGGATATCACTTAGGCCTGAGATGAGGAGAATTTTTGTTTTTTAATCAGGATTATGAATCTTTGGAATTCTCCACCACAGAGGGCTGTGTAGGTTCAGTCTTTAAATTAGAGATTAATAGATTTCTGTTTATCAGTGATGAACTTGATTATAGGGATGGGGAGGGTAAAAGCATTGAAGTGTTCAATCAGCCATGATCACGGTGAATGGCACTGCAGGCATGATTGCCTGAATAACCTACTCCTGATCCTATGTTCTTTTAACATCACAAATTTCTGCTCATTAGCACAATCTGATGTGAGACAAACCAATGCAAAAGATTAGTCAATCAGTTTAATGTCACTGGTGTTCTGTCAGTTTTATGTTTGTTTAAAATTCAGTTTGTTAGTTTAGGCCCTACGAACAACATTGACCATTCCCCAGAATACAATTGCAAGATTTCTCTCTCTTGGATTGTGTTGGGAAGTACTTCAAATTACATTCATCATCTTCAGCACACTAGGCACATGTTAAAAAGAGATTCATGATAAAAATAATTTAAATTATGAAACTGACTAGTGCACATCAACCAAACTATAAAACTACATTCAGCAATGTTAGCATCTAACATGTGTCAACGTCTTAGAACCCTCATGGCACATCTCCTATCTATTGACTGGGTGCTTCTGCACTTTACTGCAACAACATCTAGTAGTGTAGTATTGCGGCAAGAACGCTGTGCACTCATGGACATACAACTTGGTCCAGTCCATGAACTGGGAGAATCTCTATGCTCTTCAGTTGCTCCCTTGAACCTCACTGATTCTGAGCCAACCTGGATGCTCACAGTATCCTTGCCTTGCATTACATTGCCTTGCTCTTTTTGTACTTCACTCCCTCAGACAGAGATATAAGGCATAAATTACTGCAGTCCTTTGTCAAAGAGAATAGTCTTGATGCTTTATGCCTAACTCTGGCTGTTTTCCTCCTGGAATGAGAGAGAGAGGAGCAGGCATTACAGGAGATGAAACTGGGTAGCACAGCTATCACTTTAGTGCAGGTGGGTGTGGGTGTGAGCGAGTAGGCAGCACTGAGGACAGGAAAGATTTGTGATGTTGGGGTTTGGAGAGAGTGAGAACAATTAGGAAAGATTTTTCTGGCAATAAGGAAAGTGAAAGATCATGAGCCTTGGTGGGAGATGGGTACAGTAGCAGAAAGAGTGAATATGAAGCACTGGAGAGAGAATGGTGAAAGTTATACTCACAGGTTGGAGGAGAACATTGGCCTTATTCTAGAGGATGGACATTCAAAACAGCTGAGAATGCTTTACCCTTGTTGGCAACATCAGACCAGCCTGGCATGGTATCATGCTCTCCACTTGGTCTGGGGGAGAGCAGGAAAGTCCTGGCACCACCCACTCCTGCAGGACATTCGCCACAAAGCAAGGCATTGATTTTTAAAACCCCTCCCCCCACTATTTACTGTGATTAGGATAACAACTATACAGGGCAGATCCAGACTGATTGTACACCGGGACAAGCACTCTGGGTTTTATAGATGAGAAAAGTGGAAGGTTGCTGGTGAATTCTGGGATGTTCACTGAGCAGTGAGTTATTCTGGGAACAGCATATTATAAAATGGGGTGGAAATTGGATGTGAGAAATGCCATGGCATGGGGCAGGTAATGAATGAGATGAGTTTGTTAACATAGGACAAGAAAATACCCCAGGCCACCCAACAAAACAAAGCCTCAAAAACTCAAAACAACCCAGACTTAACCAAAAAAGCCATAAGGTTTATTCCATAGTGTTTTTGACATCCTTATCACTGATGTCAAACCAGGTTGGTCACAGATTGAGGAGTACCATACATTTTCAGTGAGAAAACACTTTCAGAGAGAGAGAGAGGGATTTTCAAAATACATTTATCATGTCGTCCAATAGTTTTAGCTGAAAAATTTGTGATTGCGGATATGCTCATGAATTTTGAGAAGATTTGTAGCTCAGGTTGAAGTTCTGGATGTAGGTTTGCTCACTGAACTGTAAGGTGTGTTTTCAGATGTCACCATACTAGGTAACATATCAGTGAGCCTCCGGATGAAACACTTGGTGGTATGGCCTGCATTCTATTTACGTGTTTAGGTTTCCTCGGGTCAGTCATATCATTTCCTGTGGTGACATCATTTCCTGCGATGATGTCATTTCTTGTTCTTTTTCTCAGGGGGTGGTAAATGGGATCCAAGTCAAAATGTTTGCTATAGGAGTTCTGGTTGGAATGCCATGCTTCTAGGAATGGAACATTACCTGGTATGGTGATGAAATGTCTGAAAATGAACCTTCCAGCTCAGCGAGCAAACCTATATCCATGCAAATGAATATTTATGGAAACCTGAACTGTGAGTAAGCAACTCAATTTTAGGTATGTTTTTGCACAATTTGCTGATGATATCCAGGATGTAACTTCTACCAGAAAATTTCAACTTTAGGTTAAGACTATATGAGGAAGGTATTGCATTGATTCTGCAGTAATTCTCCTCTGACTAGAAGCTGCAGTATGACGCTACCCCTGAGTACCTGAGCAACACAATACCTCTGCAAATCCAAAAATACTTGGATGTCCCAAAAAGATAACCAAGATTGCATGCCATTTTTAGAGATTCGTCTGACTTGATTTAGTTGAAGCCATTTGTTAATTTTGCTGCACTGGTTTACTCTTATTGAAAGAGAAGTAATCCTATTGAAAGCCTTATTACATGCTGAGGGATTCATATAGGTTTGTCTGATTGCTTGGCAGATTTTAAATTGTCAAATATTAATTTTGGAAAACAGTAGGTCATTCTCAAAGATCTGTGTACTTTCTGTAGACTGCTGTGTAGTCTAATGTAGAATATGTGTCAGAAGCCAGGTAAACTGTATAACTCTTGTCAGTGGGTTCCTTTCACTTTCAGCAGGATGCCTTATCTGGGTAAAGTCAGAAGTCACATGACTTAAGGTTATAGTCTAACAGGTTTATTTGAAATCACAAGCTTTTGGAGTGCTGCTCCTTTGTTAGGTGATGAAGGTGACTTTACCTGATGAAGCAACAGTGCTCCAAAAGCTTGTAATTTCAAGTAAACATGTTGGACTATAACCTGGTCTCATGTGAATTCTGACTTTGTCCATCCCAATCCAACACTGCCATCTCCACATCATTATCTGGGTAATACTGAACTTACAAGTTTACCAGATTTCTGTATGTTACTGTACAACTTTATATGAAGGTTCAGTAAATAACATACCTGCTTGCAACTTGTCATTGTACAATATCAATCAAAATTTGTAGTGCTGATTCCTTTGGTGATTTAACTATTTGATGTAGTTATCATGGGATCTGCAAGCATTGCTTTGGTGCTGTAGGTCTAATTCCCCAGTCCATTTTAACACCAAAGATCAGCAAACTTCAAAGTGCTTCTCTGCTCTACTGAAGTTAAATGCAGTAAAATGTTTATTAAAAGTATTACACATATGCATCACTGAACTAGGAACTCTCACAAGAACAACCTGAAAGTTGTGAGTTTGTCATTATAAAAAGAAAAGTCTATAATATATATATTCTTGTTGCAATACTAGAGCCATCAATATAGATAAATCTAACTTCTGTCTCCCAAATTGTGTCTCAATTCAGCGAAAAAGAACTCGACAAAAATGTAAAAAATAAAGCAATTTAGTGCAAACCTGTAAAATGAAACAAATAATAAATAAAAATAGCAGGCATCTACACAAAAAATATAGCTACTGATCCTCAATCTGGTTAATGCACCACATCAATTCAGAACCGAATGTTTCTATTTTTTGTACTTGGCATCACTGAATTGTGTATTAGCTATCAAGTCATACTGCGGCGTGGATTGTTACCGTTAACTCAGTATAAACTGCCATTTTACTGTATCTTATAACATGGTTTACATTAATTAGGGGAAAATGCATTATTCTGGAAGTCAAGCAGTTATCCCGAAATGAGACATCTGTCCTCTGA
The DNA here is from genome assembly GCF_004010195.1 of Chiloscyllium plagiosum. Lineage (NCBI taxonomy): Eukaryota > Metazoa > Chordata > Chondrichthyes > Orectolobiformes > Hemiscylliidae > Chiloscyllium > Chiloscyllium plagiosum. The sequence goes on from NC_057719.1 coordinate 70,586,791, forward strand.
AGCTTCCATAACATTACAGTTAGCTCAAATGCTGATTTGGCAATTCTTAAATATCATCATGCTCTAATTACCTATTTGGGGAATCAAATAGTCCATTACTGTAATAATAAAATTAATAGTTAAATGCATTATTAATTTATCACTTAAATTAAAACTCTCTCCTGGTCTTTTGTATTGTGATGATCTAAAAGGGCATTATATGAGAACTCACTTTGTGACTTCTTTTCAACCTGTACATATGTCACTTGCTTGATGAATAAAAGACCAACATTATATTTAAGAAATTTGTTTTTATTGTCTTTTCATTTGAGGAAGTGATTGATCTTTAAAAGTGCATCAACCTTACATGGATTTCCTATGTTTCCGAGCAATTTCTTCAAATAATATTTTTACAAGTATGAAAAATAGACTGGAAGTGTCTAAATTAAAGAGAGAATACACAAATATATGAAAGCAATTTTAATGAAGAGTCAATCATAAGTATGTTCTGATATTTACGAGAGATGGTACGGGAATGGGTTTCTTAGGTCTGGGGGGAGGGTGGGGGGAGGCTGGATGATAAGTACAGTGAATTTCCATAAATGTCCAGAACTTTACAGCAGTGCTTCATTTTATTTTTTAACCCCAATTTTCTGGTAAATGATCGAATTGAGAGGCTAGTTGGTTGCTTCATGCGAAAGAGAGCTGCAGGGAAGGGTCATAACTGGGACCCACTAGGAACACTCATGTTAATCATAAAACAGTAAGGAATAGCATATTAATCTGGAATGAACAATAAGGAGGGAGTGTGAGAGGGAAAGATCAGGTGATAAAAGGAATTGGAGATCACATTGGAATGATAGATGAGAAGGAGAGGAGGTAGGTCACAGGAGGAGAGATGGATAACAGGGAGTAGTGCAATGGTGTCATGAGCCATGAGAATGTAGTCATTGGTGCCATAATAACCAGCCTTGCAAAGCTCACAGACTATCAGATGCACTAGGTGGATAGGAGTGTTCAGGACGTAGGAGATGTGGCTGCCAGGATAGTAGTGACACTCCTCCAGGAAGTGGTAATGGTGTTCAGAGATCACCAGAACATTAATCCAATGGAAACCCATCCTCTTCATGAATTCTGCAGTGTTGTGACAGCCTTCCCAGAGCTACATTTTATTTTATTCACACCTGGGACGTGGGCATTGTTAAGACAATAAGACATAGGAGTGGAAGTAAGGCCATTTGGCTCATCAAGTCCACTCCACCATTCAATCATGGGTGATGGGCATTTCAGTGCCACTTACCCACATTGTCCCTGTTAGCTAGGTCAGCATTTGTTGCCCATCTCTAGTTGCCTTTGAGAAGGTGCTGGTCAACTGCATTCTTGAACATTTCTATTTTGAACTCATAGACCCACAATGCAATTGGACCAGGAGTTCCAGGATTTTGATCTTGTGATACTGAGTGGCTCAGAGAGGAATTTGGTGGGTGATCTTTTTCCCATGTATCTGCTGCCCTCGTCCTTCAAGATAATAATGGTTATAGGATTGGAAGGTGCTGTCCCAGAAGCCTTGGTGAATTTCTGTGGGCACTGAGAGTCAGCAGTGGAATGAGTGGATGTAGTGCCAATCAAGCGGGCTGCTTCTTCCTGGATGGGTGATGTTGGAGCTGCACTCATCCAAGTAAGTAGAGAGTATTCGATCACACTCCTGACTTACCTTGTAGGTGGTGTCCAGTGGTCAGTTGATTAATGCAATATTCATAACCTCTGTTAATGCTACAGTTTTTATGTGACTCGTCTAGTTCAGTTTCTGGTTAGTGGTGACCCCAGGTTGTTAAAGCATGGGAACAGTGATGGTAAGCAATTAAATGTAAGAGGGTGACGGTAAGGTTCTTTCTTTTTGGATATGGTCATTTTCCTGGCATTCGCATGCTGAGAATATTACTTGTGACTTGTCATCATGGACTTGGATGTTGTCCAAGTCTTGCTATGTTTACTGTTTCAGTATTTGAGGAGTCACAAATAGTGCTGAACATTGTGCAATGATGTGCAAACATCTCCACTTCTGACCTTCATTATAATGAGGAGGTCATTGTTGAAGCACTGAAGGCTTAGCTTAGGACATGATTCTGAGGCACTCCTGCAGTGATGCCCTGGAGCTGAGATGACAGACTTCCAACAAATAGAACCATTTTTGTACCAAGTATGACACCAATCAGCAGAGTGTTTTTCTCCCCATTTCCCACTGTTTCCAGTTTTGCTAGGGCTCCTTGATGCCACACTCAATCAAATGTGACCTTGATGTCAAGGGCTGTCACTCTCAGCTCCCCTCTGGAATTCAGCTCTGCTGTCCATGTTTGAACCAAGGCTGTAATGAGGTCAGGAGCTGAATGGCCCTGGCAGAACCCAAACTGGATGGCACTGAGCAGGTTATTGCTGAGCAGATGCTGCTTGATAGCACCGTTAATGACACCATGACACCTTCCATCACTCTACTGATGATCAACAATAGGCTGATGGGCAGTATTTGGCCGGATTGGACTTGTCCTACTTTTTATGTACAGGATAAACCTGGATTTATCCTGTACATTGTTGGGTAGATGCCAGTGTTCCATAGAATAATACTGCATAGATTTTGTTTTATTCATCTGAATTCCAATGCTACAGAGTGGCATTGATCAGTTACATTGCTAAATCCAAGAGCTGCTGAGCTTATCTTAAGCTACTTGCTCTGTGAGATGGTCTCAAAGATCTTACTCATGAGCTACACTATGGTTATTCTAAGAATCATTATTCATCACAGTTTGAAGCAAAGGGGCTTCCATAAATATGCAAATACATTCTTCTCTGTAGATAGAAAATTGACCAGCAACAGTCACAAACATTTCTTCCTATAAGTAGCGAAACTTGTAAGAATAAGCAGCGATACTGATTTTTCTGTGTCAAAGTTTTTAATATTATCATTCCTCCTTTCAGAACATGCTGTTTTTTTTAATTAAGATTTGCATGTAGCTCTCCACAACTAATTGAAACAACAAGTCTGTCTATTCTATGTTGAACCAAACCCATATTGGGATAACAATTAGTAACAGGGGTTAGCAACAATCTTGTCCTGGAGTCTCCAGGAATTAAAGATTCATTTGCTGGACATGGCTGCCAGCATCAGCAAAGAGAACAATCCAAAGGACATTAAAAAATAATCCACTCCTTTTTTTTTAATCATTTCCTGCAGCTGTTTGTGTTTACTATTGGAGATGGGAAGAAAATTGCAGATGACAATAAAAATGAGAGTCAGGAATCATTCAATTCAGTAACAAATGTTAAGCTGAGATGGGTTTCTGTACAGGAAAGAGGAACCACTATACGGGCAATACAGATGTTGAAGATCTGACATAAAAACAAATTTCTGGAGAAGCTCATCAGGTCTGGCAGCATCCATGGAGAGAGAAACAGATATAAGTTTCAAGTCCAGTGTGACTCCTCCTCAGAATGTAACTGCAGAATTTGCAGATTTGTCCTGTTGGGAAGCTGGCAGGAACTGCTGGCAGGCCATCTGCATTTAACTGGAGAGCATTCACTGGAATGTTTGTAGAACAAGCACTTCTGACTTTCACTTAAATTGAGTTGTAATTAATTGGAAACTTGTGATGGAGTCTGTGCTCAAATCTGAGAGTGTTGGTTTCCTCAGATTCCTGTCAAGTGCCTCAGCATACTCTGACTTTCCCCTGAGGTGATTACCGTCATTTGAAGATTTTTTCTTAAGTGTATATGGATCAAATTGTCAAATAGGCTGCAGACAGAGGGAAATGCCTGGCCTTGGAGAATCAAGTAATGTCTGTTTAACATTGAGAATTTCTTAATCTACAAACCCATCCTGGGATCTGCAAGGGGATATTTGCAGAAAAGTACAATCTACTCTCTATAAGTGTACTTCCCAGGATGAGGGATGCCTTACTTGGCAGGGTGAAAACTTTTATCATCGGTTCCTAATGACTGTCCACCATCCACAAGGCATAAATTGGGAGTACAAAGGAAGATTCTCCAATTGCCTGAATGAGTGCAACTCCAACAACATTCAAGAAACTCAGCATTAATGTCAAAGTTTGATTTGCACGACATCCATCACCTTCAACATTCAATTCCCCCACTACCAATGTATAGAGTCAGTAGTGTGCACCATATGTAAGATGCACTGTAGTAACTCTCCAAGTCTCTTTTGACAACACCTTCCAAACCTTTCACCTCTGTCTTGTAAAAGGACAAGGGCAGTCACTACATTGGGAACGCGATCAGCTTCAAGATCCCCTCCAAGCCAGGCTAGCGATCCTGACTTGGAAATAAATTGTGGTTCCTTCACTGTTGCTGGGTTGAATTCCTAGAACTTCTTTCCTAGTAGCACTGTGGAGGCACTTATACCCAAAGACTAAAGTGGTTCAAGAAGGCTGCTCAAGTGCAATTAGGAATGGACAATAAATCCTGTCAATGATGCTCACATCCCATGAACAAATATAAATGAAATTCAGAATGAGATGGTCCTGAGATTTCCTGATCTGTCTGGATTCCCATAGGTCCAGCCAATCATAGATTACACATTTTGACAATCAAGATCTCTTGGGATCTCTCAGAAATCCCTTGGGATGGCACGGTGGCTCAGTGGTTAGCACTGCTGCCTCACAGCGCCAGGGACCAGGAATCAATTCTCGCCTCGGGCAACTGTCTGTGTGGAGTTTGCACATTCTCCCGTATCTGCTTGGGTTTCCTCTGGGTGCTCAGGTTTCCTCCCACAGTCCAAAGATGTGCAGGTCAGGTGAATTGGCCATGCTAAATTGCCCGTAGTGTTAGGTGCATTAGTCAGGGGTGAATGTAGGGGAATGAGTCTGGGTGGGTTGCTGTTTGGAGGGTCGGTGTGGACTTGTTGGGCTGAAGGGCCTGTTTCCACACTGTAGGGAATCTTAAAAAAAATTCATCAATCAAAATAGATTCCATTCCATTCATATTTACGTGGTCTGTAACCATCATAAGATTATCATGCATGCCTGTACGAAGTACTCAGTGTAGCAGAGTGACTTTCATCCCACACCAGTCAGATCTCTTACAGATATCTCCACCTCCACGTTTGGTCAATTTGGAGACATGTCTATCAAATTACCTGATGACATCAACAAAATGACCTACCAGTAAAGCATGGAAAAAGTAAAATTATAGCTATGTGAACAAAGGATTGGTCATTGAGTATGCCATTTAAGACACTGAAGATGTGATAAATATGCCAGGACCATTCTGAAAGCACCTTGGAGTATGCATCATGAAGGGTTTTCTGAGTGCAATTGGCCTCTCTGCCTTGCACAATTTAAGACATCAAGAAATCCTGGAGCTGCATGAGCAGGAAAATATAAGTGCACTTCATCGTTGGAAGAGCTGGAGGGGGAGGAAATAAATGAGGAAGAGGAAGACAGTGACATGGTGAGGGATCCTACATTCACTTAGTAGACAGTGATTCCTGTGATGGACTGATTTCAGGCACACCAATTATTAAGGAGTGCAACTGTCTGACATTCTCTAACTTTGATACCACAATGGTAACCCAGTCCTGAAAACAAAGCTCTCTAACAATCAATCTCTTTCTCAACCCTGCCTTTTGGCCAGGATTTTACACTCCCTTGTCAGTAGATTTGGTACAGAAGCCTGTACATTTTCTGCAAGTGGCATTCCCACAGACTAGCGCTCCAGTCCTGACTTGTCTGAAATTTTATAAGTAGGCATCAAGCAGTTGGATCTATCATTAGTAACCTCTTAATGGCTATTAACGCTACGAAGTACTTTCTTCTGCTGACGTTTTGCCATGGTGGCAAAAGTGTTATGCTTTAGCTTCATGGAACTTGAGTTGAGCAAAAGGGTTCCTTGCATGGAGATTCCCCCGCAATTATCGGAGTACCCTTCACCACAACCCTACCCCAATTCTCCTCACTCCCATCGACCCTCCCCCAATCTCTTGAACACAACACCATATACCACTGCAACCCCCCTCACCAAGACCCAACCCCAAGACATACATGGCCTTCTCCATCTGATTTAAAAAATTCTTTATGTATTTTGGCCAACATTACATTAAACACAGATTATTGGTAAATTAGTTTATAAGCCTGTCTTATTAGGCAGCAGGATGTGGGGTACAGATTTCACCACCTCCCTTCAATCAAGTGAAGAGTAAGGAGATGTCCACTGGCTTTCCCACCCCATCACCAGTCAATGCTCTTAATAAGCAATGTCATCCCCATGCCATTGGTGTTCAATCAGCATAATGGGGTGGTTTGTCATGTGAGAGTACCAGCAAGCAAACCCTGGTATGAGAGAGGAGGAGCCCTTATTTCAAAGGCACTCAGTACCTGAACAAGGGATGCAGTACCAGTAAGGTAAGGCATGCTAGAGCTACCAAATGCCTTTTCCTCTGCCCAGACCCCAACTTCCCCTCTTTAGTGCTTAGCCTCACTAAGCTTTATCCAGGGAGCCATTCTGGATCCCTGGTGAAAGACCTTTTATATTACTAACTGGAGCCCTTAAACCAATGGCACTGCCAATAATGGAGATCTGCTTCAGGAGTGGAGGAGCCCTAATGGCTGGGTTCCCGGTATCAATTAAGGACTTCATTCTCTTGAAGTTCAAGGAGGTCAGGTCTGTGGTAGATGTCAGGCTTTGCGATTGCCCTCATTAAACTCTGGTCAATATTAATCTATTTGCCCTCTCAGATAGATGTGAAACATCAGATTTCTCCATCTGATTAAAAAAAACACATTTCTTTATGTATTTTGGCCAACATTACATTAAACACAGATTATTGGTAAATTAGTTGCTGTTTGTAAGACTTTGACTTTAGTTAACCTGAATGCTGCACAACAAAAATAATTTATCATCAACAAAATGCTTCATTGTCTTGCAGTTGTGGAAATACAAGCAAAAACATATTTTCTTAACGATAATGACTAGCCTGCTGAGACAACATAGAGATGACCTTAACAATAACTCCCACCTGATGCTTTGCTTGAAATTTGAATGTCCAATATTAGCATACTAATCCTTCATTTGTACATATGAAAGTCCTCTATTTATTATTTTAATGGAAGAGCTACCTATTCATATATTGAAAGGATTAATGGGCCAAGTAATTTCATATGAGTGTGTTCAGCATTCACAGGCCAATTGCCACATAGTCTTATTTCAAGGTCAATATTTGCATGTTCGAGATCACTCAAAAACTTTACTCTCAAAGGCAAATAGTCTATGGAAGATCCCACCTTTTATTTTACTGATTGTACAGCAAATGGCAAACTGACAATGGGCTTTATTCACAGACTGATCAATAGTATAACTTGAGTCAAGAGTATAACTTGTAAATTTCAGAGCAGTCTAATTTTCTTTTGGTCATTAAAAGCTAATTAAAGTAAATAAATAAATACACAAGCAATATTCATGGGGTCTTTGGATTTTCTACCTCTAAAATCAATCGTTTCTCTAGGACTTTTCCTGATGCTATGATCAACAGAAGCATCCATGAACATTTTAATCCATAATTTGCCATATCTATTAACAATCTACATATCACTGCAACTAAAAGGGTTCTCTCTATTTAGTACATACAATATTGGATGTATCACTAATAAAGTACAAGGTGATTTGAGAAGTGTCTGTGCCACCCTTGTTTACTATATTATTATGCAGTGTGCATTAAATCAGATTTAATTTTTAGTTTCTACTGGGAAATTAACCACACTCAGAAACTGTGGCCAATTGGTATTAGTTTAAACACTTGCTATTCTGTGCTTGCATTGCAAACTGACAGATTCAAACAAATGAGTCCCTCAGAAATCTGCTTTTTGTTGCATATTTATTATTTCACATTTGAGTCCAAAGAGGAGGTAAATCCAGTAAAACTTGATCTCCCTTGGTGTCCATACTATTATGCCCTGCAATTAACTGAAGGTTTCAAGTTGAATGCTAAGGTGCCCAAATAAATCACAACAGCAGCTTATTGTTATTTCAAGTAGGCTACAGTTCTGTAGAACAGAAAATTTGCCTCCACAGGCCAAAAATGGGCTATAAGAGTACAGAATAATATATTATATGGAAGAATGCTGTATTGTATAAAGAGAATACATGAATACATTGGAAATGGTGATTTATGGAAAGCAAAACAGGAAACATTAATATAATGCTTGGTGCAATTCTGCTGTGTATTTCCTAAGTCTTTGTTTGTCCTATGTTAATACATATTTCAATTTTCAACAAGTTTTATGTCAATTTCAGTTGAGATAATTTAGTGGAGTATACTCCTGGGAGAGAAAAGAGCCACTCTATGGTACAGAACAATAAGAAAAACTAACACACACATTAACTGAGTCAATGACCTAACAAGTTACTGTTGATGTTTACTAGTACGGTCAATACTCTTTAAGTCTACATATAACCTTTCCATGAAAGAAAACATTGTTTCTCATTGTTTTTTGCTCACTGGCAAAAAAAAATGTAAGGACAAATGATCAGCTAATGAAAGCCAGCATTGTTTGAGTCATCTCTTTGAATGTTTACTGCTCTGGTGCCTATATATACATTCATTTCAGATTGATCATTGTTATTGGATAATGATTTGTGATGAAGAAAATCTTTAAGCAGCAATTTATCTTTCAAAGGTTCTGTTCAAAAAGATAATTAGATGCCAATTTACAGCGAAAGGTTATTGTGGATACTCCACACGTTTTGATAGATTATGTCGAAATATTTGGAACGAGGGTCTAGATTTTATTTTGACAACTCATGGCAGTGTTTCTTCCTCTTGAAAGGAAAATTTTCTAACTGGCTAATGTTAAAAAAAAAATCAATTTTATCCCACTGCAAGTGTGTCAAGAATGATGGTAAAATATATTGAAATGGACCCAGCTGCATGGAAAAGCAAGCCTCTGTCTCCCATGCTCGACCCCTGGCTCCAATCTTTTGGAGGGTGGATATTTATAATCTGGGGCCTGAAAGATTATATTTCCAAATTAAGCATTAAAAATTGCTGTATTGCCATCCACAACAAATTGCAGGTTATTTGCAAATGGCATGGCATTTCTGAAAATGATAATATGCTCATTATATTGTAAAATATTAGATAATATTCTTACTGATTAAGGTGATGGAATGTTCTGCAAAAACAAAAAATCAATAGAGGTCCAATATTCGTGATTAGATCTATCATTCTGCCAATTCTAAATGGCAGATCTATATTCAGCGTCTCACTATGGAAATGTCAACTGTTTCAATTTCATCAACTTATAAATGTCATGAATTTAGCAATGACTTAATTTTGGGGGCATTATGATTGCTAGCTTTGAGGTATTCATTATCAGTTCAAATGAAGTGAGCAGTAGTAATGAGATCCTTAGAGCAGGTGACAACAATATATCCAAATCAAATAGCACTACCATCATCTATCTTGATATTATGACTTCTGTGTTTTATTCATGTTTTGTTATGATGTGCAGAGGGTTGTTTCAAACTCATTGCCAATAGTTTCACTTTTTTATGACCTTCTCCTTCAGTTTTAAATAATAATTCCCTCATCCTTAGACTGTCCCCAAATTACTTAGCCAGGGGCTCAACTTCTCAGTAACGAGCCTGCCAAGTCTCTTCAGAACCCTGTATGTTTTAATGAGATAGACTCTTATTCTTCAAAATTCCAGAGATTTAAACCCAAATTACTCAGCTTCTTGTAGAATATAGCTTTCATCCCAAGTTAGTGAACTTTCACAGCATCACTTCCGATGTTAATATTAACCTTCTAAAACTGGAGACTGTATTCCAAATGTGTTGTCACAAAAGCCTTGTTCAAATGTTGCAAGACTTCCATTGTATATGGAGCTGAAAGAGTTAACACTGTGTACCATGAACACCTATGATGTTGTCATGAGGATATGTGGAGAGATTAACCAAAGGACTTTGGGGAAGTCAAATTCCTGGCCACATCCCCTTAACAGCCTTTGTAGTAATATATTGTATCTTTGTAGAAATATTTGCAGGATTGCAATAAACTATAGCTGGTTTACAACAAGAGACACTTTTATTCAAACTAGAGGGGTTATCCAATAGTTAAGTTGGGTTCGGAGAAACATATGCCTGTTAAGGTATTGATGATAGCATATCCAATATAATGTAGTAGTGGTGACCTGAATGGAACCTGAAAACTGATCTGCCAACTCAAATAGCAGAGTGAGGAGCACTGTGAAAATCATCATTAGAGTTTTGAAGATCAGACAAATCTTGGAGGAAAAAGAAACTCCTGACAACACTCAATATTGAAAAATGTTTCAAAGAAGCACAAAGTATTTTGGACCTACTAAGAGGTACACTGAAACAGCAGAAACTTGTAATTCCAAGGCAGGGATGCAGGCTTCATTGTGAGGTGATAGTCTGTGGAAACGCTTCCAATTCTGAGTTCAATGGGTAAGTAAATGAACATGTAACATGTAAATAGTTGCAAGCTTTGTCTTGTTTACCACAGGTGATTTTTCTATTTAGACCAGAAGGCGACTATCCTTATGCACACTAGACCGCTTAGCTCCTGGAGAAATATACACCTGGAAGGCATTGATGGCAACATATACACTCATTTTCTTTATTCCTGTGCTTCACTCCTCATGAGTTGAATATCAATATGCTCTTTGCCTCCTTTATTGCTCAATATACCTGTATGTTAACTTTTTGCAATCCTTGTATGAGCAAGTTAATGTTTTTGAGCTTCATTACACATGTAGATAAGAACCAAGGGAAACAAAGTGTTAGAAACACATATCTATTTATAGATTTTGAAAATTGTAAAATGGAAGGTTTGGACTAGTCCTGGGTTGCAAAGGATTTATTATTGATTCTTGACTTTATTCCAATAAATCACCTGTTGCTTCCAGGAAAAGCGAGTAATTTTACAAAGCAATGTCGGCAAAGATTTCAAAAGAAGGAGAGAGATCAGTTTTATGATCATAATTGCGAGACAACAGGCTGAGTTTTTGAAGATGCCTTTTACTGAAGGTTGGAGCTGAAAATGTGTTGCTGGAAAAGCACAGCAGGTCAGGCAGCATCCATGGAGCAGGAGAATCGACGTTTCAGGCATGAGCCATTCGTCAGGAATGAGGAAAGTGTGCCCAGCAGGCTAAGGTAAAAGGTAGGGAGGAGGGACTTGGGGGAAGGGTGTTGGAAATGCAATAGGTGGAAGGAGGTTAAGGT
>NC_057719.1:70598562-70602818 GCF_004010195.1 Chiloscyllium plagiosum
GGTGGAGAGCATCGTCGATCACGTCTGGGGGGAAATTGAGGTCTTTGAAGAAGGAGGCCATCTGGGTTGTACGGTATTGGAACTGGTCCTCTTGGGAGCAGATGCAGCAGAGACAAAGGAATTGGGAGTATGGGATTGCGTTTTTACAGGGGGCAGGGTGGGAGGAGGTGTACTCTAGGTAGCTGTGGAAGTTGGTCGGTTTATAGTAAATGTCCGTGTTGATTTGGTCGCCCAAGATAGAAATGGAGAGGTCTAAGAAGGGGACGGAGGAGTCTGAGACGGTCCAGGTAAATTTGAGGTCGGGGTGGAAGGTGTTAGTAAAGTGGATAAACAGTTTAACCTCCTCGTGGGAGCACGAGGCAGCGCCGATCCAGTCATCGATATAGCGGAGGAAAATGTGAGGGGTGATGCCAGTGTAGCTGCGGAAGATGGACTGTTCCACATACTGAAGGTTGTCTCGCAACATTCACTGGACTTTTGTTTTTTTTTGCCACAGACCTTGGAGCTGAAAGCTGCAAATTGTTTCCCCTGAAAAGTGGGATTTGGAAGAAAGGTGGTATATTCTAGAGAGATTTGCAAGGAAAGGATCTTTCTCTTTGATTCTCTCCCTCTCTCTCTCCCTCTCTTTTTTGATGTCTTTACCCATAATGCATCTGCAGGATCTTTGCCTTGCCTTAACTGTGTATGCCTGTGTTGTGTTGGAACAAAGGGAGATGCAGTTTAATCTTGCGTCCTGCAGACTAAGTTGATAACTTGATTTGCCCTGTATCATAATAAATAAGTGTTATGTTTGAGTTTATTGAAGAAATCTAGTGAAAATCTGTTCAGTTTTAGCTGACAGTAATAGTGAGTTAAATTGACCAGTTTGATAATTAAAACTAAGATTGTTCACACTTTTGGTTTGATTTGTGGAGTAAGGGGACTTGATTTCCATTGCTGTCTTGTCAGTTATAGTTGTCCCATTAGATATCAGTTATTAGCACAATGTGAAAGGGATCAGTAGTGGTCCCCAATCATCTTGTAAAAAAGCCAGAACAGATTCTTTGAACAACAAACAAAATTGTTATATATTGGTGGACCAGATAGCATTTAGATCTTTAGAGAAAAGAAGAATACATGGCTAGTAAGCAATTTGATTCCTGTGAGAGTCGGAGGCAGATATTATGCTGGATAAAGAACTGGTTGCATCTGAATAGATAGGCAAACGAGCTTCTTCACTTTGTCTGGTCACTTTAAGTCTTGTAGAGATCTGATTAAGGGGCCATGCTCTTCATTTGTTATCCGCTTTCAGGATTAAAATGTCAAGTAGACAAACCACATGTCTGGAGATGACACATTTCTGAACATGTGAGTGCCCTAATGCAACGTGGAATGGGTTCACATCTAGCAGATCTTTTATATGAACAAACGTATGATTAGGGGCAAATCCAAGCTTATATGCACACAAGGTTGTGTACTCAATGGTACTGAGCAGAAGGATTTGAGGGCTATAATGGATGACTCAGTAAATGTCAAAGCTAGTGCCAAAAAGTTGGTCTGACCATGAATAAGATGTTAGGACATATTTCTAGAATAATTAAATATACAAATCCGAACAGTGTTTCCTGTTTTATGAGGCTTTAGTTAGGCCCAAACTAGTACATTATGCTCAGTTTTGGGTTCCTCAGCTGGAATGTGATATGTAGACCCTGGGAAATGTTCAGAGGATGATGGCCTGTGAATGTTCTGCTGATGGCCTTTAATTATCAATATAGACTTATTGGGAAAAGTGCAGAATTCAATAGATAGAATTTACACTTGTAAAGTAATGAAATTAACATTGGTCCAACTGGAAAGACTAGCTTGGCATGACAACTTGAGGGCAAGAATCTACATGTCAGTTTTATAAAAGCAGTGTACTAGTTTTTGTTGCTTGAGGGTATTTCTTTTTAGAGTTAATAACATTTGGCATACTTTCTTTGTATTGATGATAAGTACGCATTCGCTACAAGAAATGAAAGGGAGCCAAATAAATTGCTGAGGGTGATTGAGAGTCAATGGGTCACTATGGTCTCTTGGAACATTGATCATCTTTGAGTGTTGGGAATTTGCCAGTGTCTTTTTTCCTCTTGTTTTCAATCTATGCCAAGATTACCTTATTGTGCTGTGTGGAAGTTGACTACACTAAGGTGGGACAAACCCAATGATTTCCTGACTGTTTTTTTTCATATTTGAATATTTGTGGAACCATTTATGTGTAAACTATTGTTACTTTTTCCTATCAACAGTAGCTAGATTTCAAAGTAAAGCATTTTGGAATCCACTGAGTAGCTAATAACGTGCAATATAAATGCAAATTTGTTATCTTTACCAAATAAAGAGGTAATTTTGTTTGCTACATTGTTCCATCATAGTTGACAATTCACTTAATTTGCTGTTGTATTTAGCAATGAACCCAATTACCCTTGACCACATTACTAAACTAATTTCAAATCTTCAAATGGAAGCCCCATCAAAGAATTGTTGTCAAAAGGCAACTTGCCAGGCAATGAATGATTTAAGATTGGCTTTGAGATACCTTAAATGAAAAGGAACTAAAAAAAATTATTTCAACAGACAGATGCTCTGTATTTCACCCTTGAAACAGTTCAGCATCTACTAATGTGTCTTTGCTATCACTTTTTCACAGTGGCAGCAGAGGCCAACTTTTCTTATGTCTTATGTCAAAAATACATAATAGGAATCACAATTTGTTTTGTGGCCAAACATCCCTCGTCTGTCAATTCACTCTTAGGTGGTAAAATAACTGGTAATATTGTGGTGCTCCTTTCCTTCCTCAAGAGGAATGCACTCCTTCAGCATCAAATACAGATCATATTTTGTTTTTATATTGAGTTATTGAAATGCAGACCAGCAAATAGGCACTCCCCAATGCAGAACATGACAGAGTCTCTTAAGGCAAGTGGAAGATATTGGACAGAGATGACATGATGGAGAATTCTATCCATCCTTTATCTGAAAAATTAACAGGAGTAAGCAGAAAGCCAAGGTTATTATATCTAAAAGAGGTTTTTAACTGATGTCAAATTAGAGAGTGCAGGTTTAAAGTGAGAGGGGAAACATTTAAAAGGGATCTGAGGAATAACTTTTTCATGCGGAAGGTGATGCATGTATGGAACGAGCTGCCAGAAGAAGATGGGTACAGTGACAACATTAAAAAGGCATCTGGATGGGTATATGCATAGGAAGAGTTTAGAAGGATGTGGGCCAATTGCTGGCAAATGGGAACAGGTCAGGTTGGGATGTCTGGTCAGCACGGTTGAGTTGGACTAAAGGGTCTGTTTCTGTGCTGTATGACTCTATAACTAAGGTTGCCACTGCAGTATGGCACTGATAATTTTGAGTACTGATTTTTAAATTGCTAGCAACAGTCTCAAAATTACATGAAATTACATAGCTGGATCATAACATACAGCGATGCTTTCCATTATTATAAACTTACATTCTTTCAGTAATAAATGAGTTTATAATTCTTTAGCTTGTCTCTATTTGGAAATGTATCTTGTGTAAATATTCTTTGGAGTTCTCTAACTTTAATTCATTTATATTGCATTTTTAAAATTATAGTTAATAATTTACCTTCTGACTTCAGAAGACAATATGGAAGGCAATGTTTCAAAAATAAATACATCAGCAGCTTAATTAAAGTACTATGACAGGTCAATTTAATGCATTATGTCTTTCATTATCATAAGAACATTAATATTTCCAACAGCTAATATGGTTAAGATGCCACATTGTTTGCATGCTAGTTAACCTCCGCTCCTCTTGAAGTTTAAAATTTCTGAACTGTACTCAAAATCTAAGTTCAGTTACCCTCTGATCTA
Organism: Chiloscyllium plagiosum; assembly: GCF_004010195.1. Classification (NCBI taxonomy): domain Eukaryota; kingdom Metazoa; phylum Chordata; class Chondrichthyes; order Orectolobiformes; family Hemiscylliidae; genus Chiloscyllium; species Chiloscyllium plagiosum. The sequence goes on from NC_057719.1 coordinate 70,602,429, forward strand.
TGAAGAGAATAGTTTTTGGAAATTTAAAATAAACTATTTAGATGAGTATAATAACTCACCTCCTGCCTCTGTCCTTCATCTACGAAGCACATGTCAAGACTGTGCTAGAACGCTCTCCACTACTTCATCTTGTTTGATGTAGTTTCAACAACATTTAACAAAGAGGTTGTTTAATTGGCATTTCATCCACCATATTCTACATTCATTTCCTTTACCACAGATGTATTGTAACAGCAAGATGAGGGAGTGTGCACTGACAGAGGGTCAGTACTGAGGGAGTGCTGCACTGACAGAGGGTCAGTACTGAGGGAGTGCTGCACTCTCAAAGGGTCAGTACTGAGGGAGTGGTGCACTGTCGGAGGGTCAGTACTGAGGGAGTGGTGCACTGTC
>NC_057719.1:70606691-70617214 GCF_004010195.1 Chiloscyllium plagiosum
TTTTGTCCTTAATATATTTGTAAAAACCCTTTGGATTCTCCTTAATTCTATTTGCCAAAGCTATCTCATGTCCCTGTTTTGCCCTCCTGATTTCCCTCTTAAGTATACTCCTACTGCTTTTATATTCTTCTAAGGATTCACTTGATCTATTCTGTCTGTACCTGACATATACTTCCTTCTTTTTCTTTCGTCATCCAGAATTCCCTATACCTACCAGCCTTTCCTTTCACCCTAACAGGAATATACTTTCTCTGGATTCTCGTTATCTCAATTCTGAAGGCTTCCCATTTTCCAGCCGTCCCTTTACCTGCGAACATCTGCCCCCAGTCAACTTTTGAATGTTCTTGCCTAATACCATTAAAATTGGCCTTTCTCCAATTTAGAACTTCAATTGTTAGATCTGGTCTGTCCTTTTCCATCACTATTTTAAAACTAACAAAATTATGGGTGCTGGCCCCAATGTGGTCTCCACCTGACACCTTAGTCATCTGCTCTGCCTTATTTCCCAAGAGCAGGTCAAGTTTTGCACCTTCTCTCGTAGGTACATCCACATACTGACTCAGAAAAGTTTCTTTTACACACTTAACAAATTCCTCTCCATCTAAACCCTTAACACTATGGCAGTCCCAGTCTATGTTTGGAAAGTTAAAATCCCCTACCATAACTACCCTATTATTCTTACAGATAGCTGAGATCACCTTACAAGTTTGTTTCTCAATTTCCCTCTGACTATTAGGGGGTCAATAATACAATCCCAATAAGGTGATCATCCCTTTTTTTATTTCTCAGTTCCATCCAAATTACTTCCCTGGATGTATTTCTAGGAATATCCCCCCTCAATACAGTTGTAATGCCACTCCCCCTCCTCTCTTGCCTCCCTTTCTATACTTCCTGTAGCATTTGTATCCTGGAACATTAAGCTGCCAGACCTGCCCATCCCTCAGCCATGTTTCTGTAATTACTATGATATCCCAGTCCCATGTTCCTAACCATGCCCTGAGTTCATCTGCCTTCCCTTGCATTGAAATAAATGCAGTCTAATTAATTAATCCTACCTTGTCCCTGCATGCCCTGACTCTTTGACTCGCTTCTGTTCTCAACTGTTCCAGTCTCAGATTGATCTCTTTCCTCACTATCTCCCTGGGTCCCACCCCCCCACCTTACTAGTTTAAATCCTCCCGAGCAGCTCTAGCAAATCTCACTACCAGTATATTGGTCCCCTTCCAATTTAGGTGCAATCCGTCCTTCTTGTACAGGTCACTTCCACCCCAAAAGAGATTCCAATGATCCAAAAATGTGAATCCTTCTCCCCATACACCAGCTCCTCAGCCACGCATTCATCTGTTCTATCCTCCTATTCCTGCCCTCACTAGCTCGTAGCACTTGGAATAATCCAGATTTACTACTCTCGAGGGCCTCCTTTTTAAATTTCTGCCTAACTTTCTGTAATCTCCCTTCAGAATCTCAACCTTTTCCCTTCCTATGTTGTACATATGACCTCTTGCTGCCCCTCTCCCCTGTGAGAACATTCTGCACCCTCTCTGCGACATCCTTGATCCTGGCACCAGGGAAGCAACACACCATTCTGTTTTTTGCTGCATGTAGGTATCGGCTGCTTTAGTATCTGAGGTGTTGTGAATGATGCTGAACATTGTACAGTCATCAGTGGACAACCCAACTTCTGACCTTTTGATGGAGAAAAGGTCATTGATGAAGCAGCTGAACATGGTTAATCTAAGGACCCTACCTTGAGGATCTCATGCAGAAATGTCCTCTGGCTCAAATGATCGGTTTCCAATAGCCACAATTATCTTCCTTTGTATAAGGAAAGATTCCAATCAGGAGAGAGGTTGTCCTCTGATTCTCATTGACACCTGTTTTGCTTGGGCTTCTTTTTGCCATATTCAGTTGAATGCTATGTTGATGTCAAGGACAGTTTCCCTCACCCCACTTTGGGAGGTCTGATCTGTTCATGTTTGGACCAAGGTTGTAGTTACTTTCGGAGCCAAGTAGCCTTGGTAAAACCCAAACTAAGCTTCAGTGAGCAGGTTTCTTCTTTACAAATTCCACTTGATAGGACATAGGTCAGTATAGGACCCATTCCATTACCTTGGTGATTGAGAGTCGACTGATAGGGTGGTAATTGGCCTCGATGTGTCCTGCTTTTTGTGCACAGAATAATGCTGGATAGTTTTCTCCATTGTCAGGTATGTTTTGTTGTAGTAATGACTATACTGGAATAGCTTGGTCAAGGACATCGCTAATTCTGGAACATAAATCTTCAGTGCTATTGCCAGAATGTTGTCAGGCCCCATAACCTTTGCAGTATTCAATGTCTTCAGCTGTTTCTTGATGCCATATGGAGCAAATCCAATTGGTGAAATGCTGAAATCTGTGGTTCTGGGAACCTCTGGAGGAGGCTGAGATAGATCATTCACTTGGGACCTCTGACTGAAGGTTGTTTTAGATACTTCCATCTCAACTTTTGAATTGGGATGTTGGGTTCCCCCATCCTTGGGGGTGGAGATATTTGTGAAGCTGCCTCCACCAGTGAGTGATTTAATTGACCTCCACCACAATTCACATCTGTATGTGGCAAGATTGTTCCATATACATACACATTAGATTTGATCCATTGGTTGTGAAATTGGTGAGCTCGGTTTTGTTACTTGTTGCTTATGCTGTTTGGTATACAAGTAGTCCTGCTTTGTAACTTCACTAGGTTGATACTTCATTTTTTTGGTTTCCCTGGTACTGCTCCTGGCGTGCCCTCCTACACTCTTCATTGAACAATGGTTGATTTTCTGACTTGATAGCAACTATACTGTGGGGGTTATAGTGTGACTGCAAGATTAAACATTGTGTTTAAGATTAATTCTGCTGCTATTGATGGCCCCTAGCACCTTGGTTTTGAGTTGCCACATCTGTTTGAAGCCTATCCCATTTACACAGTGGTAGTTCCACACAACACAATGGAGATTTCATCAATGTGAAGATGGGACTTTGTTGCCACAAGGACAGTGCTCTGGTAACTTATCTTGCTACTACCATGGGCAGGCACATCTGTGGCAAACAGATTGGTGTGGATGTGGGGATTAGATTTTCCCTCATGTTGGTTCCTTCACTTCCTGCAGAGCCAGTCAAAGAGCTATGTCCTTTCGGAATTGACCAGCTTTTTTCTTAAACAAGTCACTCTTAGTTATGGACATTGATGCCCCATACCGACAGAATCACCATTATTATAGTGCAGAAGGAGGTCATTCAGCCCATCGTGCCTACACCAACTGTATTATTTGGTAACAATATCCTAGCTCCTACCATAACCCTGTATACCAATACTATCCAAAGTATACAGTATATTCTGTGCCCTTGCTGTCCTCCAAGTGGTATTTAACAAGGAGAGCTGATTCATCAGCTGAGCAGATGTGCTAGGTGCTAATGTGCAGGAAATAGGAGTTGATGGGAAGGGTGAGGGCAGTATTAAATTAAAAATACTATACATGAATGCACGAAGCATTAGAAATAAGATGGATGAGCTTGAGGCTCTTTTGGAAATTGGCAGATACGATATTGTGGGGATAACTGAGATGTGGCTTCAAGTGGACAGGGCCTGGGAAATGAATATTCAAGGCTACATGTGCTATCGTAAGGACAGACTGACAGGCAGAGGGGGTGGGGTGGCCCTGTTGGTAAGGGATGATGTTCAGTCCCTTGCGCGGGGGGACAGAGAATCAGGGGATGCAGAGTCAGTGTGGATAGAGCTGAGAAATACTAAGGGTAAAAAGATCCTCTTGGGAGTTATCTACAGGCCCCCAAATAGTAGTCTGGATGTCGGATGTCAGTTGAATCAGGAGCTGAAATTGGCTTGTCGCAAAGATGTTACTACAGTTGTTATGGGGGATTTCAACATGCACGTAGACTGGGAGAATCAGGATGGTATTGAACCTCAAGAAAGAGACTTTGTGGAGTGCCTCAGAGATGGATTCTTAGAACAGCTGGTGCTGGAGCCGACCAGGGAGAAGGCAATTCTGGATCTGGTATTGTGCAATGAACCAGAATTGGTCAGGGACCTCGAAGTGAAGGAGCCATTGGGAAGTAGTGACCATAATACAATAAGCTCCAATCTGCAATTTGAGAGGGAGAGGGTACAGTCGGAAGTGACAGTACTTCTGTTGAATAAAGGGAACTATGGAGCTATGAGGGAGGAGCTGGCCAAAGTTCAATGGCGCAATACCTTAGCAGGGATGACAGTGGAGGAACAATGGATGCTCTGTAGCGGCAGTATGCACCATCAGAAAAATGCACTACACCAACTCACCAAGGCTCCTTCAACAGCACCTTCCAAACCTGCAATCTCTACCATCTTGAAGCATCAGTGCAGCAAATAAATGGCGAAACCTTCACCTGCAAGTTTCCCTCAAAACCACACAGCATCCTGACTATATCACTGTTGCTTCTCAGTCACTGGGTGAAATTCCTGGAACTCCCTCCTTAACAGCATTGTCTGTGTACCTACATCCCAAAGCATATAGACACTCCTGAAGGCAGCTCAGCACCACCTTCTCCAGGACAATCTGGTTTGGCTACTCAATATTGGCCTAGCGAGCGATGCCCGTATGACATGAACAGCTAAAACAAAACTCCAATCACGCAGCATTCAGAGAGTGATCTTAACAACTAAAGAGTTCCTGCTTTGCTGTGATGCTTATGATAAAAAACATTCTATGTAAGTCACTTCTTTATTTTAAGTAATATCTCAAAATCTCTCGTCACCACAGGATCATAGATATATTACAGTTCAGAAGGATGCCATTCAGCCGCTCTTGTCTGCACCAGCTCTCTGAGCAGGTACTTCACCTTGCACCATTTCCCTGCCTTCTCTTCATAAACCTACACATTAATTTCTATTTGGAAACCTCCTCTGATTCTGTCTAACGCACTTCCAGGCAGTGTACTCCACATTCTGGATAGTAGTAACAGGATAGGTCAGAGTCAGTATGGATTTATGAAGGGGAAATCATGCTTGACTAATCTTCTTGAATTTTTTGAGGATGTAACTCTGAAGATGGATGAGGGAGATCCAGTAGATGTAGTGTACCTGGACTTTCAGAAAGCTTTTGATAAAGTCCCACATAGGAGGTGAGTGAGCAAAATTAGGGTGCATGGTATTGGGGGCAAAGTACTAACTTGGAGTGAAAGTTGGTTGGCTGATAGGAAACAAAGAGTAGTGATAAACGGCTCCATTTTGGAATGGCAGGCAGTGACCAGTGGGGTACCGCAGGCATCAGTACTGGGACCGCAGCTTTTTACAATATATGTTAATGATATAGAAGATGGTATTAGCAATAACATTAGCAAATTTGCTGATGATACTAAGCTGGGTGGCAAGGTGAAATGTGATGAGGATGCTAGGAGATTAGAGGGTGACCTGGACAAGTTAAGTGAGTGGTCAGATGCATGGCAGATGCAGTTTAATGTGGATAAATGTATGGTTATCCACTTTGGTGGCAAGAACAGGAAGGCAGATTACTACCTAAATGGAATCAATTTAGGTAAAGAGATCTGGGTGTTCTTGCACACCAGTCAATGAAGGTAAGCATACAGGTACAGCAGGTAGTGAAGAAGGCGAATAGCATGCTGGCCTTCATAACAAGAGGAATTGAGTATAGAAGCAAAGAGGTGCTTCTGCAGCTGTACAGGGCCCTGGTGAGCCCTCACCTGGAGTACTGTGTGCAGTTCTGGTCTCCAAATTTGAGGAAAGACATTCTGGCTATTCAGTGAGTGCCGTGTAGGTTCACGAGGTCAATTCCTGGAATGGCGGGATTACCTTACTCTGAAAGACTGGAGCGACTGGGCTTGTATACCCTTGAGTTTAGAAGACTGAGAGGGGACCTGATAGAGACATTTAAGATTATTAAAGGATTGGACACTCTGGAGGCAGGAAACATGTTTCCGCTGATGGGCGAGTGCCAAACCAGAGGACACAGCTTAAAAATATGGGGTAAACCATTTAGGACAGAGATGAGGAGAAAATTCTTCACCCAGAGAGTGGTGGCTGTGTGGAATGCTCTGCCCCAGAGGGCAGTGGAGGCCCAGTCTCTGGATTCATTTAAGAAAGAGCTGGATAGAGGTCTCAAGGATAGTGGAAGCAAGGGTTATGGAGATAAGGCAGGAACAGGATACCGATTAAGGATGATCAGCCATGCTCATATTGAATGGTGGTGCAGGCTCGAAGGGCAGAATGGCCTACTCCTGCACCTATTGTCTATTGTCTAAATATCCTTGTCCATGTTAGATCGGATGCCTTGAGGGTTGAAGTGGTCCAAAATCAATTTTGAATATACCCAGGGCACCTCTTTCCCAGTTGAGCTATTATGCTGCTGGGGTAAAACATATGCAGGGATTAAGATGAGAGTATCTGGGATATTGTGTGTTAGGTATGATTCAGTGAGCAGACTGTCATGTTGTTGCTTAGCCTGTTTGTGGGGCAGCTCTCATAATTTGGCACAAACCTCCCAATGTTAGGAAAGAAGACTCAGTATGGGTAACAGGTTTTCTGTTGTCATTTCTGTGTCAAGGTTGATGTCAGCTGTTCTGTTCTATTTCATTTGTTTCTTCAGTCTTTATAGCAGTTGAGATAATGAATAGTTTGCTAGACCACTTCAGAGGCAGTTTAGAGTCTACAACATTGCTGTGTATCTTCAATCATATGTAGGCCAGAGTAGGTAAGGATGGCAGATTTCTGTCCCAAAAAGACATTGGTGAACCAGCTGCATTTTTATGACAATCAACAGTGGCTACTTAGTCACCATTGAGCTAATCTTTCATTCCCAGGTTTTATCGCATTCAAATTTGGGACTCAAACTAATGTCCCCAGAAGAGCAGCCTGAGTTCCACGTCATTTTTCCAATGACATTAACATAAAATTAATTTCTATCACCATGAAATATCGCCATTCCTTCACTGTTGTTTGAACGAAATCATACAACTCCCTTATTTACAGTACTGCCTGTCTCCTGCACTCATTGGACTACAGCAGTTCAAGAAGCTGGCTCATTACCACTTTCTCAACAGCAATTAGGAATCAACGATAAATATTGGTGGAGCCAGTGACACACATGTCCTGCAACCAAAACAGAAACAGCTAAAAACTTCAGATCAGTCGTCTCTCAATCAGCATGTTCCGTTGATTGCCAAGTGTAGAACTGAAATAGCAAACTGCCAATGACAGGCATCACTTCACACATTTAATTTTATGAATTATTTATGATGCTAAATAAAAAGCGTGATGCATCAAATAAGATCATTAAACCTTCATGAATCCATGCCTTACAATCATTCAGTCTGTATACTGCTATTCTCCCTCACTGCGAATTACCTAGAAGATTGTATTATTTCAATTTGGTTCTGTGTTGTTGGAATATTGGACCTTGACCTCTCATTAGACTTCACTCAGGTTCATTTTATTCATCATAAAATGCATCAATTTAAATTGAGAATTGTAGCCTGCAGAAGTATCAATAGTCTGAGTAAATTTTTTCTGAAGCAATCATAAGCTTACTCAATGTGTAAAATATATTGGCAAATGAGATTAAATAATAGTTAATAATGTGGAAAAAGCATTTCCATTAAAAACTCAGTCAAAGAGCATGGACAGTCTATTTAATACCTGTAAGTAATTCATTATTCTACAAAATATTCAACAAACAGATTCTGTACTTCTTTCAGGAGTACTCTTTTAAGAGGAGTTACCACTTAATTTTTATCCATCTATTTCAAAATATTCTCAAATAAGAGAATTGCTTGGTCCAAGTTACTAACAGGCTGATCTGACTTCCTTAACACTGCTTGTTCCTGATCCTGCATCATTTCCGTTAGTAATGGAATTAACAGTTTAGGGTTATATCTTAATGGAAATTTTGTGTAATTCATTAATTCAGGTGAACAAATTAACATGTGTATGTGTCCCTACCTCAGGGCCAGGAGGCCAGCATTCAAGTCCCACCTGCTCCAGAGATGTGTCAAAATGTCTAAAGTGCACATGAGAGAATTAAATTATTTCCCTAACCTTTGGCATTTTCTGTGTATTCCTGTATCTGTACTCATGCCAGGGACTCATTTGTTATGAAAACACAAAAAAAGTGTGGAAATAGAAAATTAGAAACTATGGCAATACTTTGATGGAGCATTGCTCAATTTCCTGCCCATTTTCAGGATAAAAAGGATATATATATTTAAAAATCAGTGTGAAGCAAGAGAATTATGAATTGTAAAATTCACTGGAATTCAATGTTTGTCCTGCAAAATTTAAAATATTAAAAAAGATAATGCAACATTATAAATGTGTTGCTATGAATAATTAACATATCCTAATAAAATGAGTCCTGTACTATTACAAAATTAATTCTAATATTTCAACAACTTTGTGAGTGTTTCAGAATTCTGTGAAACCTTTCACAAATGTGAAATAAGCATTAGTCAGAATATGCATTATTACTCTTCTATAGGTTCACCATGTTTTCTTTAATGTTTGTCAGAGAATATTCTAGGCTGAGGTTTGCTGACGGAAGTGAAGCAACAGTGCCCACTACTGACATCAACAAAGGGTGCCCAAGCAAGTTTGGTCAATGTCTTTTGCAGGAATTCCTCATTTTCTGACGTCAGTTTGAATATGATTCTAATTCCAGGTAATTCCAGGTATATAACAATGGTGATGATGACGTCAGAGTAAACAGCCAATCACAGTAAAGAATTCTGACAGAAATTTTAAACTATTAGTTGCATTTACTATGAATTTTAAATAATGCAATAACTGTGATGTGTGCCTTGAATTAAGATAGAAGCTAATATTGTTGAGTAGTGCTGCCATTCAATAGGGTTGGGAAATTGGGAGCCTTCTTCAAGAGAGATTTAATAGTTCCAGCCACAGTTTAGACTATGGTTAAAATTACCACCACGCCCACTCCAGTTACAGGCTCCGCCCCCACTCCCAACTCCACACTACACCAGGTCCTAGCTCCCAACCTTGCTGAGTTTTCACCATTTTCACCATTCCCCCCAGACCTCCCCCTCGCTGAGGACTAATGATCAGTCCTCAGCAAAGGCCTGACCTTTATTTCCCTCAGCCCTCGCATTAATGAATTTAATACACGTCGTGACGTCAAATACTTCTTCCACCGCCTCTGCCTCCGAGTTTATATTTTCAATCAGGACTCCTGCCCACCTTCCGAGGACGCCTTTGCCCGCCTCCAGCACACTCCATCCACCTGGACACCCCATGCTTGCCTGTTACTCGCCCTCGATCTCTTCATTTCCAACTGCGGCCAAGACATTAACTGCCTCAATCAGTCCACACCCATCGCCCTGTCCAACTTCCCATCCCCATAATGCGCTGCCCTCCACTCCCTCTGCTCCAATCCCAACCTCACCATCAAACCAGCAGATAAAAAGGGGTGCAGTGATAGTTTGGTGCACTAACCTCTATACCGCCGAAGCCAGGTGCCAATTCAAAGAACCTCCTCTTACTGCCCCCTCGGCCATGACCCCACCCCCCATCACCAAACCATCATCTCCCAGACCATACACAACCTCACCACCTCAGGAGGTCTCCCACCCACAGCTTCCAAACTCATAGTCTGAGAACCCCACTCCGCCCGACTCTACCTTCTTCCCAAGATCCACAAGCCTGACCACACAGGCCGACCCATTGTCTCCACCTACCTCAATACTGTCCTATCCCCCCTAGACCAGGAACTCCCCACATACGTTTGAGTCGCCACCCATGCCTTCCACCTCCTCCAAGACTTCAATTTCCCTGGCCCCCAATGCCATACCTTCAACATGGACATCTAATTCCTCTACACCTCCATCCATCATGACTAGGCCTCACTCTCATTTGTTTGGCTGAACTGGTCCTCACCCTTAACAATTTCTCCTTCAAATCCTCCCATTTCCTCTAGACCAAAGGGGTAGCCATGGGCATCCGCATGGGCCCCAGCTCTGTCTGTCTTTGTTGGCTACGTAGAACAGTCCATCTTCCATAGTTACACCATCACCACTCCCCACCTTTTCCTTTGCTACATTGATGACTGCATTGGTGCCACCTCGTGCTCCTGCGAGGAGGTTGAGCAATTCATCAACTTTACCAACACATTCCATCCTGGCCTTAAATTCACCTGGACCATCTCTGACACCCCTTTCCCCTTCGTGGACCTCTCCATCTCCATCAATGATGACCGACTTAACACTGACAGTTTTTACAAACCCACTGACTCCCACAGAGACCTGGATTGCACCTCTTCCCACCCTACCTCCTGCAAAAATGCTATCCCATATTCCCACTTCCTCCGTCTCCGCCGTATCTGTTCCCAGGAGGACCAGTTCCACCACAGAACACACCAGATGGCCACCTTCGTTAAAGACCAGAATTTCCCTTCCCACGTGGTTGAAGATGCCTTCCAACGCATCTCATCCACATCCCGCACCTCCACCCTCAAACCCCACCCCTCCAACCGCAACAAGGA
>NC_057719.1:70617811-70670630 GCF_004010195.1 Chiloscyllium plagiosum
CTACCTTCCCACCAGCACCCCCCCCATTTACCTCTCCAGCCCAGAGGCTCCCTGCCTCATTCCTGATGAAGGGCTTTTGCCCGAAACTTCGATTCTCCTGCTCCTCGGATACTGCCTGACCTGTTGTGCTTTTCCAGCACCACTCTAATCTAGACTATGGGTGAGCTTGAGACATGCTCCAATCCAAATTTGGCTACAAAATAGCTGAAGAATACATTCAGGAATTGTGGGACATTGTCCAAAATAACAACATCAGGGAGACTGTGTGTTACAAATATCTCATTGAAGGTGCCTCCATGGTAATCAGATGCAATTTGGTAACCATCATCAATCAGGAGAAATAATCAATAACAATCTTCCATCAAAGGCAAACAAATCCATCCAAATGTTTCTAAGGACTTTTTGGGAATTTGGTAGGTACTCTTTTACTGGATTGTGGATGCTAATTGCCAATTAATCCCTCGATGGCCCAGGCGGTCCCAAGCCACCATACTGACATCTAATATCTGCCCTCACTTGGTGATTTTTAAATAACCCTTTATGTAAATTCCTCAAGGTGGCCTCTTAAAGTGAAACTGAGAAGAACAATCATCTGTCAACCACTTGTATGTCATCAACAAAGCCTCAAATGTTCTACTCCACCTACCCATCTGACAATGACTACATGAGAAGTCAGTAATGTAAAAATGATTGTTTTGGCCCGTTTGAAACTGTTTAGGACATTGGCCAATAAAATGTTATAAGTTAACAAGTAACAGGTGCTCATAGTTAGATCTTTCATTTTCATGTGTCAATTTAATATTGTCCTTATTCCAAACATGTTGATGGAAATGAAGTAGTGCCCTCTATCTGACATCTGAGATCTGAGGAAACAGTCATGATGATACTGTGGTTAAGGTAAAAGTTGTCGTAGTCTTAACAAACCACAAAGCTGCTCACAGAGAGAACTAGTGGTGATTTTGATAAAGTATTGGGGAAATAAAAGCTAAAATCATCCAGTTTGTAAGTCTCCATTTTGTTATAATAACTTGACTTTTAAAATGGCTAAGCACAGCGCACATGAGAACGGATTAAAGAATGCATGACTCTTGGCATAAGCTAGCATTAGTCTCTTTCCCAGACAGTTGTTATAACGTAATGACTAGAATACTGATTGTAACCTAAGTACTATCTGCATTGACGTAAAAAGACACCACATTAATGGCATTGTTTAATCTATGTGAAACAAAACCAAAAGTATAAATTATCTCGTTCACATGCAATGACGCAAATAACAGCACATTAATAGCTTTATTCAACAATACTAAATGTGTTAGTTATCTAAAGGGAACCTAATTAATACAAGAAACATTATATGGTGGGAATTGGAGAAAAACGAGATAATTACGTACATCAAGAGTATAAATTATGCTGCCTTTTTACTAAGCATTAGCGATCTGTTATTTGTATACTCAGAGATATCTATAATTGATAATCTGGATTATTGACTATTGATCTCTCACCGGCTTAATTGCAATAGAATGTGTTTTTTTTGTAACTTACGTGTGGTCCGAGAATTTCTGAGTTAACATTTTGGTGCCGTGACTCTTTTCTCCCAACAAAGGGAATGTTTCTTTAGGCTGAGGAAGTGGCCAAAAATCTGGAACGGACACTTACCTACCGATACCTGAGTTTTTACTGTCATTGATTGACAGCATGCTTTTTTCTCCATTCTTTTGCACCCTGACTCTCAATACTTGCTTGCTTTTGCATACAAAGGACAACAGTATACCTGGACCAGCTCCCTCAGGGTTTTGTCCCCTCCCCTACATTGTTTCCACTGACCGTCTATAATCAATTATGGTCCTTGGAACTACCAAAGGAATCTACTGTTGTTCAATAAGTGGATGATTTACTCATTGCTAGCTGCAGCCTTCCTGACTGTGAAGTTGACACCACTGTCTTATTGAACTTTTTACACTCCCTCAGGTATGTTATCCCACCCCACAAGGTTCAGCACTGTTAAGTTTTTAGGCATCCTGCTTTCGACGGAGGAATGAAAACTTACTGAGGCTCATTTATGTTCTATTTCTAATACTCCGCTATCGACAACCCCTAGGCAGATGTGTGCTTTGCTCGGATTTCTGAAGTTTTGTAGACAATAGATACCAAACATTGCCATTCATACCCACTTGCTCAACTCGCTGTCGTCCTCTAATGCCCCCTCCCATTTTATATTGACTCTTGAACAACTGACAACTTTTAATGATTTGAAATGCAGTCTTTTACACGCTCCTGCACTGGGTCAGCCCTCTACGATCATCCCTTCCAATTGTATATTACTATTAGGGACTGATGTGCTACTGCTGTTTTAACTCAAGCTCACAGGGATGAGAAAAGGCCGGTTGCATATTACTCTACCAAATGGAACCTGGTGGTGATTGGGCATTCCCGCTGCTCTCAGGTTCTTCCAGCTGTCTACATCCTCATTTCTGCTGCCTCAAATATTACCCTTCAGTTTTTACTCCAAATTCTGTTGTTGGTTTTCTCACTTCTCAGCGAACTCAGCATTTGACTTTGGCTTGCCAAAATAAATATGAGACAGCCCTTCTCAATAATTCACTACTTACCTTCTCCCACTGAACTACTTTGAACCCTGCTACGTTTTTAATGGATCCACCTCAACACCTCACCCTCTCTGAGCATAATTGTTTATTGAGGAATCATTTTTTTACCACAGCATGCAATGGTCTGCCTGATCTGCCACTTCCAGATGCTGATTTAACCCTTTTTATCAATGGCAATTCCTTTACTGATCCTTCAGGACAGCATTGTTCTGGATATGCAGTTGCCACAGATTCTGTAATTTTAGAGCAGGCTGCTTTTGCTACCCCTCTTTCCGCACAAAAAGCCAAATTATTCACCCTTACTGATGCCTGCATACTGGCGTGGGGAATAGCACTTAATGTTTCTACTGACTCCCATTATGCTTTTGGCATTGCCCATGATTATGGTGCTTTATTGGAACACAGGATTTTTTTTTAACTTCAACTGGGCAGCCTATAAGTAACGCTGTCTTTGTCTGTAACCTTTTACAGCCTCTGCAATTTCTATCTAGATTAGCTGTTACCAAGTGTTCTGCTCACACTGGTACTACTGATCCTGACTACATAGGCAATGAACAGGTGGACACTGCTGCGAAATCAGCTGCCTGACACCCTGCACTTGTGTTCCCCTCTGGTTCCCTTTAATACATTGGTAGAGATAATGTGAGGACAGGTAAGCCAGACTTGGATGAAATTCAAAAATTACAGGGGACACCCCTGCTGATGGACACAATCTTTGGACTCAGTTGGGCTGCTCCTGTGACCAGACTGTGGGGGATCCCTGCAGGACAAGTTTGTGTTCCGTCCTTGCTCCTACCTATTCTAATTGATGGTGTTCATAGCTGTACACACTTGGGCAAGGAGGCAATGGTGAACACCTTACTGCAACCACCTGTTGGCACCCAGATTTCTGGAAGGCAGCTGAGAAAAGAGCTAAAGTGTGCACAATTTGTAAAAAGACTAATGCTGGGAAAGGGATGCCCTGTGGTTCTGGAACCACCCCTCTGCCCGGTGGGCCTTTTGTGTGTCTACAGCTTGATTTTATAGAGTGTTTGTACCTAGAGTACAATGTTATAAGTATTGTTTAGTAATAGTAGATGTTTTTAGTAGATGGATCAAAGCCATCTTCGTGACTGATAATACTGCTACAACTGTGGTGAAAATATGACTGAGGGAAATGATTACCCGTTATGACCTTCCTGAAATGATAAGTTCGGACAATGGACCACACTTTGTAGCTAAGATAAACAAGCAGATCTGCAAGGAGCTGGCCATAAAGCAGCAATTCCACTGTACTCATCATCCTAAAGCAGCTGGGATAGTGGAGCGTGCAAATGGTATTCTAAAGGATATGTTGGCCAAGTTGGCATAAGAAGCAGTACTGAACTGGTTAAAGTTCCTGCCTTTGGCACTATTCCATGTGAGAGTTACCACCCCAAGTAAAACAGGGCTATCCCCTGTCGAGATTGTTTATGGGAAGCCCAAGTGGACTCTGTGGGGATCTGGAGTAGCTGCCCCCTGCCCCTTCCTGCAAGATTGGATATGTACACTCTAGGAGAGGAGATGGGAATATACCTGTGTAAATTAACCCAAACTCTTCAAAGTTTACATTCCCAGGTACATCAAGCCAATCAAGAAAGTAATAATTCATCTGGAGGAGACTACCCTACGTAGAACCTGAAGATTTTGTACTGATGAAGAACTGGGAACCGGGGAAAGTTTGAACCAAGGTGGAAAGAACCATTTCAGGTGTTACTGACCACCCCTACAGCTGTGAGGGTGCAGGGACAACCCCGCTGGGTTCACAGAACTGACTGTAAATGTGTCAGTGAAGGAATAGATGAAGACTGAGAAAGATGCATTGGGTACTGATTACTTTGATGACCTTGGAGTGATTTCCTTTGGGGACAAGAGGTTTTCGTACTAATACTGCTTTGTTCCTGGAAG
This sequence comes from Chiloscyllium plagiosum, assembly GCF_004010195.1. Lineage (NCBI taxonomy): Eukaryota > Metazoa > Chordata > Chondrichthyes > Orectolobiformes > Hemiscylliidae > Chiloscyllium > Chiloscyllium plagiosum. The sequence goes on from NC_057719.1 coordinate 70,622,344, forward strand.
GGCAACCAAGACAATCCATACATCATAATTTCTTTTTGTATTTGGCTTATCAAAGTGCCCAAATGATGGGAAGAGTAACTGATTGCTGGGTATGTACGCATATGCCATCCCATTCACAGGGGGGTATCCCTCTGTGGCCAGTCTCCCTTAGCTAGCCCAAGATGGCTGAATGGCTAATACGCCGGGAATACTCTGATGATTCAGATAAAATTAAGAAAGTGCAGAAATGGCAGTCAGCAGGGTATGAAATGACCCTATTCAGGGATTGGTACCAACCCGTCTACAACAGGTCCCATGCACTCACTTTCCTGATGGATCTTAATAAGACTATTAATGACACTAATTTGCTTCAATAAGGGTGGGAACTTCTCCAGTGGCTTATATATGGGGACCAGTCACTGCTCCTTCACTTTCCCATGGATTGAACCTCATTAAAAATGTGATTAAATTTGGATTTTTCTTGTTTGATTGGTCCTCCATCATTAACAGAATGTCAGGGTCCCTTTGGAAGGGTCCTACTTCCAGGGTATGGGAAGATGGATATTCTAGCTTAACAGCCTATAATGTCACATTCTTTGTTTGCAGACTCTAGGCCTATCCGTGGCTCCCCTCAGACTGGTGAGGATCTCGTTATATAGGCTATGTGGTTTCTCTTATTTAGGTCTCAGACAGGTTGCCTTCACTCCTGAGGACCAAGAGGTATCTCCCTGCTCTTTTCACATTTATGGGAATGGCTTCTCCTCCTATTAGCTTTCATTTACAGGGCTCCAAATTAAGTAGATTAAGGACAATATTGGAAATTGTCGCTAATAATACAGCAAATGCACTGATTAATATCTATGTAGAAATGGTTGCGATCAGGACAGTAGCCCTTCAGAATCGTTTGGCCTTGGACTTTCTAGTAGCTAAGGAGAGTGGGACCTGTGCCATTGAAGGAAAGGAATGTTGTACCTATACTCCTGACTGATCCTCCAACATCACTCATCTCTGAAGGCATATTAACCAGGAAATCCAGAAACTAAGTAATAGGGGTTATGGTGAGATGGGTAGTATCACGGGATGGTGGCCATCTAAAGGTCTCTTTGGGTATATTGGTGGCATGATTTGTCATTTTGTAACTAAATTACTTACTGTAATTGTTTGCATTCTTGCATTCAAATGCTTATGGTCACTGATATCCGATTGTTTTTGTCATAAACTTTAGGAATGGCCTGGTTGATCATAAAATGATCAAAAGGAGGGAATGATGAAGTATTGGGGAAATAAAAGCTAAAATACTCTATTTTGCATGTCTCCATTTTTATATAATAACTTGATTTTTAAAATAGCTAAGCTCAGTGACCATGAAAATGGATTAAAGAATGCATGATTCTTCATGTAAGCCAGCATTAGTCTCTTACCCAGACAGTTGCTATAACATAATGACTAGAATACTGATTGTAACTAAAGTATTGCATTGACATAAAAAAGACACTACATTAATGGTTTTGTTTAACCTATGTGGAACAAAACTAAAAGAATAAATTATCTAGTTCACATGCAATGATGCAAATAACACCACATTAATAGCTTTGTTTAACAATACTAAATGTATTAATTATCTAAAAAGGAACCTAATTAATACAAGAAATATGGTGGGAATTAGGGAAAATGAGATAATTACATACATTAAGGTTATAAATTATGCTGCCTTTTTATTAAGAATTAGAGATCTATTATTAGCATGATTATTGACTATTGATCTCTTGCCGGATTAATTGCAACAAAGTGTGTTTTTTTTGTAACTTACATGACGTCTGAGAATTTCTGAGCTAACAGTTTAACCTGAGGGTCTTCATGCCCTACTGATATGGAGAAGTTCAGAAGGAGCAGTCAATGATAAGTTCAGCAGGTGTAGGAATTGAAACTAGGCTGTCAATATTATGAACAAGCCGTCCAGCCAACTGAGCAAACTGACCTCCTTTGTGGTTAAAGATATGCAGTTAGATTAAAGGATTGCAAACTGAACGCCACAAGATCTGAACTAGAAAGTGTAAGGGTGAGGGGAAAAAATTGAAAAGGAGGGTTGTGCATATATGGAACAAGCTGCCAGAGGAAGTTGTGAAGGGGGGTACAATTACAACATTTAAAATGCATCTGGATGGGTACATGGATAGGAAGGGTTTAAAAGGATATGGCCAAATGCTGGGAAATGGGACTAGGTCAGATTGGGATGTCTGGTCGGAGTGGACAAGTTGGACCAAAGGTTTGTTTCATGCTGTATGAATCTGTGTCTCTATCTATCTATGACTAACAATAAAACAATTGCTGTGCAAAAACTACATTCTTGTGTCTAGACCTTTATTGCAGCCAACCTTCAAAGCAACACCAGCAAACATTGAAACATTTCAGCTCTCTATTGTTAAATGTGGCTACATCAGTTATGATTAGTAGCCACAATGGAATGAGTGTATGTCTCGATTTCTTAGATGAAATCAGATGAAAATCTCTTTTAACCCTAGGTAACAGAGGGTGCCTCCTTCTCAGTCACCCCATATTGTGTTTCTGTATCATTGTCTGCCAATGATGTGTAATAGATTAGATTATGATACCCACCTGGCTGCTCCTGGAAAAGTACTGCTCCTAAATCTGCAGCTGAAACATCAACTGTTTTTACATGTGAAAATGGAGGTTTACAATGCGAAGATATCTGTGCAAATCACCAGTTCCTTAAGCTTCTGAAAAGCGCTCTCTTGGTGAGCTTTCCAACAGCATCTTTGTATCCTCCTAAGGAACTGTCTCAAAGATTCTCTAAGGAAAAACGAGCCCTGGTGCAATGCAAGGGGAACTGAGTCCCAGTGCAATGCAAGGGGAAATGAGAGCTAGAGCAGCATGAGGGGAAGCGAGTCTCCGTGCAGCACGACCTACCTTGTTGCAGTTGAGTGGCAGTGAGGAGTGGACTGGAGGCTGGAGCTGAGCTGGACAGTTGGTGGTCTGGGGCCTGGTGCAGGTGGTCATACCACATGCTGAGCTGCGGCCATCTGAAACTCTTTACTGTTCTGTAATGTCAATCCTTTAACTACATTATAACTATGTTATTTCTAATTCTCTTTTTAGAAATTGTAAGTAATGCTGCTACTTTTCCTTTTATTCCTGTTTGTATCCAAGACTTTTACCAGGGTCTTGCACCTAAGATGGTGCCATTAGAAGCAGCCATTGTAAAAACTTCTCACTGTACTTCTGTACTGGAGTACATGGGACAAAAAAGCGATATTTTATTCTATTTGCCAACTGATTCACTGTACCCAAGAAAATTTTTAGATCATGAACTGGCTTTAAAATGGAAGTTTTAATAATTTCTGAGGATCAGAGATTATGCCTTTACTGTTGGCAATGAATCAATGAATTCTATAGGGAATTTATCTCTGTCATTAAATGTAAGGCTCTCTCCTCACTAATTATTTTAATACTGTGTGCACACTCTGATCATGATCTGAAACCATTGCCCATGGGTCATCATGTCATCCATGTAGCATATGATTCAATGGAGACCTTTGAAAAGTACTTGCCATATTTAATAGGAAACTTTCTGAGGCAAATGGAATTCCAAATGGTAATCTTTTAAAGCAAAATCTTCCGGAGGATTTATAAAGAATCATGATTGGTTATACAATGGCACTTGGTGGAATCTGTTTCTTGCATCAAGTTTCATGTTAACTCTGCTATTGGATAGATTAGCTAAACTGTTGTCAATGATGGATACAGGGTAAATTTCTCTCCCTGCAGTCATGTTTAATTGTGTGATATCAACACAAATTTGAAAAGTATTGTAAGGGTTGGGTGCAGTAATGATGCCCGAATGCAACTTTGTTGGTTTTGTTATGAGGAAAACAATGCTCATTCTTGTCATTTCTCCAAGTTGATTCTCAACTCCTTTCATTAAAGGGCATGGTATCTTCTTGGATGTATAAAGCCTTAAGCATTTCTTGTGTTATACTATATTTGGTTTTAATCTTCCTAACACTTTTTGAACAAATTCAGATATTCCTTTTCAAATGAGTTCTTTAGCTTGTGTTCCTTCAACTCTTCCAATATTTGAATGAGATTGAAGTCAATTCATACCTTTCTACTCCGGAGTTAGAATTCCTAGTTATGAAGTTACAGAAAGGTTTACTAGTATTAGGTGCCACTCGTGTTGTAGAGTTTCTTGCACCACACCTTTTTAACATTAAGTGTGATGCTTCTAGAAAAATGTGATTGAATGTTACTTGGCTGTAAAACAGTGTTTCGTCAACCAAGGTTCACTATCTGATAACACTGCGCCAACTTTGCAAATCGTGAGATGCTCTTTGAAATAAATGCTTGCTTGCCAAAATAGTCCCCCTAGTTCACTAATATACCCAGGAAAATGTTGTGACAGATCTTCTGAAAACTGTTCTGCATAAAATACCTCCATGTGGATTTATATTTGGTGTTTTGAATTTCATAGAATAGAATCCCTGTAGCGTGACCAACCCTCCAAAGACTATCCCATCCAGACCCACACCCCTACCCTATCCCTGTAACCCTGCATTTCCCATAGCTAAACCACCTGGCCTGCCAATCTCTAGGTATTATGGGCAATTTAGCATGGCCAATCCACCTAACCTGCACATCTTTGGACTGTGGGAGTAAACCGGAGCATTCTGGGGAAACATGCAGGTACGAGGAGAATGGGCAAACTTCACACAGACAGTCACCCAAGGTTGAATTGAATCTGGGTTTCGGGTGCTATGAGGTTGCAGTGCTAACCACTGGGCCACTGTGTTACATGTGATGGTGTCCTAGTTCAACACATTAATTAAGTGATCTATGTATTCCCCTGGATATTCTATTCTGTTTAGTCTTGATTTTTACATATGAACAGACATACTTAGGGAAAATATGATTTGGGAGCAGCTCTCAATTCTAATGCCCCATTCAATAAGGTCATTATTGATCTCATTGACCTGTCTACCCATGATAACTTTTCACTGGCTAGCTTATCAAACTATATTTCTGCCTTTAAAGATTCAAAGACTCTGCACCTAGCCATCCTTTTTTGATAATTCTTCTTTTAATAGAATTTCTAAGATTGAAATAATTGTCAAAGGATTTAATTACTTTTGTGAACGTGTCTGTTGTTTCCTTCACTCTGAGGTGAGCAAATAGAGGCATCAGCTACATGCCCGATTGTGTACAGAATAGTATTTACTTCTTCAGGTTCTGACTTAGCATCCAGTTTTGAAGCTATTCAAGGCTTCAAGGATTCTTTGCTCCCAGGTGACCAACTTTGTGCACAATCTGGCCTATCTTTGAAGTCAAATCTTTACGGCAACGCCACTTCTGATGCCATAGCTTCCTAATGTGGTTAGATATTTTTGCTTCTTTAATTTTTTATTGAGCAATAAAGGCAATTCACTCGCACTTTGCTTATCTGGAGTATTGTGGTTGTAATGGAAGACTTTCACCTTTCACAGATTTAATGGGGTCACCTGAAAAATCAGTGTACTAGAATCAAAACTGTTCAGTTCTTTAAATCGCTGAACGCTTATCTGCTTTAAGTGAGTGCATTGAAGATTTCCCTCACTCTCTGCTGCCACATAATGAAATTTTCATTATGTGAGACAGTTCATAAAAGGGGCAAAATTGTAAATCATTTACATTTGATATTTTATGAAATTGCTGGCAAGGTTAGTCCCCTTTTGCCATATTGTTTTTCAGGGTCAAGCTGGTCTTCTGTGGAACTCCAGGGACCTGCAAATGTTGCTGAAAACAAGCTACAAAAGGAGGCTAATAGGACCCCCAGAGAATTACAGTGCCTTCTTTTCAAAAGTTCCAAAGGGTTTATTCTGCCAGTACTGACACATTGGTGGCTATAACCCATCAAAGATCTTTTCTTCTAACACCACATACAGCTAGCAATTATTTTAATGTTTAACTGTTCATCCTGGAAAGTGTTTTATATTGTGTGGAGATTGCGTTTCTGGAAGATTGGCATATCTCGTTGACCTCAGACAATGATACAGTTGGAGAGGAAGGACATTTTGACTTCTTTATCTAAAGGATAGCTGCCCCTATTTCAACATGGAACACCTTTGGATTTCAGAAGTTCCTTGATTTTTTTTAAATATAAAACAAAGAACTGTGGTAATCTGAAACAAACAAAAATGGAAATTGCTGGAGACACTCAACAGGTCTGGCAGCATCTGTGTAAAGGAAACAGTTAGCATTTCAGGTCCAGTGACTCAAAGCAACTAGGAAAAGGTATATTAATACTGATGATAGGGATGGAGTGGAATCTGCAAGAATTACACTGTTTCGGCTTTTGTTCATATAAGCTTCAGCCAAACCTGAAGGTTTCTTTAAACGTTATTTATTAGAATCTTTTTAGAATTAGCTTTATTGTTGCACGCACTCAAATTAGTACATGTGACAATGATAGGGTGAAGGAACCTTGGGTGACAAGGAACATCTAATCAAGAGGAAGAAGGAAACTTAAGGTTGAGGAGGCAAGGATCAGACAGAGCTCAAGAGGATTGCAAAGTAGCCAGGAAGGAACTGAAGAATGGACTTAGCAGAGCTAGCAGGGAGCATGAGAAAGCTTTAATGGATAGGATTAAGGAAAACCCTCAGGCATTCTACACTTATGTGAGGAACAAGAAGATGGCCAGAGTGAAGGTAGGGCCTATCAAGGATAGTGGAGGGAACTTGTGCCTGGAGTTGAAGGAGGTAGGGAAGGTCCTTAATGAATACTTTGCTTCAGTATTCACTACTGAGAGGGACCTTATTGTTTGTGAAGACAGTGTGAAACAGGCTGATATGCTCAAATGGGTTGATGCTAAGAAGGAGGATGTGCTGAAAGATTTGAAAAACATAAAGATACTTAAGTCTCCTGGGCCAGGCGGGATATACCTAAGGTTATTACAGGAAGCGAGGGAAGAGATTGCTGCACCTTTGGTGATGATCTTTGTGTCCTCACTGTCCACTGGAGTACTGCCAGATGACTGGAGGGTGGCAAGTGTTATTCCCTTGTTCAGGAAAGGGAATAGGGATAATCCTGGGAATTACAGGCCAGTTAGTCTTACATCTGTGGTGGGTAAATTATTAGAGAGGATTCTGAGAGACAGGATTTATGATTACTTGGAAGAGCATAGTTTGATTAGTCACAGTCAATGTGGCTTTGTAAGGGGCAGGTCACGCCTCACAAACATTATTGAATTCTTTGAGGATATTACAAAACACACTGATTAGGGTAGAGCAATGGATTTTAGCAAAATGTTTGATAAGGTTCCCCGTGGTAGGCTCATTCAGAAAGTAAAGAGACATGGGATATATGGAAATTTGGCTGTCTGGATACAGAATTGGCTGGCCCATAGAAGACAGAGGGTGGTAGTAGATGGAAAGTATTCATCCTGGAGCTTGGTGACCAGTGGTGTTCTGAAGAGATCTGTTGGTAGAGTGGTGGATAGTGTGGAGGGCTGTTGTAGATTGTAATGGGACATTGATAGAATGCAGAACTGGGTTAAGAAGCAGCAGATGGAGTTCAACCTGAAAAAGTGTGAAGTGAATTTATTTTGGAAGGTAGAATTTGAATACAGAATGCAGGGATAAAGGTAGGATTCTTTTCAATGTGGAGCAACAGAGGGTGCTTGGGGTCCATGTCCATAGATCCCTTAAAGTTGCCACCTAACTTGATAGGATTGTTAAGAAGGTATACGGTGTATTGGTTTTCATTAGCAGGGGGATTGAGTTTAAGAGCCGCAAGGTTACACTGCAGCTCTATAGAGACTTGGTTAGACCACACTTGGAATATTGTGTTCAGTTCTGGTGGCCTCATTATAGGAACGATGTGAAAGCTTTAGATAAGATGCAGAGGAGATTTACTGAGATGCTGCCTGAACTGGAGGGCATGTCTTATGAAGAAAGGCTGAGGGAGCTAGGGCTTTTCTCATTGGACCAAAGAAGGATGAAAGGTGACTTGATAAAGGTGTACAGGATGTTGAGTGGCATAGACAGAGTGAATAGTCAGTTTTCCCAGAGTAATAATGGCTATCACAAAGAGACATAATTTTAAGGTGATTGGAGGAAGGTTAGTGGAGATGTCAGAGGTAGATTGTAATGGGACATTGATAGCATGCAGAACTGGGTTAAGAAGCAGCAGATGGAGTTCAACCTGGAAAAGTGTGAAGTGAATTTATTTTGGAAGGTAGAATTTGAATACAGAATGCAGGGATAAAGGTAGGATTCTTTTCAATGTGGAGCAACAGAGGGATCTTGGGGTCCATGTCCATAGATCCCTTAAAGTTGCCACCTAAGTTGATAGGATTGTTAAGAAGGCATACGGTGTGTTGGCTTTCATTAGCAGGGGGATTGAGTTTAAGAGCTGCAAGGTTACGCTGCAGCTCTATAGAGACTTGGTTAGACCACACTTGGAATATTGTGTTCAGTTCTGGTGGCCTCATTATAGGAAGGATGTGAAAGCTTTAGAGAAGATGCAGAGGAGATTTACTGGGACGCTGCCTGAACTGGAGGGCATGTCTTATGAAGAAAGGCTGAGGGAGCTAGGGCTTTTCTCATTGGACCAAAGAAGGATGAAAGGTGACTTGATAGAGGTGTACAGGATGTTGAGTGGCATAGACAGAGTGAATAGTCAGTTTTCCCAGAGTAATAATGGCTATCACAAAGAGACATAATTTTAAGGTGATTGGAGGAAGGTTAGTGGAGATGTCAGAGGTAAGTTCTTTATGCAGAGAGTGGTGGATATATGGAATGCACTGGTAATAGAATCAGATACATTGGGGACATTTAAGCAACTCCTGGAAAGGCACGTGGAAGATAGTAAAATGAAGGGTATGTATCTAAGTTTGATCTTAGAGTAGGATAAAAGGTCGTCACAACATCAAGGGCAGAAGGGCCTGTACTGTGCTGTACTGTTCTATGTTCACGAGTACAGTGAAAAGCCACTTACTGCACCTAAGCCCAGATTCTTAAATCCAAATTCATCTCGAAAAACCACAGAAAAAATAAAGAAATAAAAGTCCAACATCACAGATCAGAGGAATGAATTAGAAAAATAAAGAAATAAAAGTTCAGATTAACAGGATGTAGGAACAAATTACTGCAGATGCTGGATCTGATGAAGATTCATTTAGACTTGAAACATTAGCTTGCTCTCTCTCTACGGACGCTGCCTGACCCACTGTGATTTCCAGCACTTTTTGTATTCAGAATAACAGTGCTTCAATCCCAGTCCACACCAGGAGTTAGCCGACATACTGCACCAGACTTCACCTTGAGACTGGAAATCAACGCTGAGGCCGGGCTGGGAGAATGTCACACTGGGCCACTGGCAAAAAGCCACGCCAGGCCGGGAGACCACCAAGCTAGGCCGGGAGACCACCACGCCAGGCCGGGAGACCACCAAGCCAGGCTGGGAGACCACCACGCCAGGCCGGGAGACCACCAAGCCAGGCTGGGAGACCACCATGCCAGGCCGGGAGACCACCACGCCAGGCCGGGAGACCACCACGCCAGGCCGGGAGACCACCACGCACCACGCCAGGCCGGGAGACCACCACGCCAGGCCGGGAGACCACCACGCCAGGCTGGGAGACCACCAAGCCAGGCTGGGAGACTCTCACACTGGGCCGCTGACAGAAAGCCACACCAGGCTGCCGTGAGATTGCCACTCCAGATCTGTGCTGCTGCTAAGCCTGTGCTGAGACCGGGAGTTTGGGACATTGCTGAGAAGGAAGAAGGAAGAGAAAACACGAAAAGAAAAATCATTTTAAGGAGAAACAGACAGAATGGATGAGCTCCGGCTGGACAGTTCTATTTCACCACCATCTTGAAAGGAGAAGTAGTAGGAATATTCACATAATGATATATCTATAGAGTTCCCTGCTCTGAGCTGCGTTATTCTTTTCCAAATTATTTTTTACATCCTTCATTTATAGTACGTGGACATCACTGGCCAGCCAGCACTTTTTCCCATCCCTAGTTGCCCTTGAGGAGGTGGTGGTGAGCTGATTCTTGAACCGCTGCAGTCCACCTGCTGTGGGTCAACCCACAATATTCATCAGGACAGAATTCCAGGATTTTGATCCAGCAACTGTGAAAGAATGGCAATATATTTCCAAGTCAGTTCCAATAGTCTTGTAGAGTCTCTACCACATGGCTTCTCATGTCACAGTTTCAGCACAGCATAACTCAGTGGCTCAGCTATACATTCAATTGACCTTCTATGTATAGATATTACAGGTAAGAAACTACAGTTATATAAAAAGACCAATGAAGCAGGGATTTTTCTCAGTGAAGTTAACAAGGATGTGGGGGGGCATGTATAGGTATATTGGAAGTTAAGGTGATTTGATTGGGCTAGCAGTGTTAAACTGTTTCCACTGATTGGAAAGCCGTAACCAAAGACACAAATTTTAAGTCAGGTGGAAAAAGAATCGGGGCAAAAGAAGTGATTTGTTATAGTCCGGAATCCAAAGCCTGACAGTGATAAAAGTTATTTGCAATAGTGAATTGGATAAATCTTTGAAAATGTAAAACTTGCAGGACAATAGGAAAAGATTGGAGGAGTGGGCTAATCAGATTGTTTATTTGTTTTCTTTCAAATTCTTCTTGAGTACTCCACACACAGTGCAATCCACAGCATAATAACAAGGGCAAGGAGATGGGTCCTGAATTCGATTCAGACAAAATGTGGGTCAAACCTCATGCTTTTGGAAGCATCAAACTGATACACACTGGCCATAAGTCAAGCAGTCCAGGTTGTTGTGGCACCAAATTATTTTACAGCATGATGTGACCTCAAGCTATGTATAGCGATGATAGAGGCTCCAATTTCTTTCTATCCCATAACTGAGCAGGAATCGCTTCTGCTCTTACCACCTACCATTGGCATAAGCTGGAAGGATGTATGAGGTTGTTGGCTACACTTATCCTTATCTGTTGAGTCCTGGAGTGGGACCTGATTCCAGATGTTCTAGCTCAAAGATAGGGATACTGTCCACTGTGTTAAAAGCCTTCCTGTTCTTAAAAATAACCAGAGCTGAATAGTCTTGTTCTGCGTGATACATGTTTCAATAAACCCAAAGTTACAGATATGACAAAAATGTAAACCAAATTTAAAAATTAGTACATTAAAATGGTCTCCTTGAATAATGAAGTTCAAAGCCAAAGCATTAAATCAGAACCTTTCTCTGAACTCAAAACATGACTTGTGCCTTTTAGCATTTCTCACTCATTTCACTTGCTCCACAAAAAGGCAACGTTTTCAGTGGGACAGTAGACTGATTTGCTTTCCAATTCTTCTCTAGATACAGGCCAGCAAACTATGAGAAACTAGTCCAAATGCTTTTTCACTCTTCAGAGTGACATTTCTTCAATAAATTTTTCAGTTTGTTTGCAGGATTTCACATTTAATTGCTAACATTTTTTATTGTAAAATACCAGACACAAGACATATTTATGCTGATCAATAGATCTTTATTGTCCTTGTCACAGGCACCATGCTGTAAAATTCCAACGTGATTGTTTCTCATGATTATACTGAGCATCAAAACCATGCAATTCAATAGGTTAGAGGAGAATTCTGTGAAGGGAAATTGAGAAAAGCAATGAGTTACTGCAATTGCTTTTGGTGGTGAAAGACCACAACAAAATTTATTATAAAATAACAGAATGCTGACATCTATTTCATGAAAAATACCCTTGGGATTTGTTGTTAACCTCTCTCACTTTTATAAAGTAAGATCACAAATGCCCTATTAAAATACTCAACTTATCGGTCAATTTATTTGTAATCTTACTGCCTTGAGTGTTATTAGTTACTCTTTATTATTGTTGAAAAGCATTATAATCATCTTGCAATGCATCTCAGCAAAGTCTTCTTCTGTAAGAGGTTAGCAGGTCCTTACTGTCACATGAGTGAACGATACTAAGATAGGATATATCAGGGGAAGCACAAAAATGATAAACTTCAAAAGACAACAAAGAAACCATTCATGTTCCCAGCCACCCAAACCACTAGTGCACTATTCCCCATCTGAGTCAGGGTGGCTCTGATTCATTGTGTTCCTCTTAGCAGTTCACCCCTTTTTCTCCCATGCTGCATCATCTCCTTCCACCTTGTATGTCAAGTCTCCCCCTTTCATAATTGTTATCGCCTCTACATCCCCACAATTAAGATCCCAAGCTTCCCTCCCTGATTTTTAGTCGGCAGATCTCCATTAGTGAAATGGACTACCCACTTGGCTGGCTCGGATGGACAGTGTTGATTGATGAGTGACCAAGCCCCTGACTATCTCTGTGCAGCTCCCCAATTGACTTACCGCGACTCCCCAGACTGGTGGCACTCCACCAATAAGGCTGGCCATAGCCCACTGTCCGGACCATCACAGCAGCAGACCAACCGTGTTCAAGGTCATGGATTGATATTGAAGGCTGCCTTTGACTTGCTGTGTTGGGCTCCCTGATGGAAGGCTGCCTCCCTTGACTTAACTAATGACTACTTAAACTTTGAGACATGCCTGTTTCTTTGAAGCACATGCAGTGTGTTTGCTGCATAAGCTGCTGGCACATGGTGCAAGTGTGAGACTGAGGTGATAATATGTCATACAGCAACACATCCATCTCCTTCCAGATCACTGCTAATAACCAGGACAAACTGCCTGGCTTTATATCAGCACTAAAAGATCAGACAAAAGTACTGTGACAGTTTAAATTCTGGCTGAGGGGGAGAAGTGCAAAAAACCAAGACAAGGTAGAAAAGGAAGAGCTGCTGTGAGCATCCGTGTAAGTGCAAAGTGAACAAGCAACAAGAAAGCAAGCCTTGAGATGCAGCCTGGTCCGATCCAAGAGCTGTGTACCTGCCCCTCTGCACTGTGTGTCCTGATAGCAGCATTCCAATAAAAGTTGCCAGTCTGCTCCATAGGGCAACACTGACATTCTGAAATGGATCAGAGATGTGAACAAACTGATATATGTCCAATGCCAACTTTTGTGAATGGGTTGCTGTGGGTGTTAGCTGTCCATCAAGGGTGCACTGAGATATTGGTGACTGCTGTCTAAAATGGACGCCTGAAGAAGCAAGAGGTAAGCTGAGTTACCAGGTAACTGTTCTGATTCCACATCAGGAACTGTCACCATCTAGCTTCTATCTGCTGGGTTAGAGAATTGGAAACTACACAAAAATGAGACAAGGTTAGATATTCGTGACATGCTAGTGCACGTAAATCCATACAAATTGACTGTTTCTGCTCAAAGTTCTCATCTCACTACTCAACTCTTGGCTGGAGAATTGAACTTTTCAATCTCAATAGCTAGAATCTTATTATTGGTAATTTCATTCTAGTTTCCCAACTTTCTCACCAATGGGAAATCATGTCTCACAAACTTGATTGAGTTTTTTGAGGAAGTAACAAAGAGGATTGATGAGAGCAAAGTGGTAGATGTGATCTATATGGACTTCAGTAAGGCGTTCAACAAGGTTCCCCGTGGGAGACTGATTAGCAAGTTTAGATCTCACGGAATACAGGGAGAACTAGCCATATGGATACAGAACTGGCTCAAAGGTAGAAGACAGAGGGTGGTGGTGGAGGATTGTTTTTCAGACTGGAGGCCTGTAACCAGTGGAGTACCACAAGGATCGGTGCTGGGTCCTCTACCTTTTGTCATTTACATAAATGATTTGGATGCGAGCATAAGAGGTACAGTTAGTAAGTTTGCAGATGACACCACAGTGAAGAGGGTTACCTCAGATCACAACAGGATCTTGACCACATGAGCCAATGGGCTGAGAAGTGGCAGATGGAGTTTAACTCAGATAAATGCGAGATGCTGCATTTTGGGAAAGCAAATCTTAGCAGGACTTCTACACTTAATGGTAAGTTCCTAAGGAGTGTTGCTGAACAAAGAGAGTTGGAGTGCAGGTTCAGAGCTCCTTGAAAGTGGAGTTGCAGGTCAATAGGATAGTGAAGAAGGCGTGTGGTATGCTTTCCTTTATTGGTCAGAGTAGTGAGTACATGAGCTGGGAGGTCACGTTGTGTCTGTACAGGACATTGGTTAGGCCACTGTTGGAATATTGTGTGCAATTCTGGTCTCCTTCCTATCAGAAAGATGTTGTGAAACTTGAAAGGGTTCAGAAAAGATTTCCAAGGATGTTGCCAGGGTTGGAGGATTTGAGCTATAGGGAGAGGCTGAACCCGCTGGGGTTGTTTTCCCTGGAGCGTCGAGCCTGAGGGGTGACCTTATAGAGATTTACAAAATCATGAGGGGCATGGATACGGTAAATAGGCAAAGTCTTTTCCGTGGGGTTGGTGAGTCCAGAACTAGAGGGCATAGTTTTAGGGTGAGAGGGGAAAGATATAAAAGAGACCTAAGAGGCAACGTTTTCACATAGAGGGTGGTACGTGTATGGAATGAGCTGCCAGAGGAAGTGATGGAGGCTGGTACAACATCTAAGAGGCATTTGGATGGGTATATAAATATTAAGGGTTTGGAGGGATATGGGCTGGGTTCTGGCAGACGGGATTAGATTGGGTTGGGATATCTGGTCAGCATAGATGGGTTGGACCGAAGGGTCTGTTTCCATGCTGTACATCTCTATGACTATGACTCTAATGTCCATGTCATTTCGGAACTTGGAGATTCAGGCTATAATTTCCAAGAAGGTATGTAATCCAGTGGCTAACAGGTCACCTGTGGTGTTAACAGATGAAATGCTTATACAGCTGTGTTTATGACATAGAAAAACAAACCAGAGGTCAATAATTTATTCTGACATCAGTTTAGCAGTGTCAAGTTTTCAGTTCAGAAGAGAGTTTCACCATAGCAGAAGAGTTTTAGCTTGTGAAGCCTTCAAGCTTTGACAGTTTTTGTAAACAAGTTACCTATTTGTCAGAACTGAAAAGAGGTTTAGTTTATCAAAATTGAACAAGGTTCAGGCTCGCAGACATGGGAAGTAGTCACAAATCTTCTCAGCAATTCAAGGAGGAGGACTAAAAGGCATCTATCAAGTCAGAACTTAGAGCTGAATTAAGAGCGATCTTTCTCTGAGATTGAGTATCTGTAAAGGATATTGCAGACAAATATTACACGTTATTTATGTTCAGCTTTTAGTGGGTGGCATGGTGGCACAGTGGTTAGCACTGCTGCCTCACAGTGCCAGAGATTTGGGTTCAATTCCCGCCTCAGGCAACTGTCTGTGTGGAGTTTGCACATTCTCCCCGTGTCTGCGTGGGTTTCCTTTGAGTGCTCCGGTTTCCTCCCACAGTCCAAAAATGTGCAGGTTAGGTGAATTGGCCAAGCTAAATTTTCCGTAGTGTTAGGTGAAGGGGTAAATATAGGGGAATGGGTCTGGGTGGGTTGCTCTTCGGAGGATCAGTGTGGACTCGTTGGGCTGAAGGGTCTGTTTCCACACTGTAAGTAATGTAATCTTATATATGTATTTGGCTGACCATTTGAATGTGGCTAGTGGAGTGACATATGTGATATGGATCACTCCCCACTTGTTGCATACATCTTGAAGGAGTTTACTACTGTGCTGCAGTCTGTTATCAGACACTAATTGATACTGGACTGTGATCAAGCTGAAAATTGCACTCATTGTATCAATGGAAGTTTATTGTGTTATTCAGCCATCAATTTTTACAGAATTTTGAGAAGTAATCATACACAATGAAGGGGTGAACGAGAGATTATAGAACATAGAACAATACAGCGCAGAACAGGCCCTTTGGTCCTCGATGTTGTGCTGACCTGTGAACTATTCTCAGCTCGTCCCCTACACTATCCCAAAATCATCCATGTGCTTATCTAAGGATTGTTTAAATCTCCCTAATGTGGCTGAGTTGACTACATTAGCAGGTAGGGCATTCCACGCCCTGACCACGCTATGTGAATATAGAAGTTCCCTCAGCTGCTGGAGTTGATATGGTTTTATGCCTCACATACATTCATGAGTTGTTGAATATCCTGATTCATCCTGGGCTCATATGAAGATTCATTTGCTAGCCATTGATGCAATCAATACTCATGTGTCCCAGGTGCAACATAAACATATTAACTTAGTGTAATGCTTTTGGTGTGAAGACTTGTTACCCTTGAGAATGACTTATTATCATGTACTAATGTCATCTCTGTATGGCCAAAAGGAACAAACATTTTCAGATATTTTTTAAAATACTAGCAGGCCACCTTTAATAAAGATCTTCTGTATCTGCTCTCGTCATTTATCTTTGATAGTTACCGATTGCAATGGTTCACACTGGCTCTGATTAAAGTGTAACAGAGCAAGCTTGACAATGTCTTCAATGTCTTCAAGAACATCAATGTGTAGATCGAGGAATATGTTTCTCTTTGTGCAAGTTCAGTAATCTGTTCAATATGCTGGACATTATCATCCTGAAATCTGATCTCTCCCACCTCAGGTCATTTTGTACACCTTCATAAGTAGATACTGCAAGTGTGATGGGTCACTAATTAGCAATTTATGACAAATCATTTCTAATGGTTTATGATCTGAATTCTTGCCAAATAAGTATATGTAACACTGCATCATCCAAATACCCGAGATCAGGTCTTGCACTCTATCTTGGAATAGCTGGCTTGCACAGATGGCAGGGTTTTCAAACAAAAAGCAATTATCATACAAATGCCTATGCCTTTCTGTAATACAGTTAAAAAACCACACAAGATTAGATTACCTACATTGTGGAAACTGGCCATTTGGCCCAACAAGTCCACACCGGCCCTCCTAAGACCCATTCCCCTACCCTATGTTAACCCCTGACTAATGGACCTAACACTATGGGCAATTCAACATGGCCAATTCACCTAACCTACACATCTTTGGGCTGTGGGCGGAAACCCACACAGACATGGGATGAATGTACAAACTTCACAAAGACAGTCACCTGAGGTGGGAATAGAACCCGGGTCCCTGGCACTGTGTGGCAACAATGCTAACCACTAAGCCACCATGTTATAATCCAACAGGTTTATTTGGAAGTAGTAGCTTTCAGAGCGCTGCTCCTTCATCAGGTAGCTGTGGAGCAGGATCACAAGACACAGAATTTATAGTAAAAAATCAAAGTGCCATGCACTTGAAGCAATATATTGAACAAACATGCTCATGCAGACCTTCTCTCATATACTCGCTGTCTCAGACTCACACACACACATCCCCCTATGCACACCCATGCACACACTCTCTCACAGTCTCATACTCTGTTGCACTCACGCACACACTCTACCAAGCACGTGCACACACAAACACACACTCTGTCATGTGCACTGACACTCACATGCATACACTCACACTCTTTTTCTGTCTCTGTCTCTCTCTCTCTCTCTCTCTCTCTCACACACACACACACAGTTATATGTCTATGGAGTGAATTTTCATTTGCAGAAATGTATTTACAGGTACATTCTATTTTTGCTCAAAAAGCACAGAACCTGAAGGCAGTCAATGCAGTCAGACAATGCATATAGCATTTTATAAATTCTTTCTTTTGAAATAGAACCAGTCTGACTCAAGATTTGGATACAGACAGACTCTAACCTCACACCTTTAATACATAATATGAGCTGTCGCCTTTTTTTAATAAAAGCTTAAATTATCTTGAGAATATGGCTTAAAAGAAGTTCTGGGGTTCACATATTAATGAACCGAAACCTGCAACCCATTCTAAGAGATTAAAGACTTCACAGCAATCTAGGTTTGTCCAATATATCATTTCAATTGCATGACATTGTGATCTTTTGCTATAAATTCTGTGTGATATCATCCTGATGAAAGGGCAGCACTCCAAAAGCTCGTACTTCCAAATAAACCTGTTGGAATATACCCTTGTGTTGTGTGATTTTTAACTTTGTCCACCCCAGTCCAACACCAGCACCTTCACATCATTTTTGTAATATACCCACTTGGAGAATCAATCCTTCCTTATAATAAGTAAGATTTTGCTGACAGAACTTGGTTGCAAGAATCAGAATACAGGGTGTCTTGCAACACATAGGGGATGTCCATTTTGAGCAAATCTAGAAGCCGAGATGCCTTTTCCACAAAGTTAGGAAAGTATGGCAAGAGAAGATTTAAAGATCTGAAACTATGTTGCAGTTCCTCTTTATGTTATGGAGTTGCCATTTGTTTAACATCTCTCATCATCTTGGATTAAGATGGAGTTTATCTAGCTGAGGGCATAAGTTTAAGGTGAGAGGGGAAAGATATAAAAGAGACCCAAGGGGCAACGTTTTCACGCAGAGGGTGGTACGTGTATGGAAGGTGGTGGAGGCTGGTACAATTGCAACATTTAAGAAGCATTTGGATGGGTATATGAATAGGAACTGTTTGGAGGGATATGGGCCGGGTGCTGGCAGGTGGGACTAGATTGGGTTGGGATATCAGGTCGGCATGGATGGGTTGGACTGAAGGGTCTGTTTCCATGTTGTACATCACTATGACTCTATATTGACCTAGCACTTCATATTGTTAGATACTATCCTTTAACTTCAGCCAGCCAATGTATTACATTCACAAATTGAAAAGCCCATTCATCCTCTGGTTGGAAGATGTATCCCTCTGGGTCTTTACTAAAGTCTGGCTTGCTGTGAATGTCATGTGTCAACTTACATTTATTCAAGTCTCTAGAGCATCTGTTGCTGCTGTTACTAAACTGCTGCATCTGTCATCTATTTGGTTGTTATAACCTCTGGCTTCATCTTTGGAGGCAGGTTTCTTGAATAGATGGGTTAGTACACATTCTTGTGCAGATTTTGGGATGCTGGACAGCTTGGCAGTGAGTGTGATAGACCACAGCTTGCTTTTTGTTTTCTGACAACAGTGTCCATACTGTTTGCTGCACCTAATGTTCGCAGGTGTTGATGTCTGGCTACAATGACTTTATATTTACTGCCATCTGCTAGCAGTGAATCAATGCTGTGACCTTTTCTTTTTTCTCGAAAAGGTTTTTTTTGGCATATTTTGACAAGTGTGGAGGCAATCAGTAACTCCATTATCCACTCTGACAGTTCAGTTTCTGAAAAGTTCCATGAATTGCTCTTGTTACAGCATCTATTGACAAATTAATCTATTGATTCCTGTGGCTTTAGATAGTAGGACATCAATTCTAATTGACATTAATTATTCCAGTTTCAGTAATTTTTGAAGGCATCTTTTAGGTGAAAGGCTGAAGTGTCTTGAAACTTGGCATACTTAACAGTGCCATCTCTCTTTAAACATATTTAGTGGAGCTAAACTACAGTTTGTATATTGGTGACCTTCCTTTTTATACCATTTTGCTCCATCTCATTCTTTTCTGATCAAAGTTTCTCCTGAATGCACGCCGCAATTCATTGAAGAAACAATAAATTAGATTGTTTCGTTGTTAAAAATGATCTAAAAAATGATCAATAATGGTCAAATTTGTGTAGATATAGCTCCTTGAGATTATTGACTGATTTAATTGCACAATATGCCATCTGCGATACTGCCAAGAATGTGCATACTGTTAGTCCGGCCACTGCTGGACCATTGTTATCTACCAGGCCGAAGATTTTGAGAAACCAAGGGAGTTTGCATTTTGGCACTGCAGTGTGAATCTGCCCAGACATGGAATCAGTGACCTGTTATACACTGAGACTGTGTCTCTTGTGGGCAGTACCACCTGCTGAGGTTCATGTGCTTCATGGGATATGTTGGCAACAAGCTCCCATGACACTTTCAGCTTGTAGTTTTTATCATCTGCCTTTTACGACAAACCTTGCTGACAGATTTGTGATGCTGTGCTATTCTGGTGGTTGATTAGATTATTTTTCGATTAGATTCCCTACAGTGTAGAAACAGGCCCTTCAGCCCAACAAGTGCACACCGACCCTCCAAAGAGCAACCCAGCCCCCTCTGACTAGTGCACCTAACACTATGGGCAATTTAGCATGGACAATTCACCTGACCTGCACATCTTTGGACTGTGATAGGAAACCGGAGCACCCGGAGGAAACCCACACAGACACTGGGAGAATGCGCAAAATCCACACAGACAGTCGCCTGAGGCTGGAATCAAACCTGGGTCCCTGTGAGGCAGCAGTGCTAACCACTGAACCACCATGCCTTCATGGTCACCTGAGTGTTTTTCACATGCTCAGTTTGACCTTTGGAACCAGGTTTCCTATGTATGTGTGCCCTGTGTGTGAAATTTCCCTCGTTCTGCATGCTTCACAGGAAAAGCTGGACATCTTTTGGGTAGGTACAACAAATCACAACTGTTACAAGTTTTGTTGGTTTGATGCACTTTGTTAACCATAATTAACTGCAACTAAAGCCTGTAATTGTTATTGTCTTATCACTATCACTTCATACTTGTATCTATCCTCAAGTAATGCATCAATGGCATTGCCCCTTATCAAACCCTCAAAAAAGCCTCTGTGCAGAGGCATTCACCAACTTTGCAAAGACTTCCTGCTTCTACTTTGGAAAAGTCAGACCCATGAAATTTGCCTCTTTGGTGTTTGAATTTAAAAGTGCTTTCTCCTAGTTCAGCATGGGATCGCTCCCTACTGCCATTCAAATTTGAAATAGCCTCTAGATAGGGAGGGTTTGAAATAGATGACTGCTTGAATAAATCTGGCCAACTTAGAGATACGCACATAGAGCAAGCAGTTGTAAAGCTGATTAGACAAGTTAGGAATGCGCTGATAGAAGTAGGTAATGAGTGGTTGCACAGAATTAATCCTTCAGGCTGATCTGAAGGAGACCAGAACTGCCCAAAGAGCTAGAAGATCAGCTGCATCTAAGAGTCAACCTTAGAATTCATAATTTCAAAATAATGCCCTACTGTCAAAAGCCACAGGAATCAGATGATTAATTTGTCAATAGATGCTGTAACAACAGCAATGGATACAATATTTCCAAAGCTGCTAATGGAGTTGGTGATTGTCTCAACACTTATCAAAGTGTGCCAAGAAAATCTGTTGGAAAAAGGAAAGGTCACAGTATTCATTTACTACGAGCAAATGCCAGAAATTACAAAGCCATGGCAACCAAACAACAACGTCTGCAAACGTTTGGCTGCAACAAACAGTATGGACATTGTAGTCAAAACACAGAAAGCAAGTGCAGTAAGTGTGGTCTATCAAACCTGTCTCGCATTCCAAGACTTGTGCAAGGTATGGCGTATGAAAGGATGCTGACCCATCTATGCAAGACCCATCTTCTGTTCATCTGTCTCCAAAGATGTGGTCAGAAGCTACAAGTGACAACTGAACAGAAAACAGGTGCAGCAGAATGCACGCACCAGAAATTTGTGTATTTACAAGCTCACACAAGATGTTCACACTAAAACAGACTTGAGTCAAGACTGAGACTGGCATATCTTCCAACAGATAATGAATGTAGCCTATTATCGGAATGACTAGTTAACTAGAAAGTGTTGCCGCAATCAACATAATGTCCCCAATGAAAGCTGGTAAATGCACATTCAAAACCAATATTGTCACAGGAGCGAGTGCAAATATCATATCAGTCCTTGTATTGAGGAACATGTACCAGAATTGTTGGATCTCAATGGTACAACAGATAGCCATAAATGTTACTGCCTACAATGTGTCACCAATCCATTGCATTGACATGGAAAAAGTGAGGACTGCAGATGCTGGAGATCAAAGTCAAAAAGTGTGGTTTTGGAAAAGCACAGCAAGTCAGGCAGCATCCAAGGAGCAAGACAGTTGATGTTTCAAGCATGAGCTCTTCATCAGGAATGGGCGGGGGGGGGAAGCAAGAGGGCTGAGAGATAAATAGGATGTGAAAGGATCCTCCATACACGTCATCTACTATGTCTAATGCTCTCCTCTACATCGGGGAGACAGAACGCCAACTTACAGAACATTTCAGAGAACATATCTGGGACACAGATTAAACAATCCCACTGCCCTGTGGCCAAACACTTCAACTCCCACATCCCACTATGCCAAGGACATGCAAGTCCTTGGCCTCATCCATCTGATGCCTGGAGGAAGAACGCCTTATCTTCCGTCTTGTGGCCCTCCAAACACATGAGATCAATATTGATTTCACCAGCTTCCTCATTTCCCCTGCACCCACCTTATTCCAGATTCAACCCTCCAACTCTGCACCGTCTTCTTAAACTGTCCTACCTGTCCAATCCCTGCCCACCTATCTGCTCCACCCTCCTCTCCGACCTATCACCTTCACCCCCACCTTCATCTACCTATCACATTCCCAGCTACCTTCCCCTGAGCCCCAGTCCCCTCCCATTTATCTCTCAGACCCCTTGAGCCTTCCCCACATGTCCCTGATGAAGAGCTTATGCTTGAGTCTCCTGCTCCTTGGATGCTGCCTGACCTGCTGTGCTTTTCCAGCGCCATACTTTTTGACATTGCATTGATAGACCAATAATTCAATACAGCTAAAGCAAGACATCATAGAAACCACAAATACCTTTTTGAGCAGATGGAAGTGGGCCAATGGTGGCAGGTTTACCCGTATATCCAGCTCGCAACATTGTAACTATGATTGACATCGCCGTGGTACCCATGTTGACAGAGGAGCCATTGATCCAGTCCAGGACTTATAAGAATTTTACATGGACAAGTTCAACATCATAGAAAGTTTAAAATACAATGCTGTATTGCACCTCTGGGAAGATACAATTGTATCAGTTGACCTTCCCAAAAAGTGCAGTCATCATATACAATAAAGTTTAAGCACAAGTTGAATCACATGGAATGTTTGTAGCAAATATATTGAGTGCCATATTCTGCCTGTTTGGTGCATCTGAAGAAATCATTTCTGACATAGGATGCAGTAGATGGGCAGACCTTTTAGGTACACATGTGTAGATTCATGACAGAGGATGAATGGAATGCTTACTCTGAAGGGTCTGGGGGAGGGCAAATGCATTTTGCTGCCTCTTTTGAATCTCATTGTCAAGCTGGCTGGGCATTTTCAGGTGCTGCTATGCATCTACCCTCTTTCAGCTGGGATTTAACTATTTACATTCAGATTGCCTTATTAGGTGCAAAGTAGCTTTTTCTTGGTGAGTTTCTATGACTATTGCTGCCTAAGCATTCAATGAGATTTTGCATTTAAGGGTTCTGAGAGCTTTCAATAGATTGATGAAAACCATGTTGTCACAGAGGAGGCTGAAGGTGGCAGGGTGGTTCAGTGGTTAGCACTGCTGCCTCGCAAATTCAGGAACCTGGGTTCAATTCCACTCTCAGGCGACTGTGTGGAGTTTGCATGTTCTCCCTGTGTCTGCATAGGTTTCCTCCCACAGTCCAAAGATGTGCAGGTTAGGTTGATTGGTCATGCTAAATTGCCCATTAGTGTCCAAGATGTGCAGGCTAAGTGGATTAGCTGTGAGAAATGCAGGGTTACAGTGATGAGGTGGGGGCGTGTTGAATCGGGGTGAGATCCTCTTCCGAGGATTGGTGTGGACTGAATGGGCTGAAAAGTCTGCTTCCACATTGTAGGAATTCTATTTGGATTGCAGCTAGGTCTGTGATACAGTGTTCAAAGCAACTCACCCTAAGAGTTTGGTTTAGTCATGAGTGCATATCATTTGGTTTTAACTATCTGCATGAGTTCATTCAATGTCTTCCAGAACTGAGGCCTGGTCCTCAATGCCAGATTGCAGGAATTGAACTCCCTGATGGAAGGGTGACTTTTAACAGGAGATTTAAAAGGCATTTGGTTGGGTATGTGAATAGGAGCGTTTAGAGGGATATGGGCCAAGGGCTGGCAAATGGGACTAGATTAGGTTAGGATATCTGGTCCACATGGACAAGTTGGACTGAAGGGTCTGTTTCCATGCTGTACATCTCGATGACTTTATGACTCTATGCAGGAATCTTCTAGTCTAGTCTATTGCATGAGAATGAGCTAAGCTAATGAGCAGAGTGGAGAGATCACTGATTTCACACAAAAAGAAACTGAGGTAACCCTGGCAAGGTGAAAGCTGAACTTAAGCTCCTTAATTGTACCTTAGCTTTATCTATTGTGGTGAAAACTGACATTGCATTGACATTCTATTGCAGTGGTGTAGATTTCAAGGAAATTTCTGCCAGTCATTTTGTACCACACAGTGTTTGGCTTAATTGCCAGCATAATCTTTGTTATTGTTTCTCTTTTGCCAAGCTTCACTTTTATTCTTGTGCAAATGAAAACATCAAATGGGAATTAATCCTATTATTCAATATTGTGCTACTTTGTTTCAAACATTTCCAGGCTGTGGCTCGGTCCATTCTAGCACAATGTGCAAAACATGAATGTTCAGCCTCAAGGTTTCTCCTTGAAGATGTCCTCAGTCGTCTTTCATTGATCGCAGTGACATTTCCAATTTTGTCGCTTGCAGCCATCCCTCAACCACAGAGGTAGTTCAGCCAGCTTCCAAAAATACCAGCTTTTAGGAGCAACCCTCCTGTGCTAAGAATGTAAAATGGGTCTCTCGTCTGTATAATAAATGAATTCATGAATCTCTATTCCCAGATGACATTAACAGCAGCGTAGAAGAGTTAATGTTAATTTCTGCAGGTAATGCATGAAGGCTCAAAAAAAGCTGTAAAGGTCAATCTGTTGTCATGCAGGAAGGTGATGAAATTTGATTGGTTAGAAGATGTCATAAATGTATCCTAAAATTCTATAGGTCATATATTCAACTGATTAATGATTGTACTTCATGTTATTTTAGATAACTGGTAAATTTTACATTGAAAATGATTAAGTTAACAAAAATTTAAGGGGGCTAGATTGGATAGCCTCTGAAAAATGACATCGGGACTAATCCATGCCCTGTATTTGCAATATAGCTGGCAAGTCAACTTCACTCATTGAAATCATTCCTGCATGCAGCCAGCAATAGCCACCTTGTTGTGCAGCTGCAGAGATCAGCAGGGAGTACTTGCTAGCACCACTTAAAGCTGGCATGCACTGAAAAGCAAGGTGCATGGAGCTGTGCAGGAAATTCATTTGATCTGGAAATGGGAGGGAGTGGACTCCAAGGTTTTGAAATGTCTTTGAATGTCTTTTGGACAGCTGGATCAGAGGGGTAATATTCTGCCTTCAGAAGGGACCCGTCAGACATGCAGTAGGAACAGGAAATAACAGAGGCCAAGCAATGCAGTCAAAAGTTCATTGTGGTAGAATCATAGGGTAATAAAGCACAGAAGGAGGCCATTTGGCCCTTTTATTCCCTGACTAGCTTTTTGGCAGAGTTAATCAATTTATCTACTCCCTACTCTTTTTTCCTTTGACACTGTACATTTTTTCCTAACATTATCCATCCAACTCCCTTGTTTAAAGATTCTACCTGGCCTGCTGTCTGTGCTTCACTGTGATTGCATCCCATGTTTGATCCTATCACTGTTTCTCAATGCCTGAAGATCCCAGGACTTGGTGCCAGATTCAAATAATGTTGAGAAAATGGTCATACACCGTGGATCATTCAAATTCTGTGGGTAGATTCTTTCAATGCCAGTAGTGAGGACCATCATTTCACTCCTCGTTGCAAAATCTGAGCCAGTTTCTCTTATGATCATAAGATAGAATCATACAGCATGGAAAACAGACTCTTCGGTTCAACTCGTCTGTGCTGAACAGACATCCCAATCTGACCTCGACCCATTTACCAGCATTTAGCTCATTTATGCACCCAAATCCATTTTCAATGTTGTAATCGTACTGTCTCCATCACTTCCTCTGGCAGCTTGTTCCAGACAGGCACCACCCTCTGCATCAAAAGGTATCCCTTGGATCTTTTTTAACTCTTTCCCTTCTCACCATAAGTCTATGTCCTCTAGATTTTGACACTCCGTCCCCAGGAAAAAGACCTCACCCTATCCATGCCCTTCTATGAAGTCACCCCTCAGTTGAAGGAACAATAGTAGACCACCTAATATGCTCTGCATTCAATTGATAATCTTCAATGCTACCCCATAACTATTCATTTCCTTACTGATTAAAAATCTGTCTATTTCAACCTCAAGTATATTGAATAACCTAGCTTTCAAAATCCTCTGTGGTAAGGGATTCCAAAGATCCACTACTCACTGAGAGAAGGAATTTGTTTTTTATCTCTGTCTAAAATGGATAACCTCTTACTCTGAGTTTATGCCCCTGATCCTAGATTCTCCCACTAGGGGAAATTACCTCTCTCCATCTACCCTGTCAAGCCAGCTTAGAATCTTTTATGTTACAATAAATTTGCCACTCATTTGTCTAAACGTCAATGAGTGTAGGCCCAAACTACTTGACCTTCCCTCATAAGAAAATCCCTCCAAATGAAAATAGTGGTATTCAGATCCAGAAGCTGAATCTAAGTTTCTCCAGCTGTTTGTTTGTTGAAGCTAGCATTGGTTGGTCCAGCCTATCTAGGCCAAGTTGAGCAACTCCTGCAGACTTGACATTAATGGTGAAGACAGTGCCCACCAAAGTCAGGTTGGTTCTGCGTTGCTGCCAGTTGAGTATCAGACTAACTCTTTGACTGAGAGGAGCTGAAATTCCTCCCGAGAAAGAGAGTTCAAAGGACCTTGTGACTAAATGTAACTAACAAAATCTGAGTGGACTCCTAGGCCAGATTGTAAAATCTGTCTCCGTTACATCTACCTATAATATGCAATTTATCATTTCTATTCAACCAATTAACATGTGCTTATTAATCAATGTTCAAATCATGTTACTTCTGGATGTCGGACTTTAAGATTTGGATGGTATTTAGATCTTGCATTGTTGACTCTTGCAGAACTGAACTTCTGTGGAGGAGATAGGGCTGACTATTATTGCAATGCGCATTCCTGGGGCCATAGCCAGTGATTGGGCTGGAACAATTGATGAGGATGGTATCCTTATTCCTAATCCTCCTCCAATTTGATTTCTATGTAATTGCTCAGTCTCTTCTGATTATAAGCTACAGATGTTGTGAGCATTCATGTCCATTACTTTTCCTCACTTACAAAATCCGACTCTAGTGTCTTTTTCTTTCAGATTCCAAAGAAGTGGAACCTGCCAGTCAACTGAGAAACAGCAAGAAAACAATGATGAAGCCACACTGTACCATGATTTTATGGTCACCACCACAAACGTATATCTTGAATATTTTTAGAGTGTAGCATAGAGGTGGTATCAGCACATGGTTGGGCATTGGGCACAAATGAAATGAGACAAGGTTGAAGTGGGTACCAGTTCACAGGGTGGGCATGGTCACATACAAGTTTTTCTCCAGAGAAAACAGATGAGGTCGTCAATTGGGCAGCAACTGAGAATGCTGATGAACAATGAACTGCTTGGGGATTGGGAAACCTGCAAGAAAGGTAAAATCAAGGAGCACAAAGGTGAAGCATCAATTTGGCAGAAGGATTTCCACCAAATCTGAAATTGAGATTCATGTTTTCCAGAATGGAAGTGGTGACCACCTTCATGATCAAAGTTACGGTCAAGCATGGTATAGATCTGTTGGCTGATGCCACAGTTTCCCTCATAGCCAAGCTCCCGATGTCAGATTACTTTAGTGGAAGCTCAGACAGAAGTCATGCATTTTCAGTCTGCTGCCATCATGGCTATGGATAACAACATGTGAAGGGGTTTGCAGACTGTACCTCAAAGGATTACTAAGATTAATGAGGTAGTACCCAAGGGAAGAGTCACACAAAACAAACACAAATCTATTAACCTCTCTCAGGAAGAGATCATTATCCTCCCACCCATGTCACTCTACTGGTGCCAGTCAGCCTGCTGCTCATACTGAGTAGCTGCAGCTCCCAATCCTGAAGAACAGTTACACCTGAAATGTCAACTTCTCCACCTTCTGCCTGGCTTGCTGTGTTCTCCCAGCCTCCTGCTTATCTAACTCATACTGAGACGGCACAGACCCCATCCAGATCAACTATGCAAAGAGATGCTTGCATTCATCCTCCAAGGCAACTTGAAGTTTCCTCCACTAAAAGTCATCTGCATTTCCCCAGCAACTAGGGTAGCGATATGTAGGAGTGTTTGAGAGGGCAAAGGAACATGGAAGACTGGCACTAAGAATCTGAACGAGGGTGATGAGTTTAATTTTTTTATGGAATATGATTTATATGATTTCATTTACATATTTGGGATTATTTTGAGTTTTTTAAAAATATTTGAAAAGTGGCCAAGTGAACATTGTGATAGACAGAAGGTAAAGCATGAGATAGCTGGTGAAGGGGGTTGGTATTGTGGTTTCTCGGTTTTTCATGGTTAAATGGACAGCCTGGACAGACTTGGATTTTCTGGATTTCTTCTTTCTTCCTTTACTCCTGTGTCGCCTCCTGAGCTGGGTACCATGAACCATGTTAAAATCTAGTTCTTATATACATCTTAAGGATATTTACCGCACTGACACCCTCACTAATATGATATCTGATGCAGTTGGCCCAACAAATCTACACTCACTCCCCAGATTCCACATTTTAATTCTAAGACACTCATAGAGTGCACAAAACAAACACGAACGAGTCCAGTTTCTCACCCGGTGTCTCTACTGAATTCTATACAGACGCATTGCAAGATGCTTACAGACTGTAAACATCTCTTTTATCACTTGCTGAATTGAAAATCTGCTCAGGTATTCTCTGTGCAGTTACACGCAGCTTGATCTGTGAGGAAGAACTAACTTCAACTGTTGCCATGGCATCACTTACCCAGTTCTATGATGCTGGCTGGAAATAGATTATGGGGCAGGCAGGCCATTTCAATTTCTAATGGCTCACAAAAGTGGTCATCTATTACACGATCAGAGAGAGCTCTCCAAATGGTCTACAATCTATTTCACAATATGGATATTTAACACTCCTTCAATTATACAAAGTTAAATGAACATGCCATCTGAATAATTTATGCCTGTGGTATTTTTTTCTCAAAATGGAGTGTGTAGTGGTTAATCTCTAAGGTTCTCATGCACATCACTCACTTTGAAGCTTCCTGTTTTACTTCTGCAGCCAAGTTTCGATCTTTAGTCAGCCCAGTTAATAAAGACTTCCAGCAAATATTTCCCCTTGGTTGCATTCGTTTTCCTCTATGTCATGTTCCAAAAATTGGAATAACTAGTGCAAAAGATCTTTGAAATTTTATAATAAATTACATTTAGCACAACATGGCTTCTGGCAACCTTTTTTTCCAGTTTTTAAAATGCTGAGCTCCATGTATGCCCTGCCCACAAAACTAGTCAAGCTCCCCCTACCACCCCAAGGCTGAATTAATCATCATCATGAGTTTCCACTAATTGTGTGTTTCCTGCCCTTCAAGCAGTCTTTAAAAATTAAACGGGATCTTTTGGGTGCTAAGACAGTAACAGGCATGCTTTAAAAGCTTGCGAATTTTGTGTTTAGTGTGCTAAGAACTGACTTTTCTATTGTTTAGTCTAGTTTCAGAGTGATTAGGGACATTAATATGTTCAAACAATAGGTTTCTCATACTCATTTTAATTTCAAATATATACTTTATTCATAAAAAATCTCATTACCACAAATGCAGTTCAGTTCTGCACAGTTGCAGGGGCAGCACACTGGCTCAGTGGTTAACACTGCTACCTCACAGTGCCAGGGACCTGGATTTAATGCAACCTTGGGCAACCATCTGTGTGTAGTTTGCACATTCTCCCCGTGTCTATGTGGGTTTCCTCTGGGTGCTCCAGTTTCCTTCCACAACCCAAAGATGCGCATATTTGATGAAGTGGCCATACTAAATTGCCTGTAGTGTTCAGGGATATGTAGGTTAGGTACATTAGTCAGGAGTAAATGTAGAGTGATAAGGTCTGGAGCTGGGTAGGTTACTCTTTGGAGAGTCGGTGTGGACTTGTTGGGCTGAAGGGCCTGTTTCACACTGTAGGAATTCTATGATTCATATCAAGTCAGTAAACAAAACATTGGACATTGATACTATCCAAAAAACCAAAGACGTCTCTTACACATACCAACATTTACATATATCTGAGGCATCGGGAGGGTCCGATAACTGAACAGATCCTCATTTACCTTCAGCAAGAAGACCTCAGACAATGGTCTTTCCCTACTGCACCTTGGCAACAGCTGTCCCAAGCTTTAGTGCATCCCTCAGTACATAGTTCTGGACTTTAGAATGTGCCAGTCTGCAACATTCAGACAGGGTTAACTCCTTGCTTTTGAGAAGACCAGTAGATTTCAGGCAGACCGAAGAGCGTCTTTCACCAAGTTGATGGTTCTCCAGGCACGGTTGATGTTTGTCTTGCTGTGCCTTCTGGGGAACAGACCGTACAGCACAGAGTCCAGCATCACGGAGCTGCTGGGGGTGAACCACGACACAAATCATTGTATCTTCCTCCAGAATTCCTTTGCAAAGGCACGGACCAGAAGGGGATGTAGGACAGTCTCTACACCCCCTGCAGTCCCCAAAGGCAGTGTGAGGTGACACAGACCAACTGGGTGCATATAAAGGATCTCACAGGTAGTGCCCTTCTCAACACCAGCCAAGCAATGTCTTGGTGCCTGTTAGAAAGTTCTGCTGATGAGGAATTCTGCCAAATGAGATAGTGTCAGAGAGAGCAAGTGTCAGAGAGAGAGAGTGTCAGAGAGAGGGATTCTGAGAGAGATAGCGAGAGCGATGGAGTGTGAGAGAGGAATCCGACAGGATCCACCTTCCCCTTTTCCCCCAGGGTCTCGAGGATGATACGTGCTGACCACTTCCTGGTAGTCAAAAGTATTTCTCTTTGCAAATTTCTGCACAAAGGATGCATCATACAGAATGATCCAACTACTTGGAGCTTTCCACAGATTGATACCAGTCCGAAACATCACAACACTGAGAACTGGTAGAATCTCAGTAAGTAGTGACACTTGCTGTTCGCATATCAAGGGTCTACACATAGCTTGATGCAGCCACACACTTAGGTGGCCATCAGGATGAGGGTGGCATTGAGTATGTTCTTCCTCCCCATTCCCCACACCAACCTTATCCAGAGTTTTGTACATGGGGTTCCTACAGACTCAGTCTATCTTAGGCTTCCAGATGAAATGGATGATAGCTCAGGTGACTGAAACAGCGCAGATTTGGGGCATTATCCAAACCTGAGCCACGTACAACAACAGAGAGAATGCTTCACACCTGATGACCAGGTTTTTACCCACAATGGAGAGGGAGCAGTGCTTCCAAAAGACCAGTCTCTGTCTCACCTTAACAATGCAGTCCTCCCAAGATTTTGTGTGCGCTTCGGCCCTTCAAAACCATATTCCCAGCACCCTCAGGAAATCTGTTCTGATGGTTAAGGGAATGCAGGATCGGTCAGCTCAGTTCCCAAAGAAAATGGCCTCACTCTTGTCTCGGTTTCCCTTGGCTCCCGAGGCCAGTTTGAACTGGATGCAGATGCTGAGGAGTCTGCGCACTGACAGCAGATCCGAGCAGAGAACAGTGATGTTATCCATGTATGGGAAGGCAGACTGTCATACACCTCCAACAGGTCCCAGCCAATCAAGTCTCACTGAGCTGAATACAACTCTGCCAGTGAGCCATCACTTCAGGGAGTTTGATTGTTTTCTAAGGACTCAATGGACTTAATCAGCTCATCTAGAGGTAACAATTGATCCAGCCTCTCCTGTATGCTGTCGTCTCAGATCTCCATGATAGAGGATAGGAACGACTGGGAGGCCATGCTGTTTGTGGGTTTGTGTCATACAGTCTGGCATAAAAAGATTTGCTGATACACAGGATGTCAGATTGAGATGACATTAATGAGCCATCTTCCACCTTCAGTCTGCTGAGCACAGAGCCCTCCTTTTGCACCTCCTGGAAGAAGAAACACGAACATGTCTCATCTTGCTCCACAGTTGGACTCTGGATCAGAAGATTATCTTGGAGGCCTCCTGGAGATCCTCTGTGACATCGAACCCCATTGTCTGAAGCAGGAGTAGGATGTGCATAAGAAACTACAAGACACAACTAGGTCTTACATGGCTGAAGCTATGATCATTCTTCCTTCAAGTCTCTCTTTCAGTTGTTCTGTTACATTTTTATTAAGAGAGGTGCTATTTAGATAGTCTTAAGTGATAATATTTGCAAACCCTAATAACACAAACGATGTTCATGGTTCTGAATGTTTATTACACGTTTACATCAATATAAAATCACCTTAATTTCAGATAATACAATGGTGCTTTGATTAACCTATACATAACTTTTCTGATAAACCTATACATAACTTTTTAGTCAGACTGCACACAAAAGCATATCAAGGAAAACATCTTCAAACAACTTTTTATAAATGTCTCATTTTAAAATGTGGTTTAATTGTCCTGACAGACCTTACATTCAGTGGCATGCAAATGATATTTGAGTAGAAAAAAAACACTTTTCAAAAGCATTGCTCTTTTATGTGTGATTTTGCGTGCAGTGGAAATTTCACCCTCTGGTATCTGGTGCAACATGTTACAATGAGTTCAATTTTATCTGAACAATGGACTTCCATGTGGGGTGGAGGGAGGAGTATTTTGAGGACAAGATGGATGAGACAGCCAGAAGATTTAATTGGCAAAGGGCCGCCATGGGCCACTGCTCCTGCATGATTGTGTAACTTTAAAAAATTGTTCTCAAAATGTGCATATCACTGACAAATGCAGCAGTTCTTGACTATCCCTCGCTATTCTGACAACACAGTGGTGATGAAGATGGCTATCTTCCTGGAATGCAGCAGTCCAGCAGGTGGATACAGTTGTGTGGTTTACTAGGACACTTCAGCAAATAACTGTCCAACCCCTTTGTCATCAACTGAAATGTCGTATGGGTGAGAAGCATAGCAGGAAAGAGTTCCAAATGGGCTAATCGCAGCACTTACACAGTTTGGATTGCTACATTTTAGATTAGATTAGATTACTTACAGTGTGGAAACAGGCCCTTCGGCCCAACAAGTCCACACTGCCCCGCCGAAGCGCAACCCACCTATACCCCTGCATTTACCCATATCATCAACAAAGCTTTTGACCTAACATCAGTCTGTATTCTGGTATCAAATTTTGATTGGTAACCCTGCGCTGTAGCACCTTTAAGATGTTTCAGTTTGACCATAAAATATAGAAGGGGAAGTAGGCCATTTGATCATGGCTGATATGTTTCTCAACCCTAATCTCCGGATTTCTCCCCATAACCTTTGATCCCCTTACTAATTCAAGAACCTGTCTTAAATCCACTCAATAACTTGGCTTCCACAGATTTCTATTGCAATGAGTTCCACAGATTCACCACGCTCTGGCTGAAGAAATTCCTCCTCATCTTAATTCTAAAGGGTCATCCCTTCACTCTGGGGCTTGCCATCAATTCCTCGTGTCTTCTACTTGTGGAAATGCCTTTCCACATCCACTCTATTCAGGCCTCTCAGTATTTGGTAAGGTTCCCACATCAGCCTTCTAAACTCCATCAGGTACAGACCCAAAGTTCTCAACCTCTCATGACATGCCCTTCACCTCCAGGGCAATTCTTATGAGCTTCCTGTGGACCCCCTCTGATGACAATGCCTTCAGTATAGGACCCAAAACTGCTCATAATACTGTATTCCAAACACGGTCAGACCAAAGCTTAGTACAGCCTCAGCAGTACATCCCTTCACTTGTGTTCTAGTCCTCTTGAAATGAGTGCTGACAGTGCATTTGCCTTCCGAAATGTCAACTAAACCTGCATATTAATCCTAGTTCAGGATTCTCTTAAGTCCCCCTGTGCTTCAGATTTCTGAAGCTTTTCCTCACTTACAGAATAATTTGCATCTCTATTCTTCCTATCAAAGTGCATAATCTCTCATCTTGCACTCCATCTGCAACTTCTTTACACGTTCTCCTAGCCCACCAAAGTCCTTCTGCAGTCTTCCTGCTTCTTCAATATTATCTGTTCCTCTTTTGTGTCATCTGCAAACTTAGCAACAATGTCCTTAGTTCCTTTACCAGGTTACTTAATGCATAATGTGAATAGTTGTGATCCTAAGCCAGACCCCTGCGGAACTCCACTCGTCACTAGCTGCCATCCTAAAAAATACTCCTTTATCTCCACCTTCTGCCAATCAGCCAATCCTCTATTCATGCCAGTACATTGCCCCACCACTTTGGGCTCTTATTTAGCAACCTGCTATGTGGCACCTTGTCAAAGGCCTTCTGGAAATCCACTTAGATCAATGCCTGTCCTTTGTCTAACTTGCTTGTTACCTCTTCAAAGAATTCTAATAATTTGTCATGGCTTGCTCCAGCCATGCTGATTCAGCCTATTTTACCCATACTTTTAAATACTCCCCAATCACATCCTTGATAACAAGCTCCAAAATCTTACCAATGACCATAGTCAGGCTAACCAGTTAATAGTTTCCTGTCTTTTGCTTCCTTCCCCTCTCAAACAGGGGTGTTACACTGGCCATTTTCTAGTCCTCTGGATTCCTAAATAATCACCACTAATACCTCTACAATCTCCTCAGCTATCACCTTCAGACCTTCCAGGTTCCTCAGCACTTTCCCTTTAATGTTAGCCAGTACACTCACCTCTACCCCCGACTCTCTTGAAGTTCTGGTATGCTGCTAGTGTCTTCCACCATGAAGACTGATAAGTACCTAACTGGTTGCTCCATAGTTTCCTTATTCTCTATTTCTACTTTCAGGCCACATTTTTCAGCGAGTAAAATGTCCACTCTTGTCTCTTTTTTACCTTTTATATATCTAATAAAAGTCTTGCAATTTGTATTTATATTGCGAGCTAGTTGACCCTCATATTTCACCTTCTCACCCTTGTTGATTTTTAGTTATTCTCTGCTGGTTTTTAAAGGCTTCCCTCTCCTTTGGCATCCTACTAATCTATACTTTTTCTCTTTTGCTTTTATGCTGTCCCTGACTTCCCTCATCAGCCATGATTGCCTCACCCTCCCTTTAGTATGCTTCTTCTTACTTGGGGTGGATTTCTGCTGTACCATCCAGAAGTAACCCTCCAAAAGCCCATCTTCCCTGCTAGGATCCCCTTCCAATCAACTCTGGCCAGTTCCTCCCTCATGTTGTAAAACTGTTAAATCTGATTTGAGCTTTTCCATCTCAAACTGAATGGTGAATTCTGTCATATTATGGTCACTGCTCCCCATGGGTTCCTTTGCCTTAAACTCCCCAAACAAGTCTGCCTCATGACACATCACCAAATCCCAGAATTGCATGTTCCCTAGTGGGTTCTACCACAAGCTGCTCCAAAAAAAAACTCAAAGTCATTCTGCAAATTCCTTTTGTTAGGATTTGTTACCAATGATTTTCCCAAACTACCATCATATTGAAGCCCATGATTATTGTAGCAGTGCCTCTCTTACATGCCTTTTTTATTTCCCGATTTATTTTCTGCCCCAAATCCTGACTACTGCTAAGAGGCCCATAAATGACTCCGATCAGAGTCTTCTTTTCCCTTTGCGTCTCCTCAATTCTACCATCCAGGTTAAATGCCTTCTGACTCTCTATCGCTCCTTGTTATTGATTTAATTTCATTTCTTACTAACAGGGCAACCCAACTACCTCTGCCCATCTGTCTGTCCTTTTTCAATAGAATGTGTGTCCTTGGATATTTAATTCCCAATGCTGATCCCATTGTAGCCATATCTCTGTGATGTCCAAAACATTGCTAATTTTGTAAACACTATATAAAAGCTATTAATTGGGTGGTTCAATGATTCAACGTTTATTTGCTCAGCAGGCATTCATTTTGTTCTTTATATATTCAACAATTCATCCAGCATGCAAGTGAAGGTTAGTAGATGGTATTGTTAGTTTTCATCTCTGCCCTCCAAAATAATGCTACAGGCATCAAAGTCTGCATTACTACAGATACTCTCAGAAATCTACCCTAGTTAGACTGTGTTAAGTGACACAAAAGCAAAAGAAATTCTAAGCAATGTGATTACTTGAAAATGTACCCTGCTTTGAAATGGAATATAGAGCTCCACATCCTGGTATATACTCCCAAACAAATATGCATTACAAATATAAATTAGTGCGCAATGCTGAATAAATATTTTTGAATCATTATGGCGCAAGTTTCATCTCCATGCATTTTTGTTAATACTCCCATGCAACGGTTGCAAAATTTTCCAAACATTATCATTTCCCACAGGGATAAAGAGCGAGGAAAAGGTGAGGGAATGTACTGTTTACCCAAGCGAAAATGGGGGGTCTGTGGTTCATTGATGTGATGTGGAAAATGGCGAAGGATATATTGGAAGGCTATTGGGGGTGGGCAGTAGGGGTATTGGCTTGGGGACAATAGTACATTGTGTTGCTGTCTGTTTCCACATTCCCAAATGGTCAGTGTTGAGTCAGTGGGAACCTGAAGACAGGTTAAACACAGGAAACAAATAAACTTTTTCTTTTCAAACATTCTCTATGACACCCGCTGTCCTAGATTTTAAGATATTTCTGTGTAGTTGAAATTTCTTGCTGATCTGTTTTTTTTTGAATGGCCTGCAGCTGTGTTTGAATTTTCTCCTGTTCCTATAAATGCCAGACCCTGTTTGGACATAAAGCTGAGGACACAATGGTTAAATTAACATTCAGACAGGAATGTTCCAGTTCCTTCAGCAGGAGCAGCTGAGTTTCAGGAAGGAGAATAGAAAAACCTGTCCTTTTAATCGTTGAATTAAAACAATATTTAGATTGTATTTATATTACAGGCAAATGCAGAATACAGCTTCATCGAGGAAATAGCCGGAATATCCATGGAATCAGACTGACTCTGCAGTGATTTTAAAATGGTGGACAGGACCTTATTCTGGAAACTGTCCACGCTCCCAGCCCCTTCAGCACGAGATAAGGGTACAAGTAGCAAGCCCATATCTTATACTCCCAAACTAGACAGCTCATCATGCTGGACAACATCTCAACATGCACCACAGTTTTAAAGAATTACATTATAATAGTGAAGAAGGAGGCCATTTGGTCCATCATATCTCCATAGCACATAGAACATTACAGCACAGTACAGGCCCTTCGGCCCTCGAAGTTGCACCGACATGTCATATCAATCTGAAGCCCATCTAACCTATACTATTCCATGTACGTCCATATGCTTGTCCAATGACGACTTAAATGTACTTAAAAGTTGGTGAATCTACTACCGTTGCAGGCAAAGCATTCCATACCATTACTGCTCTCTGAGTAAAGAAACTACCTCTGACATCTGTCCTATATCTATCACCCCTCAATTTAAAGCTATGCCCCCTCATGCTCGCTGTTACCATACTTGGAAAAAGGCTCTCCCTGTCCACCCTATCTAACCCTCTGATTATCTAATATGTCTCTATTAAGTCACCTCTCAACCTTCTTCTCTCTAATGAAAACTGCCTCAAGTCCCTCAGCCTTTCTTAGTAAGACCTTCCCTCCATAGCAGGCAACATCCCAGTAAATCTCCTCTGCACCCTTTCCAAAGCTTCCACATCCTTCTTATAATGCGGTGACCAGAACTGTACACAATACTCCAAGTGTAGCCGGACCAGAGTTTTGAACAGCTGCAGCATAACCTCTATTAATCCCTCTATTAATAAAAGCTAAAACACGGTATGCCTTCTTAACAACCCTGCCAACCTGGGTGGCAACTTTCAAGTAACTGTGTACTTGGACACCGAGATCTCTGCTCATCTACACTACCAAGAATCCTACCATTAGCCCAGTACTTTGCATTCCGGTTACTCTAACCAAAGTGAATCACCTCACACTTGTCCGTATTTAAACTCCATTTGCCACCTCTCAGCCCAGCTCTACCAACAACTGAAATAAGGCTCACTTGTCTATAATTACTTGGGTTGTCTCTACTCCCCTTCTTGAACAGGGGAACCACATTTGCTATCCTCCAGTCTTCTGGCACTATTCCTGTAGACAATGACGATTTAAAGATCAATGCCAAAGGCTCGGTAACCTCCTCCCTGGTTTCCCAGAGGATCCTAGGATAAATCCCATTTGGCCCAGGGGACTTACCTATTTTCACACTCTGCAGGATTTCTAATACCTCTTCCTTGTGAACCTCAATCCCACCCAGTCTAGTAGCCTGTATCTCAGTAATCTCCTCGACAACATTGTCAGCTCTCTCTTTAGGTCTTTCCTGGCTACCTTGTAACCCTCAAGCGCCCTAACTGAGCCTTCACATCACATCCTAACATAAGTCTTCTTCTTCCTCTTGACCAGAGCTTCCACTTCCTTTGTAAACCAAGGCTCATGTGCTCTACAACTTCCTCCCTGCCTGACAGGTACATACATATCTAGGACACACAGGAGCTTTTCCTTGAATAAGCTCCACATTTCTAATGTGC
The DNA here is from genome assembly GCF_004010195.1 of Chiloscyllium plagiosum. NCBI lineage: Eukaryota > Metazoa > Chordata > Chondrichthyes > Orectolobiformes > Hemiscylliidae > Chiloscyllium > Chiloscyllium plagiosum. The sequence continues at coordinate 70,660,659 of NC_057719.1, forward strand.
CCATCCCCTGCAGTTTCCTTCCCCATCCTATGCTTCCTAAATCTTGCCTAATTGCATCGTAATTGCCTTTCCCCCAGCTGTAACTCTTGCCCAATGCTATACACCTATCCCTTTCTATCACTAAAGTAAACATAACAGAATTGTGATCGCTATCACCAAAGTGGTCACCTACTTCCAAGTCTAACACCTGGACGGGGTTATTACCCAGTACCAAATCTAATGTGGCTTTGCCCCTTGTTGGCCTGTCTACATACTGTGTCAGGAAGTTCGCCTGCACACACTGGACAAAAACTGACCCATCTATAGTACTCGTACTATAGTGTTCCCAGTCAATATTTGGAAAGTTGAAGTCCCTCATGACAACTACCCTGCCTCTCTCACTCCTATCGAGAATCATCTTTGCTATCCTTTCCTCTATATCTCTGGAACTATTTGGAGGCGTATAGAAAACTCCCAACAGGGTGACCTCTCCTTTCCTGTTTCTAGCTTCAGCGCATACTACCTCAGTTGACAAGTCCCCAAACTTCCTTTCTGTAACTGTAATACTGTCCTTGACCAACAATGCCACACCTCCCCCTCTTTTACCATCTTCTCTCTTCTTACTGAAACATCAAATCTTGGAACCTGCAACAACCATTCCTGTCCCTGCTCTATCCATGTCTCCGAAATGGCCACAACATCGAAGTCCCAGGTACCAACCCCAACCCCTGCTGCGAGTTCACCCACCTTATTCCGGATGCTCCTGGAGTTGAAGTAGACACACTTCTTGCTCGCCGCTGCCACCTTGCATCCCTGAAACTAAATTTCGGACCTCCCTACTCTCAACCTTTTCTATACTCGAACTACAATTTTGGTTCCCATCCCCCTGCTGGATTAGTTTAAACCCACCCCAATAGCCTTAGCGAACATCCTCCCCAGGATATTGCTACCCCTCTGGTTCAGATGAAGACCATCCTGCTTGTAGAGATCCCACCTACCCCAGAAAGAGCCCCAATTATCCAAGAATTATCCTGCACCATCCCCGTAGCCACGTGTTCAACTCCTCTCTCTCCCTATTCCTCGCCTCACTAGCACGTGGCACAGGCAACAAACCAGAGACAATAACTCTCTTTGTCCTAGCCTTAAGCTTCCATCCTAGCTCCCTGAATTTCTGCCTTAAATCCCCATCTCTCTTCCTACCTATGTCGTTGGTGCCTATGTGGACCACGACTTGGGGCTGCTCCCCCTCCCTCTTAAGGATCCCAGAAGCACAATCAGAGACATCACAAACCCTGGCACCTGGGAGGTAACACACCAACCATGAGTCTCTCTCGTCCCCACAGAACCTCCTATCTGTCCCCCTAACTATGGAGTCCCCAATGACTACTGCTCTGCTCCTCTTCCCCCTTCTCTCTGAGCAGCAGGGACAGATTCTGTGCCAGAGCCCTGTGCCCCACTGCTTTCTCCTGGTAAGTCATCCCCCTAACAGTATCCAAAACGGTACATTTATTGTTGAGGGGAATGGCCACAGGGGATCCCTGCAATGCCTGCTGGTTCCCTTTCCGTCCCCTGACTGTAACCCATCTGCCTTTTTCTTGTACCTGAGGAGTGACTACCTCCCTGTAACTCCTCTCAATAACCCCCTATGCCTCCCGAATGATCCGAAGTTTACCTAGCTCTAGCTCCAGTTCCCTAACGCAGTTTTCGAGGAGCTGGAGTTGGGTGCACTTCCCGCAGATGTCATCAGCAGGGACACTAGTGGTGACCCTTACCTCCCACATTCTGCAGGAGGAACATTCAACTGCCCTGACCTCCACTCCCACTATTCTAAATTCCCAAAGAGGCTGTTGAAAAATAAGGAATAAAAAATAAACTCGTGACCTTGCCAATCTGGTGCACAGAACCTTTTTTTTGGTTAAAGGAAGAGGAGGAGGATGGGTGGGAGACACTACCCGATAGTGTTTCGGGTAACGCAACCACACAAATATATGACTTCCCAGAAGTCCTTCGCTCCTCCCTCGCACCTCTCGGCAAATGCAATTTCGCATGGACAAAACTACACTAGCTCTCTAAGCATTTTACCTCCTCCCATTGATCATATTGAATGGTGGAACAGGTTCAAAGGGCTGAATAGCCTAATACTGTTCCTATTTCCTATCTTTCTATTAGTTCCTAGTGTATTGTTCATATCCTTCTCTCAAAAGTTGCTGACCACTTTATTCATACCAACACCTTTCCACACAGAGACCAGGGATATTTTAGGGTGAGGAGCAATGGGTCAGCCTAACCCAGTGCGCTATATATGACTTATTCATCTTGTGTCCACATGTTACAGCTGAATTTCAACATGGATATCGACCCATGGTACATTCTGTATGGACATGGAGTTAGGCACAGTTACATTGTGGGCCACAGGATGAGAGGCAGGAGGTTTGGTTCAGAAATTGGAATATTAAGTACAAAGATGGAAGAAGTAGTTCAAAATTATCCTTAAAATAGTTTTACAGCAGCTATCTTACAAAGGTGGGGGTTAGGAAAAATACATTTATTTGTCCGATTCAAACTGATAGGGCATGAAAATATGTGAATGTATACAAATAACAGGGTAAAGAGTGGCACTTATCCTGGTGGCATGGAGTAGCCCTTCTTGTGCCATTGCTGGCTGTTCCTGCACACTGTTGACACTGCACCGACGCAGGTGGCAACTTCAGAGTGGGCTGCCAGGGTCTGGCATCGTGACCTTTTCCACCAATTCTCTGGGAAGAGTCTGGCCCCCTTCTTCCAGTACCTCAGACCTTCAGATCTCTGTTGAAAACTCTGGTTTCCTTGTTGAGCTTTCCCAATTTTGAACTCGTTCCATATGATGGGAGGCTGAGTATGAATGAGGCGAGCTGTCACATTAACAAAGTGTTTAACAAACATTTATCTCCATCAACTGGTACCTCACTGCTGTCTAGCAAGAATCTTGCCATGTCACTTGAGAAAAACCTAGAAGATGGAGTGAGATGATCTCAACATCAAGGTGGGTCTCATGCCAATTCTCTCCTGAATCTACCATATATTGCACATAGCCACATTGCTCAGACCCCTAGTGTTTCCAGATTAAGTATAGACAATTTCTAAAAAAAAAGGTTATTTGTACTGATTGGTTGTGATAACTTTCTCTGTCGATGTATCATCAATTCTCATCACTTTACCATTGTCCGCTACAAAGACAAAATGTAATATGCTGTAACTACAAAATAAAATGCGTAGGTGGGCTTTGAGCATGTTTTAAACATGATGCCTCAGTCAGTAAGGACATTCGGCCAGAGATAATACTTTAATAACCGTGTTATAACGTTTCATCCCAAAGGAAATGGCAACACCAACTAAAAGACAAGCATCAGCTGATAGTGCCCTCATTTTTGGCAGTTTGGCTGCCAATCTCAGAGCAACATGTCAACTGCTGCATGTGATTAGCGCTGGACCCCATCTCAGTGCCATTGTTAACACACATGCAGAAGCTGACCATGACGTCACTCACTCTACAGTCTTGATTTGACACCGGTCGTGCAATGCTGGAGTTGAGGGCTAAAGCTAACATCCTCATTTGCCTGGCTGACAATATGTTCAGGAGCATAGCGAATCCCCCGACCGTTGCCAGTAAATTGTATTTTTGGCAGATTGTTGCTACATACTATGTGTGTTTGCATGTTTGTTTTGAGTTGAATAAATATACAGCATGAAAAGTGGTGAAGAATGTTTCAAGTCTTCTGACAAACCAGTCATTTCAAGATAGAGTGCAGTAATGGGTATTCCCCTTGGCTTGCTGCCTGACTAGGGGAATAAGCAGCTAAAGCACAGCATGGTTTGATGCTGGTTGCCTTCAGCAATCAGGTTAATCAGTAGCCAGCACAATCCAACAAAAACAACATTCAAAGTTTAATGCTGTTTTTCCAACGAAATAATTTTGTATTTCTAACTACACCTGCTGTTCCAAAGCAGCCAAAATAAAAGTGAGTGACAATGGGGGCTGAACTGAACAGACCCCAAAAATAGGTTTATGATTCTGTGTTCCCTGTTAAATTATGGAGCGAATGTACAGCATAGGTAGATTAGATTAGATTACCCACAGTATGGAAACAGGCCCTTTGGCCCAACAAGTCCACACCGACCTTCCAAAGAGTAACCCACCCAAACCCAAAAATAGGTTTTGGGGTGACAATGCATGATGGTAAATGCCTGTGGTTTGAAATACAGGCAGAGTGCCATGTGCTGAATAGTTTGATTGGGCGGCACAGTGGCTCAGTGGTTAGCACTATTGTCTCACAGCACCAGGGTCCCAGGTTCGATTCCAGCCTTGGGCGACTGTCTGTGTGGAGTTTGCACCATCCTCCCTGTGTCTGTGTGGGTTTCCTCTGGGTGCTCCGGTTTCCTCCCATGGTCCAAAGATGTGCAGGTCAGGTGAATTGGCCACGCTAAATTGTCCATAGTGTTAGGTGAATTAGTCAGACGGGAATGGGTTTGGGTGGGTTACTCTTTGGAAGGTCGGTGTGGACTTGTTGGGCCAAAGGGCCTGTTTCCATACTGTGGGTAATCTAATCTAATCTACCTATGCTGTACATTCGCTTCATAATTTAACAGGGAACACAGAATCATAATAAAATGAGAGAGTGGGTTCTTCAAGATTTCCAGACATGGCAATAAAGGCATTGGTGGTGGAAATGGGAAAGCGGCCAGATGTTCTGTCAGGGAAAGGGATCAAAAGATCCTCCTGATGCACAGGATGGAATCTTAAAGATGCCTGAATGGTATAGACTAATAGGAGAAATCTGGGAGAGTTGCTTGAAAACCCAGTGAGATCTTTCTCAATGTCGGGAGCAACTTGTTGCATGTTGAAACAGATTTCTGGACATTGGGATGAGATTTGCACTAGGGATCAGAGACAGGCCTACTAATGGGGTTATTGCTTGTTGTCAGTCTTATCGACTGGAAATGTCACCTGGTTAATATGCAACATCCTACCCTACCACCAAGTATAAGCTGGACATTGACAATTCCCAATGTGAAAGTCAGAGCAGGTACCAGGCAACGTCAGCTCACTGCTTGCTCATCTGGGCTGACATGTTGGACACTCAACAATAACTCAGAGCATGGTCCAGGGCAGTAGCTGCACACACCCTATATCCGTGGACACTGGCATCTAATACCTGACAGCCTCTCAGGACCCTGATGGCACCTCTTCACCTATACTTACAGTACAGCTCTGGACCTTAAAGCTGCACTTCAGCATGCTTCTGGAAGAACTCACCACTGCCAGAAAATGCCAAAACAGTTTTCAACATGATTCTGATACACAATTCCAAGTTGGGCTAATCCACAACTGCCTGACTATTGGAATTGCTGGACCATTATTTCAATGTTTTCAGTTTCCAATCCATCTATTGTTTCTAATGTACAACTTACTAGACAATCTTAGTCAAAGTTTAAATAAGGTTTGCATGAAGTCAAAACAGATATTCCCTATTGCATGTAAAGGCATCTTGGCACTGAATCAGAACATTACACTTATAAGATGCTTTTGTAAGTGTACTGCAGCCATCTCTGTTGAGGCTGTCCTTTTCATTTGGGATGACCCCCAGGGACAAGAATGTATAACTTCTCCTGGACAGCCTTCAAAAAGAGAATTTCTAAAGATGAATTGCTAAAATGCATTCAATTAAAACAGAAATTTCTGCTGCATTCTCTAAGTCCAATGATTGAAGAATTGATTTTAGTTTCTAGGAAATTTCAAAATGCATAAAATTTGGGAGATAAAGAGAATCCAGATTCTATTTGTAAACTAGAACTCCGACTGAGATGAGTATTCTTGTGATCCCTTGAGCCCCGGGAATTGGACAAAAGTTTCCAATTAAGTAATTAATCCAAGTCAGTAATTAGACCCACGTGGTGAAAATACCAGTGGAATGTGAAATACTTGTAATTTGCACTATGGCACATGGCCAAGTCATAACTGAAATGTTTATCGAACCATAACAGTAACTCCACAATCTCTTCAATAGTTTTCCCACCACCTTTAGAATATTTTTCAAAGTAGAATGATTTGCCATGCAATTAAGCCTGAAAATCTTGTGCACCTGGGCTTGGCTTAAGTAAAATTATTTCTGTATGATGTTGATTGCAAATATCAGGAAGAATTAAGGACAATGTGTAGAATCCTTCTCATTTTTTTTTGTTTAAGAGATGAGAGCATATCTGGATAATCCAGCATTTATTACCCATCCCTAATTGTCCAGACAGCAGTTAATTGCTGTGGATCTGGAGTCACATGTGGGCCAGCCCAGCTAAGGATAGCAGATTTCCTTCCCTAAAGAACATTAGTGAACCAGATGGGTTTTTACAACAATTGACAATGTTTACATAGCTGTCCTTAGGTTAGCTTTTTATTCCAGATTCTGATCAAATTAAAGTTTTCCCTATCTGCCACAGCAGGTTTTCTACCTGGGTCCCTGAGCATGTGGTTCTAGATCACTAGTCCAGTGACACCAGCACTTTGCCACATGATGAGGAGCCATGTTCAAAAACTGTTCTTTTTTTCATGTGTTACCCAAATCTGCAACCAGAACTTTAATCTCCCTTGGTAAATTTCCTACTACACTGAACCAGTTCTGCAAGTCAATAGTTTGCATTTTGAAGGAAAATTATCTGATGCTGTGATGCGCATCTCACATTGGATCAATTCAGCAACTGCCATCATATTTATTGGGCAGAATTTTCCCACCCTTCCCAACGCTTTTAGCAGAGGGGACTATGGAACTTAATTGACTGTGAAGAAAAGATAAACTTCCTGACAAGGGGATAAAGTTTTGCTGTTAAGTTTAAAGAGGTTTTCAGGTGAGTCCACCTTCCTGACGCTCACAGGTGAGAACTTGTTTTTTTTATAGATATTTTTATTAGAAATTTAACATTTTTACAAGTTTACAAAAATAAACAAAACTCTCAGATATAAACAGATAAAGTTTTGCTGTTAAGTTTAAAGAGGTTTTCAGGTGAGTCCACTTTCCTGACGTTCACAGGTGAGAACTTGTTTTGCATGAATTAATATTCGAGAACTTTAACATTCCTATCCAGAAGAATTGAGTTCACAGGTGCAATCTGAGAAAAATCAGGATAGACGTGTGTTCACACACACTAAGAGGCATGAACCTGACAGGTAGACTTCTTCCTCTGAGCTCCAGTGAGTGTTCATATCTTCAGATACTTGACCCTTTCATAACCTTATTTGTACAAATGTTTCCCGTGGTAGGAGTGAAGCTTCTCCATGTTAATCAGCTCAAGTGAAGTCTCACCATCTGCAGCATGTCTTCTTGTTATTAAATGTTTGCATTGTCAGGGTTGAAGACAGGGCCAGCAAGCCTGCTCAAGCAAGGCAGTCACTGACTGATGCTGGTAAATCTGACTGGGACAGCCAGTGGAGCTGACTTGAGAAGCACTGTCTACTCAAAAGGTCATCTTTATGGTTGTGTTCGTGTCCCATGCTATCTTTTGGTGAGAAACTATAAGAAGTGTACTTTTTCGTAGTTGTAATGAGAGGTCAGAGACCTAACAGTGCATGAGTTGCTGAGTGTTGTTGCTCCTTTGATGTTCTGTGTGATAATTCTGGAAGATGGGTGCGAGCAGTATCACTGTGGTACCAGTAATGTTAAGTTGGTAGCCGCAATAAGTGACCATGCTTGCACATGAGGTACCTGAAGAAGCTGCTGGGCATGCAACCGCTTATCAGACTATCCTCTGCATTGGCACCCTTTCAATGCTAACTGTCACTTGTCGGGTTATGAGGCAACCTTATACACAATGCTACCTATCCTAGACGAATGCAAAAGATCATTCATCTTCTTGTGGCACTGGAGTCAGGTTATCTGGTGCAACCCACAGATATTGACCTCTGCAGCCATCTCTGTTGAGGCTGTCCTTTTCATTTGGGATGACCCCCAGGGACAAGAATGTATAACTTCTCCTGGACAGCCTTCAAAAAGAGAATTTGTAAGGATGAATTATTAAAATACAGTGTTATTGTTTTGCTTGGTCTCTGATATCTTCAGGGGCACATAAAGGTCATGGGCAGAGACTGATTGCTGCTCCTGCGTTACAGCGAGTGAAATGCTATCCAGAGAAATTCCTGCTCATAGAATTTGGTGTTTTACTCACACATGCATATGTAATAAGCTCAGAATGATATAATCATGCAAAAAACTCAGACCCCTCTCCCTGGCCCCGCCACAATCTGAAAGTCCCTCCAGTTTTTATGCCCCTCTCCACAGTTAGAAAGAAAGTTCTGCCCATACCTTTGACACGTTCACAGCAGTAGATCTTGTTTTGATTCAAGAATTGTCTATATTTGATGTTCTAGCCTTTCTCCCTGTCCTGCATAGTTATTGTATTCAAACAGCGAGCTCAAAGTGTATGGCACTCGCCTGGTCTCACATCATCAATAGTTCCACTCCAGCCATTTGCATGGCCTCAGGTTCAGAGGAAATTTTAAACAATTTATTTTGGGCAAGTGGTCTTCACAGGATGGGTCAGTGTTTATTGACCATCCTTACTTGTCCTTGAGAAGGTGGCTGTGAATGGCTGCAGTTCATTTAGAGTAGGTAAGCTTACAATGCTATTAGGCTTGCAGGTCTGTGCTTGATCTCAAATGCCAAGATCTTCTCAATGCTGATGGATCTTAATGGGGAAGGTGTTAGACGTCCAAGAAGAAAATATTGGTTTCTTCTCTCACCCTATCACAATGGTTTTGTTTGAAGTGTTGAACATATTCATAAAGATACAGATACATAAAGACATCACAAGTTCATGGGTCATGTTGGATCGATAACAGAAGCTTTTCCTGCTGGTAAATCTGAGTGAATATTTGAGTGAGACTTGAAACCAAGGAGCTATGCCTTCCAGCAGAGTTATAGCTCCCAATAAGGCTTCACTTTTTGCAAGCAGCTGTTTTAGACACAAATCCAAGCTGTAAAAGACCATAATCAGTCTGCTGTGAATCATTGCATGAATTTGTCTGATTTGTCCTTTGCCCTGTGGTACAGCATTTCTGAAAGGCATCCAGTTTTATATAAAATTGTCAATTATATCCAAAAGTGTGATAAAAATCTGGTCTTGCCCAGAAATTGCTGCTGATGATTTTTGTGTGCTTTGCAGACCAGATTCAGTGGAGTTGTGCCAAAGTAGGTTATCTGAGGTATAACAGCTGCAAGACAGATGGGTTGACTTCTTTTTCATCCTATCATTAACTTTCTCCTTTCCCAAAATACTACAACAGCAAGCCCATATCCAGCAATTTCTGTTTAAGTAACAGATTTAAAAGACCTAATCATCTACATCCCAAAGTACTGAAGGAAATGACACCAGAAATAGTGGATGCACTAGTGATCACCTTTCAAGATTCTTCAGAAGTTCTTTAGAACGAGGAATTATAGACCAGTTAATCTGTCATTGGCAGTGAGGAAACTGCTTGAGACTATTATAAAAGATACAGTAAGACAGCACTTGGAACACAGTGTCTGATCAAACAGAGTCAGCATGGATTTCCAAAAGGAAGTTGAAACTTTATTGCTGGAACAGCACAGCAGGTCAGGCAGCATCCAGGGAACAGGAGATTCGATGTTTCGGGCACAGGCCCTTCTTCAGGAATGAGCAGAGAGTGTTCAGCAGGAGAAGATAAAAGGTAGGGAGGAGGGACTTGGAGGAGGGGCGTTGGAAATGTGATAGGTGGAAAGAGGTCAAGGTGAGGGTGATAGGTCGGAGTAGGGTGGAGGCGGAGAGGGCAAGAAGAAGACTGCAGGCTTTGGAGAGTCAGGAGAAGAGTCACTCATTGCAGGATTTCCAACATCTGACTTGGTCTTGTATCCATGTATTTATGTGACTAGCCCATTTCAGTTTCTGTTCAATGGTAACCTCCAGGTTATCAGTCAATACTGAGGAATTCAGTTCTGCTAATGGCATTGA
>NC_057719.1:70670656-70708950 GCF_004010195.1 Chiloscyllium plagiosum
GTGTTGCACCTCCTGCGGTTGCAAGGGAAGGTGCCGGGAGTGGAGGTTGGGTCGGTGGGGGGTGTGGATCTGACAAGGGAGTCGCGGAGGGAGTGGTCTCTACGGAAAGCTGATAGGGGAGGGGAGGGAAATATATCCTTGGTGCTGGGGTCTCCAAGGATATATTTCACCTCCAAACAGACCCCAGCACCAAGGATATATTTCCCTCCCCTCCCCTCATCTATAAATCACAGCATTGAGCATGTGAACTACATACAGTGTATAATCCTGGTCATTGACCATGCTGTTGATCATTACGGATTGAAGATAGTCATCTTTGTGAAGGAATCACAGGCAACATAAAAAAAATGACATCTGAAGACCACAAAGGACACAGACAATCTAAGATCTCAAAGATTGCACAGGGCATAAAACTATTCTCTCATAGCTTAAATTGTAAGTATTCCTCGGTACCCTCTTGCACGCAATGATTGGGTGATGTCAACTGGAAAGACAAACACTCCCTATTGATCCAACACTTAAAATCTCCTACTGTCTATATGTAACTTGACTTGTGTATTCATTAGAATAAGGACCAATGTCAAAGTACCATGCAGAAGTATTCCATGGCCCTCCTTGGTAGAGTACCTCACATCCCACTGTATGGAGGAGTATCTTAACCATCATTTTGTGTGATGTGAGTGCTGATTGCTCACATTGCTAAGGGCCTGATCTCTTATGTGGCCCAAACAGGACTGATGCAAGCATGACTGATGGAGCGAGTCACAGCAGAAGTTACCATCACGATTGCTGCCATGCAACAAAGGGACAAGAAATGGAAGAGGAACAGATGAATCAGTAGCAGGAGCAATGGGAAGTCCAGTGGATGCCAAACATCCTCCACATGAAGTGGTCATAGCTGAAGGTCACTTCAGGATGCCCAGAAAGTAGAGTAGGACCAAGTATCTTCCATCATCGATACCGTTTCCTCCAGATGAGCGGTGTTTCTGCAGGCTGAGGTCTTCCCAACACTCTCACAGAACTGTGCTAGGTGCTGAAGCAGGACCTATAACATGTAATGGAGTGGGTGACAATCCTGTCCTAGGGCCAGCAAAATGATAGCTGCATTGAGTCTTTACACAATTGGTTCCTTCCAAGAAGTCTATGTGGGCCTTTGAGGGTTGAGGAGAGATCACACAAATGTATCAAGGATATTACTGCTGCAATTTGTACTAGTTTACACTGCTCTATCCCAATACTTTGTGATGAGGTCAGTGCTGGAGTCTGGGCAGGTTGTTTTGCCATGATAGTTGGCTTTCCCAGATGCAGAGCACTATAGATCGCACATACATTACTTTGACAGCAAACATATACTAAGCTTCTGGGTTCATCAATCCTTGAATGAGGATCTATTTCATCATGCACATGTCATCAGTGATCATTGGTACCACAGGTACCTTGGCAGCTATCCTGATGCCTGTATCCTTGATATCCTTTTTGTTCTTGCTATATTTCAGGAACCAGTTGCCTTACAAAGATGGTTACTGGAGGATGAGGACTACTTTCTAAACTATGCTTGTTGACTCGATTAAGTTTCCCCTGACTGAGATGCAAACCATTCTTTGAGCAGGCAATAGGCCTCCTGAAGATGAGGTGCTGCTGATTTTGGACATTTGGGCACCTTGCACTATGTCCCAGTCAAAGTTTACTCCATAATAGTAGCATGCTGTGCTTAGCACAGTGGAAGTAGGTGATGTGATGGACTCTGAAGAGCTGGAAGAGCATGAGCTGTCTTCCAGAGAGGACAAAGTCAGAAGTCACATGACACTGGGTTGTAGTCCAATGGGTTTATTTGAAACAGCAAGCTTTCAAACCCCTGCTCCTTCCTCAAGCCTGAGAAAAAAACCTGTTGGACTATAACCTGGTGCTGTGTGATTTTCAACTTTGTCCATCCCAGTCCAACACCGGCAACTCCACATCATTTCAGAGAGGAGTATAAGGATAATGAGCAATAGCACAGCCATGTCGGGTGCTGTAAGCCACACAGGACTTAATTGACACGGTTCCAGTAAATGGGAGCTAGGTGCAGTGCTTGTTCATTGACTGTATGTTTTTGGAGCTTAAAAGGTAAGCAGTCTGTTTCTGTTCTGGGAGACAAATGCAGCTTCTGATTGTTCACTTGTTTTATGTTGGCTTCTGCTGTTGGTGAATAAAATTGTATGCTTTGAAGCATTTGAAGCCACAGTGAAGAGCAACAATAGATTGCTAATGTTTTGACTAGATGCTTGCTGTCTTCATTTGTGGATTCCAATTCATATACTGCATCACAAAGACAAAGGACATCTTCCAGGCTATGAAGTGTTAATACCCATCTCCTGATACCATCCAAAAGATCTGGCTGACTTGAATGAGTGTATTCAGACAAAATCCAATGATTATCTCAGAGCCCCAGGGTGAATGCCTGCACACAAAGATCCAAGCTGTGGTTAATTAACAAAGTCCATAACACTATTTGGAAGGGATTTATGAAGATAATAAGGCAGCAATCCTCTTTAAATGTTGGCTAAACAATATAGAATAGCAATTGTAGAATCAACAGCAGCAGAAAGGGCAGCAATATTTGCATATTTAAAAACTGAGACTGCCACAAATTAATATCTGTGAACCTGTTACAGTACTGGTACAAAAGAAAACACCCTAGTAAAGAAACTACAAATAACAAACTTTGTGTCCTATATCCAACTCTTCAAGGGAATCCTGCAACAATGCCATGAAGAAATTTAAAAATTACAAAAGAATTTACAAATGAATGTGGATAGGTTGGCTGAATGGGCCAAAACTTGGCAGTTGAAGTTTAACATGGATAATTATGAGGTTATCCATTTTGTTCAGTTATTATCTAACTGGAATGAAACATCACAGTGCTTCGGTGCAGAGGCATCAGGGTCTCCTCATGCGTGAATCACAGAAACCTCGTCTGTAGGTACAGCAAGTTGGAAGAAAATGAAATTTTGGCATTCATTGTGAAAGGAATAGAGTGTAAAAGTATGGAAGTGTTGCTGCAACTATACGAAGTATTAGTGAGACTACACCTGGAGAACTACATCTGGATAACTCCATAAGGAAGGATGGAATTGGAAGCAGTTCAGGGATGTTTCACTCAATTGATTCCAGAGACAAGGGGTTTGTCTTAGATTAAGTAGTTTAGTTTTCTCCTCTCTAGACTTCAGAAGAATGAGAGGAGATCTAATTAATATTGATAAGATATTGAATGGCATTGACAAAGTAAACTTAATGCAGATAATTCCCCTTATGGAACAATCTAAAACAAGAGATCATTAGTTTTAGCATGAGGGATAGCTAACAAATTTAAATTAGAGATGAGGAGGAATTACTTCTCTCAAAGGGTCAAGAATTCATTACCCCAGAGTGCGGTGAATGCTGGGACACTGGGTACATTTAAGGAAAGGATTGATATATTTTTAATTAGAAATGGGTTGAAGGCTAATGAAAAGCAGGCAGGAGAGTGAAGTTGAGGCTGAGATGAGATGAGTTGTGATCTGGAGCAGACCAGAAGAGCTGAATTGCCTACTCCTGTTCCAAGTTTGTATGCTTTTATATTCTAATGCTGTTATACAACTTCTACCATTGAATCCACCTAGACTGCCCTTCATGAGTGAAAGCTTGTTCTTCACTGAGTCTGCAATGCATGACCAAACACTCAGGGTTAATAAATATATTCATATCCATATTAAAAATATATTGTTAGTAGACAGCAAGTGACGAGCTTAGTGGTCTCAGTTCTCTCTCATCTCTATCCATAATGAAAAAGCTGTCAGCCTCTGAGGTAGGAAACTGCACCTCACCTGAATCTGACCAGGTAAATATCTGAGTGGCAGGAAATTAGGTCATGGCCATTTGAAACAGCCCATGATGAGACTGTTCTGCAGCATTGTGCCCAAGGTATTCATTTAACACATCTGTCATTTTCACAGGATCTTCGCACTATCCATTTCAGCCTTACTTATAGTCATTTTGCATATGCTCATATTTCTCCTTATCAATTCCTTTCTCTTATTATGTTGAAAAAATTGCTATTAGTTTTGAAATATTTACAAATATTTTTGTATACCTCCTTTCACTTCTCACTGTATTTTCACTGTATCCTCTTTTTTATAGGTTTCCCAGTCTGTTTGGGTTACCAGTTTAAATAATTTAGTTGAATTAATTGGAGTCTATTTGTTTCTTATCTCCTCAAAGTTTGCCTTAAGATTAAAAGCTTGGCTTGAGTTTCCCCTCTCTCAAATCGAACGGCAAATTCAATCATATCATGGGCACTGTTTGAAAGATGCTCCCTTACTGTCAAATTATTAACTTAACCTAATTAATAATATGTGATGACATAAACTGGCAAAAGTTAATCTCAGTACATGTACCAGAACTAGCTGTAAATCATCAAAAGCATTTTGGGCAAATAAAACAGAAGAAAAGTGGCTCCAATTTAATGAATGACATGAGATATCTGACATTAAAAGGTCTCTCAACAGAAAGCCTGCATGGACTTTGAATGCCTTGTCGATGTATCTTTCTGTGTATGCTACATTTTTAATTGGGTACAATTCTGTTTATCTACAGCTAATAACATTCTGGATATGCATTCGTTTTCTAGTCAATTAAGAAATAATCACAATTCTGAATGTTGCAATAACATTTCCTTACTTCACATAGAGCAAATTTGCTTCTTAATCTACTTCAACATTTCAATATATGGACATTCACTTCGCCAAATCTAAAGTCATTACGGAAATACCATACCAGCAAACAAAACATGAGACAACATCAATTGTCAACTTCTAAGCATCAACTGAAAGTTTCCAATCCATTGCAAACAGCTACCACTTAACTAATTAACATGGCTCAGGATCAACACCATGATCACTTGCTGTTCTGAGTATTGTGAAAAGGCACAGACACCGAAGTGAGAATATGAATAAAGCGTATCCTGTGGGAATACTGTTGCTTTTAATCAAATGTTAATTAATAAATTGCGCATAATAACAGGCAGAACTGTACAAAACATGGCTTTGAATTTGACCAGATTATGCTTCTTGCTGTTTTTATTTCCAATTTTGTGTTGTATACTTTTTAATTAGCCAATGACAACATTTCTCTGTCCTTCATTATGTCTCTCTCTAATTTTGTTCTGAATCCTGCTATTTTCTGGACAAACACTGCAATCTTTGTAAGGTTGTATTACAGACCCCCTAATAGTCAGAGGGAAATTGAGAAACAAACTTGTAAGGAGATCTCAGTTATCTGTAAGAATAATACGGTGGTTATGGTAGGGGATTTTAACTTTCCAAACATTGACTGGAACTGCCATAGTGTTAAGGGTTTAGATGGAGAGGAATTTGTTAAGGTGTACAAAAAAATTTTCTGATTCAGTATGTGGATGTACCTACTAGAGAAGGTGCAAATCTTGACCTACTCTTGGGAAATAAGGCAGGGCAGGTGACTGAGGTGTCAGTGGGGGAGCATTTTGGGGTCAGTGACCATAATTCTATTCGTTTTGAAATAGTAATGGAAAAGGATAGACCATATCTAAAAGTTGAAGTTCTAAATTGGAGAAAGGCCAATTTTGACAGTATTAGGCAACAATATTCAAAAGCTGATTGGGGGCAGATGTTTGCAGGTAAAGGGACGGCTGGAAAATGGAAAGCCTTCAGAAATGAGTTAATGAGGTTCCAGAGAAAGTACATTCTTGTTAGGGTGAAAGGAAAGGCTGGTAGGTATAGGGAATGCTGGATGACTAAAGAAATTGAGGGCTTGATTAAGAAAAATAAGGAAGCATATGTAAGGTATAGACAGGACAGATCGAGTGAATCCTTCGAAGAGTATAAAGGAAGTAGGAGTATACTTAAGAGGGAAATCAGGAGGGCAAAAAGGGGACATGAGGTAGTTTGGCAAATAGAATTAAGGAGAATCCAAAGAGTTTTTACAAATACATTAAGGAAAAAAAGGTAACTAGGGAGAGAATAGGGCTCCTCAAAGATCAGCAAGGTGGTCTTTGTGTGGAACCACAGAAAATGGGGGAGATACTAAACGAGTATTTGGCATCAGTATTTACTGTGGAAAATGTAATGGAAGATATAGACTGTAGGGAAATAGATGGTGACATCTTGCAAAATGTCCATATTACAGAGGAGGAAGTGCTGGGTGTCTTGAAATGGGTAAAGGTGGATAAATCCCCAGGATCTGATCAGGTGTACCTTAGAAAACTGTGGGAAGCTAGAGAAGTGATTGCTGGGCCTCTTGTTAAGATATTTGTATCATTGATAGTCACAGGCGAGGTGCCGGAAAACTGGAGGTTAGCTAACGTGGTGCCACTGTATAAGAAGGGTGGTAAGGACAAGCCAGGGAAGTATAGACCAGGAGCCTGACGTTGGTGGTGGGAAAGTTGTTGGAGGGAATCCTGAGGGACAGGATGTACATGTATTTGGAAAAGGCAAGGACTGATTAGGAATAGTCAACATGGTTTTGTGCATGGGAAATCACGTCTCACAAACTTGATTGAGTTTTTTGAGGAAGTGACAAAGAGGATTGATGAGGGCAGAGTGGTAGATGTGATCTATATGGACTTCAGTAAGGTGTTCAACAAGGTTCCCCATGGGAGACTGATTAGCAAGGTTAGATCTCACGGAATACAGGGATGACTGGAACTGCCATAGTGTTAAGGGTTTAGATGGAGAGGAATTTGTTAAGGTGTACAAAAAAATTTTCTGATTCAGTATGTGGATGTACCTACTAGAGAAGGTGCAAATCTTGACCTACTCTTGGGAAATAAGGCAGGGCAGGTGACTGAGGTGTCAGTGGGGGAGCATTTTGGGGTCAGTGACCATAATTCTATTCGTTTTGAAATAGTAATGGAAAAGGATAGACCATATCTAAAAGTTGAAGTTCTAAATTGGAGAAAGGCCAATTTTGACAGTATTAGGCAACAATATTCAAAAGCTGATTGGGGGCAGATGTTTGCAGGTAAAGGGACGGCTGGAAAATGGAAAGCCTTCAGAAATGAGATAACGAGAGTCCAGAGAAAGTATATTCCTGTTAGGGTGAAAGGAAAAGCTGGTAGGTATAAGGAATGCTGGATGACTAAAGAAATTGAGAGTTTGGTTAAGAAAAAGACAGATGCATAAGTCAAGTATAGACAGGATAGATCGAGTGAATCTGTGGAAGAGTATAAAGGCAGTAGAAGTATACTTAAGAGAGAAATCAGGATAGCTTTGGCAAATAGAGTTAAGGAGAATCCAAAGGGTTTTTATAAATACATTAAGGACAAAAAGGTAACTAGAGAGAGAATAGGGCCTCTCAAAGATCAGCAAAGCGGCCTTTGTAAGGAGCTGCAGGAGATACTAAATGAGTATTTTGCATCTGTATTTTCTGTGGAAAAGGACATGGAAGATATAGAATGTAGGGAAATAGATGGTGACAGCAGGAAAAATGTCCAGATTACAGAAGAGGAAGTGCTGGATGTCTTGAAATGCATAAAAGTGGATAAATCCCCAGGACCTGATCAGGGGTACCCTAGAACTCTGTGGAAAGCTAATGAAGTGATTGTTGGGCCTCTTGCTGAGATATTTGTATCATCGGTAGTCACAGGTGAGGTTCCAGAGGACTGCAGGTTAGCTAACATGGTGCCACTGTTAAGAAGGGTGGTAAGGACAAGTCAGGGAATTATAGGCCAGTGAGCCTGATGTTAGTGGTGGGCAAGTTGTTGGAGGGAATCCTGAGGGACAGGATGTACGTGTATTTGGAAATGCAAGGTCTGATTAGGGATAATTAACATGGCTTTGTGTGTGGGAAATCATGTCTCACAAACTTGATTGAGTTTTTTGAAGAAGTAACAAAGAGGGTTGATGAGGGCAGGGCAGTAGACGTGATCTATATGGACTTCAGTAAGGCATTCGACAAGGTTCCCCATGGGAGACTGGTTAGCAAGGTTAGATCTCATGAAATACAGGCAGAACTAGCCATTTGGATACAGAACTGGCTCAAAGATAGAAGACAGAGGGTGGTGGTGGTGGGTTGTTTTTTAGACTGGAGGCCTGTGACCAGTGGAGAACCACAAGGATCAGTGTTGGGTTCACTACATTTCATCATTTATTTAAACGATTTGGATGTGAGCAAAAGAGGTAAGTTTGCTGATGATACCAAAATTGGAGGTGTAGTGGACAGCGAAGAAGGTTATCTCAGATTACAACGGGATCTTAATCAGATGGGCCAATGGACTGAGAAGTGGCAGATGGAGTTTAATTCAGATAAATGTGAGGTGCTGCATTTTGGGAAAACAAATCTTATCCACTTAATGTTAAGGTCCTCGCGAGTATTGCTGAACAAAGAGACCTTGGAATGCAGGTTCATACCTCCTTGAAAGTAGAGTCACAGGTAGATAGGATAGTGAAGAAGGCATTTGGTATGCTTTCCTTTATTGGTCAGAATATTGAGTACAGGAGTTGGGAAGTCATGTTGCAGCTGTACAAGACATTGGTCAGGCCACTATTGGAATATTGTGTGCAATTCTGGTCTCCTTTCTATCGGAAAGATGTTATGAAACCTGAAAGGGTTCAGAAAAGATTTCCAAGGATGTTGCCAGGGTTGAAGGATTTGAGCTGTAGGGAGAGGTTAACTAGGCTAGGACTGCTTTCCCTGGAGCGTCGGAGGCTGCGGGGTGACCTTATAGAGGTTTATAAAATCATGAGGGGTATGGATAGGATAAATAGACAAAGTCTTTTCCCTGGGGTCGGGGAGTCCAGAACTAGAGAGCATAGGTTTAGGGTGAGAGGGGAAAGATATAAAAGAGACCTAAGGGGCAACCTTTTCACACAGAGGGTGGTACATGTATGGAATGAGCTGCCAGAGGAAGTGATTGAGGCTAGTACAATTGCAACATTGAAAAGGATGGGTGTATGGATAGGAAGGGTATATGCTAGGTGCTGGCAGGTAGGACTAGATTTGGTTGGGATATCTGTTCGGCATGGACGAGTTGGACCGAAGGATCTGTTTCTGTGCTGTGCACCTCTATGACTCTATGTTAGTTGAAGTTCAAGTTATTGTTTAGGATTTTGCCTGCAGGCTTCTGAACGTCATTATTAGGCAAGTAAGGGACAGAAGCTTGTACTGTGTTGAACCATCACTCACTTGTGTATTTTCTTAAATTGACTAATTAATAGATGTTCAGTAGGGTCAGTGTCCAATCAAGAGTGGTGGATGGATATTTGAAGCTGGGAGGACAATAGGAAGCCATCCAGTGTGGAAACCGTAGCAGAACACTATGATGGGTAAGTGGGGAATGGTTACCCCTGCTGTAGCTTCCTTCATCCATGCCACCATTTAGTCTTGAGGAAAATGCAGCGAGGAGAAGATAGAGCTGGGATATTCAACACCCAAGTGCCTGATTTTGTTTCAGGTGAGGCTGAAGAGTTCAGGAAACCCGAGTTTGAATTCAATAAAAATCTGGAATTAAGTCTCATGATAACTATGAAACATTTGGCAATTTTCAGGAAAAAATACATCTGGTCCACTAACAAAACTTAAGGAAGGAAACTGCTGTTCTGGTCTATCTGGCCTCTAATTCCATCAAGTAAACACCTGGAGACTTCATATGAAAAGAGCTTCAACTCTGGGATCATTCTTGTTGACCTCCTCTGAACCTCCTCCAACGCCAGCATATTCTTCCTTAGATATGGGGCGCAAAATTAGAGTAATCCACCCAGACCCATTCCACTACCCTGTATTTTGCCTAATTCACCTAACCTACACACCCCTGAACACTTTAGCATGGCCAATTCACCGAACCTGCACATCTTTGGATTGTGGGAGGAAACTAGAGCACCCAGAGGAAACCTATGCAGACATGGGGAGAATATGCAAACTCTACACACCCCTGAACACTTTAGCATGGCCAATTCACCGAACCTGCACATCTTTGGATTGTGGGAGGAAACTAGAGCACCCAGAGGAAACCTATGCAGACATGGGGAGAATATGCAAACTCCACACAGACCCACAGCAATGTGTTTGACTCTCACCTGCCCTCTGGGCAATTCGGAATGGTCAGAAAATACTGCCCCAGCAGCAACATACACATCCTGAGAATGAATTTTGAAAAACGCAGGCCACATGTTGTCTATTATAGGATAAAAACAATGACTGCAGATGCTGGAAACTAGATTCTGGATTAGTGGTGCTGGAAGAGCACAGCAGTTCAGGCAGCATTCGAGGAGCAGTAAAATCAAAGGATGATAACTTGGACATTAAAAAGGCCTACTACCAGACTCAGATGGACCATTCAGCTGTCTGACATTATAATCTCCCTCACCAAGTATTGTTGATCTTTTCACTAATTTACAGATGAATGATTCAATGATCTTGGAACTTAATGATTAGTATATAAATAGAATGTGCTGACTGCTGTCTTATATTGATGAATCTTTACTGGAGTAACAACTCAGATAAATATGTGTTCTTCAGGCCTACAAACTTCCAAGTAGCTCAGGCAAATGGAAACATTAAATGGTAATACACAACGGAAGCATTAACCAGGTTGAAAACACTCAAGCAAATACCTGGGACAGTTTCAGCCAATTTGGCATCAAATGGAATTTACAGACAGAGTGTAAGGTAAATGCAACCAAATATAGCTCAGCAATCTATCAGACTCCAATAGAGAATGCTTACCTGAAGCAGTTTATTATCAGTAACAGGACTAATGAAAATACATTATTCACTAGAAGGCAGATTGGTCATATACAAAAACTCATTTTACCAAGATAATCTAATAATAAAACAGATATGAATGTATGGATGTAGTCCAACTGTTTTGTTTTGTCATTTTGACTCTAGTTAACTCTGTATTAGGAGTTAATTACCCAGAAGTAGCTTTGGTTGGCAACTTTAGATATCTGCTGTTAATTAAAATTAACCATGTCACATTTAGATTTTTGCGTTGTTTAGTGTAGCAGGTTGCTAAAACTGCAAGCTCATAATGTCACACAGAGGTAGATGGAGAATGTGGAACTTGAGTGCATAGGGCAAAAATACAGAGTATCTGCTTAATTGTTCAAATTGCAGGATTATGAAATAAAACAGTACACCAATGAACAAATAAGTGTACATAAGGGTGCCTGAATTAAATAACAAATCAAGTAAAGCAAGATAAATAAAGGATAGAGCCTGGTGAAGCATCTGACCATAAGACCATAAGATAAAAGCTAAATTCAGCCACCAGGCCATTAGACCCTTTGAGTCTGCTCCACAGTCGATCACACCTGATATGTTTCTCAACCCCGTTCTTCCATCTTCTCCCCATTAAATTTGATCCCCCCCTATCAATTAAGAACTATCTAGCTCTGTCTTACATACATTCAATAACTTGGCCTCCACAGCCCTCTGGAGCTATGAATTCCACAGTTTTACTGCCCTATGGCTGAAGAAATTCCTCATCATCTCAGTTTTAAAGAGTCATCTATTCACTCTGAGACTGTGCCCTTGGGTCCTAGTTTCTCTTACTAGTGGAATTGCTTTCGCCACATCTGCTCTATCCAGGCCTCTCAGTATTCTCTAAGTTTCAATGAAATTCTCCTCATTATCCTTCTAAACTCCATCGAGTAAACACCTGGAGACTTCATATGAAAAGAGCTTCAACTCTGGGATCATTCTTGTTGACCTCCTCTGAACCTCCTCCAACGCCAGCACATTCTTCCTTAGATATGGGGCTCAAAATTAGAATAATCCACCCAGACCCATTCCACTACCCTATATTTTGCCTGATTCACCTAACCTACACACCCCTGAACACTTTAGCATGGCCAATTCACTGAACCTGCACATCTTTGGATTGTGGGAGGAAACTAGAGCACCTAAAGGAAACCTACGCAGACATGGGGAGAATATGCAAACTCCACACAGACAGTCGCCCTGGTCGAACCCAGGTCCCTGGTGCTATGAGGCGGAAGTGCTAACCACTGAACCACCATGCCACCTACTAATTGCTCACAATATTCAAAATACAATCTGAACAGACTCAGCATAACATTTCTGTTCTTGTATTCTAGCCATTTTGAAAGTGAATGCTAACAGTGCATTTGCCTTCCTAACTGCAAACTGAACCTGCATGTTAACCTTAAAAGAATTCTGAACTAGGACTTCCAAAGCCTTTCTCTGTTTAGAAAATAGTCTATGTCTCTATTCTTCCTTCCATGGTACATAAATTCACACTTTCCCACATTGTATTTCATCTGCCACTTCTTTGCTCATTTTCCTACTCTGCAGCCTCCTTGTTTCCTCAACACTACTTGACTCTCCGTCTATCTTTGTGTCATCTGCAAACTTAGCAACAACACCCTCAATTCCTTCACACAGATCATTAATGCATAACGTGAACAGTTGTGGTCCCAACATGGACCCCTGCAGGGCTCCAATAGTCAGCAGCTGCCATCCTGAGAAACACTTCACCCCCATTCTCTGCCTTCTGCCAGTCAGCCAATCCTGTATCCATGGCAGTACCTTGCCCCTTATACAATGGGTTCTTATCTTATTAAGCAACATGCTATATGGAACCTTGTCAAAGTCCTTCTGGAAATCCAAATAAATCACATGCATTTGATCTCCTTTGTTTAAATTGCTCATTACCTCATCAAAGAATTCTATCAGATATGTCAGGCATGACCTCCCCCTCACAAAGCTCTTTTGTACCATGCACTTCCAAGTACTCTGCAATCTCATCCTTAATAATGGACCCTAAAATCTGATCAACGACTGAGGTCAGATGAACTGGCCTATAGTTTCAGGTCTTCCTCCTTCCTCCATTTTAAAACAGAGGTGTTACATTAGCTATTTTCCAGTCTTTTGGGATCCTCCCTGACTCCATTGATTCCTGAACAATCACCAACAGTGCCTCCACAATCTCCTCAGCTATTTTCTTCAGAATTCTGAGTCTAGTCCATCTGAACTAGTGATTTATCCACCTTCAGACCTTGCAGCTTCCCCAACACTGTCTCCTTAATGATGGCCACTAAACTCACCTCTGCCCTGACTCTTTTGATATTCTGGTATGCTACTAGTATCTTCCACTGTGGAAACTGATGGCAAAATACCAGTTCAGTTCCTCCACAATTTCTTTGTTCCCAATACCAGTTCTCCAGCCTCATTTTCCACTGGTCAATGTCTACTTTTGCTTATCTCTTATCTCTTAAATATCTTAAAAAAACTCTTGCAATCTTCTTTCATATTACCAGCTAACTTACTCTCATATTCCATCTTCTCACTGCTCATCCTGCCTTCATTGCTTTTTTAGTTTTCCTCTGGGTTTTTAAAAGGCTTCCTAATCCTCTGGCTTCCATTAATCTTCACCAGATTGTACGCTTTATCTTATACTTTTATGCTGTCCTTAACTTCCTTTGTCAGCCATCTTGCCTTGTCCTTCACTTAACATGTTTCTTCTTCCTTGTGATAAACTTCTGCTGTGTCTCCCAAATTACCCCCAGAAACATCTACCATTGTTGCTTCACCATCTTCCTTGCTAGGTTCCTCTTCAAATCAACACTGGTCAGCTCCTCCATCATGTCTTTGTAGTTATCTTTCTTCAGTTGTAATACCATTACATCTGATTCCAGTTTCTCCCTCTCAAACAGTCGGGTGAGTTTCTTTATATGATGGTCACTGCCCCCTCAGGGTTCCTTCATCTTAAGTTTCCTAATCAATCTGCCTCATTACACATTACCAAATGCAGAATTTCTTGTTCCCTAGTGGGCTCTGGAACAAGGTGCTCCATCTTGTAGTCATTCCATTCTCTTGATTTCCACTCCCAACCTAAATTTCCCAGTCCATCTGCATATTGAAATCCCAGTGATTATTGGAATAGTGCCTTTCTTACCTGCTTTTTCTAATTCATTTTATTCCTCACATCTTGAGTAGGGCTTGTACATAACTCTCATCAGGATTTTTTTTCCTTCACAGTTCTTTAACATTTCCCATACGGATTCTATAATTTACAACTCCATATCACTTCTTGCTATCATTTTAATTGTATTTCTTTCTAACAAGGCAACCTTGCCCACACTGGCCATCTACTTGCCCTTTCAAAAGGACATGTATCCTTGAATATTTACTTCTTGCCCTCATCGCCTTCCTGTCTCTGTGATACCCACAACATCGTACTTTCCAATTTCATTCTGCGATAAAAAGCTCATTTATGTTGTTTCATAAACTGTGCATATTAAAGCACAACAGTGCTGTATTGACTGGCCCCCTTCTTACAGTCCTCCCCTGATCTGCTGTGACTGCTGCTAGATTCCTGAATCTTTCCATTCTCTCTGTTCTATTACTTGTTCTTCTAACTTTAATAACCTTTGCTAACTCCCCCTCCCACCTTTAATTTTTCTCCATACTTTCTCATGCTACTGAACCCACCTTCCAACTATTCAGTTTAAAGCCCTATCTGGTTATACAACTCACCAGGGCTCTGGTTCCAGCATGTTTCAGGTGGAGCCCATCCAATCGGAACAGATCCCTCCTTCCCAGTACCAATGCAGATGTCCCATGAATTCCATCCGTTTCTCCCACACCAATCTTTGAGCCATGTATGTACCTCTTTGATCTTGTTGACTTTGTGCCAATTACCTTGTGGCTCAGGTAGCAATCCAGAGATTGTTACCTTTTTTGTTTCTGTTCTTTAGTTTAGCCCTTAGTTGCTCATATTCGTTGAGCAAAACCTTTTACCTCTTTCTGCCTTGGTGTCTTGACAATGGGATCCCCTCCCACTCCAAGTTCCTCTGCAGCCTAGATGAGATATCCTAAAACTGGGCATCAGTCAGACAACTCAGTCTTTGGGATTCCCAATCCTGGACATAGGGAACTATATTATCCCCAACTATGATTGTATCTCGTTTTTCTCCCTTCCTCTTGAATGGCTTTCTATACCACGGTGCTGTGGTCAATTTGCTCAACCTCCCTGCAGCTCCCGCTAGCGTCCCACAGGGAGCAAGAATTTCAAACCTGTTAGACAGTCTCAAGGGCTGAGATTCCTTGAGTACTACCTCCTCTTCCTACTTCACCGATAGTAAGACCCTCCTGTCCCTGACCACTGATTGAATTCCATCTTGTTAAGCTAAGTGGTGTGGCTGACTCCTGAAACACTGCATCCAGGTAACTGTCCCCCCTCCCTGCTGTGTCCCAGTTTCCTAAAGGTCAGGCTCCAGCTCATCAACTCTGAGCCAGAGTTCGTCAAGGTATCAACACTTACTACAGATACGGTCTCTAGGAACCAGAAGAAAGTAAGGACTGCAGATACAGTCAGAGTTGATAAAGTGTGGCGCTGGAAAAAGCACAGCCCGTTAGGCAGCATCCAAGCAGCAAGAGAGTCAACATTTTGGGCAAAACTCTTCTTCAGGACTGGGAAGAGGGATGGGGTCTGAGTAATAAATATGGAACAGGGTGGAACTAGGGGAAAGGTAAGTGGGATGGCGATAGGTGGGCAAAGGTAGGAGGTGATCCTGATAGGTCGGTGAGAGGGTGGAGTGGATAGGTCGGAAGGAAGATGGACAGGTAGGTCAGATCAAGAGGGTAGATCTGAGTCAGAGGGTTAAATCTGGGATGGGGTCAGGAGTGCAGAGATTTAGAAACTGGTGAATTCAACATTGAGGTCGTGTAGTTGTAGGCTCCTGAGGCGGAAGAGGAGATGTTCCTCCTCCAGTTTGTGGGTGGCTTGTGTAGGCAGTGGAGGAGGCCCAGAGTGAATATGTCTTCAGGGAAATGGGAGGGGGGAGTTAAAGTGGACGGCCACAGGAAGTTGGGGTTGTTTGGTGAGTACAGTCCAGAGATGGGCCTTGAACAGTTCTGCGAATTTGTGCTTGGTCTCTCCAATGTCAAGGAAACCACATTGAGCGCACCGGATGTAATAAATGTGGTTGGGTGATGTACAAGTAAATCTCTGCTAGATTTGGAAAGACTGTTTGTGAGGGGGCGGAGAAGTGGGCACAGGTTTTGCACCTCTTACGATGACAGGAGAAGGAGCCAGGTGAGGAGAAGGAGTTGTTGGGGAGTGTGGACCTAACAACAGAACCACTATAGGGTCCACTATCTCCCATATCATGCAGTTATAACTCATCATTTGGTCTGGCATCTCTATTTTCCTTACTTAGTTCTTAACTTGAGTTTAAAGCTTCCATATCGGTCTTTTAACTTGCAACTTGTACATATTTCCCCCATTTACATTCAGTCAGAAAGTAAACTACAATGGATAGTCACATTAGTTGCTATCACCAACCGACGAATGTACATTTTGCCTGTGATGTCATACATTTGTGTTGGGCCCTTGAGACAAGACTTCCGTTTATAAATTTGAAAAAAAACCTTACAAAACGTGAGCTAAAAGAAAACAAGCAAAAAACACCTTTTACCCTCTGCACCGAATTCCCATATTGCCTCCAAATTGCCCAAAGTATATACAGAGGAACTTCAATTATCCGAATATCAATTATCCGAATATCGGATTATCCAAAGAAGATTTTGAGGTCCTGATAGGAACATTATATCAAATAGGTGTTTCCAACACTGATTGTGTCTTTTGTTTACAATGATTAAAAACAAACCC
This sequence comes from Chiloscyllium plagiosum, assembly GCF_004010195.1. Lineage (NCBI taxonomy): Eukaryota > Metazoa > Chordata > Chondrichthyes > Orectolobiformes > Hemiscylliidae > Chiloscyllium > Chiloscyllium plagiosum. The sequence continues at coordinate 70,687,287 of NC_057719.1, forward strand.
GGCTTTCTGAAATGCTGCCAAGAACAGTCCTCGACATCGTTGGCAGCCTAGGCACCGTCTCTAAATGACTGACCTCCTGCCCTCTCTCTCCCCACACTTTCCCTGGAGTTCTAAGACGGGTGTACCCTAAACCCTCCCCTTCCATAGATAATCTTTCCAACATTGTCCTGTACAGGGTGAAGGTGGAACTTGTCAAGAAGTTGCAGTAAAAATTTGTGTGTGTGTATGTGTGCGTGGGATTTTGAGACTCACGCACCAAAGGAAGCAGCAGTCTTACTGGTGGGAGGGCGTGGACGAGGGCAGGGTTGTGGGTGGGGCTGGACGGGGTTGTGGGGCGGCAGATGGGGTGCAGCGGCAAGGGCTCACGCGCTGTGTGCTGCTGCCTAGTCTCCTCAACGGGGAGCAGAGCTAGCAAGTGCTCACCGTGTCAATCCCAAGCTGCAGGTCCCTCACTCACAAGTGTGTGTCTGCTCAGAAACAAACCCTGAGACAGAGAGAGGGAGCAAAGCAGGCAAAGCGAGGAAAAAGGAAACTTCAGAAAACTCCGAGCCCCAGAGGAGAGGCATTGAATCAATTAACCAAATAATCAATTATCCGAATGGAATAGTGCCCGCCCATCTCATTCGGATAATCCAGGTTCCTCTGTACTCACTCGGGCTGTCTCTCACTCCACATGTGATCTCTCCATCCTGATTATGTGAAGCTGATGATGGTAAACAGGGCAGGTGGGAGCATTTAACTAAGCAGGTGGTAAAATGTCAGCTTTCTGATGGGAGGATAAACCATAGAAAATAATTTGGTGGAAAATGGCAAGAGGTGGGAATTTTTAAAAAAATACATGCCATTTCTGCTCATCAAAGACACATTTGTCAGACTAAGTAGTATCTTTCGATTAAATTTGCAGCAAATGAGAAACACTTTCACTGGTAAAAGATGGTATGCAGCAGGTTTGGTGGTCATCATGGTAGCTTGCACTGAGTATGACCTGAGGCTTATTCGCAGGTAAAGGCATGGTTGGAAAGTGGGGGTTCGTCAAAATTGAAATAGCAAGACAGTATTTTCCTGTTAGCGTGAAAGGCAAAGCTCATGGGTGTAGAGAATGCAAAGAAATTGAGACTCTGGTCAAGAAAAAAGAGGCATGAATCAAGTACAGATAGCCAGGATCGAGTGAATCCCGAGAGGAATATAAGGGCAGCAGGTTTTGAGAAGATTTGTAGCTCAGGTTGAGGTTCTGGACGTAGATGTGCTCGCTGAGCTGGAAGGTTCGTTTTCAGACGTTTTGTCACCCTACTGGGTAACATCATCCATGAGCCTCGGATGAAGCACTGGTGGCATGCCTGCTTTCTATTTGTGTTTAGATTTCCATGGGTTGGTGATGTCATTTCCAGGGGTGATGTAATTTCCTGTTCTTTTTCTCAGGGGGTGGTAGATGGGGTCTAACGCAATGTGTTCGTTGATAGACTTCCGGTTGGAATGCCATGCCTCTAGGAATACTCGTGCGTGTCTCTGTTTGGCTTGTCCTAGGATGGATGTGTTGTCCCAGTCAAAGTAGTGTGCTTCACCATCTGTTTGTAAGAATACAAGTGAGAGTGGGTCATGTCATTTAGTGGCTAGTTGATGTTCATGTATCCTGGTGGCTAGTTTTCTGCCCACTTGTCCAATGTAGTGTTTGTTACAGTTCTTGCAAGGTATTTTGTAAATAACATTAGTTTTGCTTGTTGTATGTATAGGATGTTTCTAGTTCATTAGCTGCTGTTTTAGTGTGTTGGTGGGTTTGTGGGCTACCATGATGCCAAGGGGTCTGAGTAGTCTCGGATTTCTGAGATATCTTTGATGTCGCAGAGAGTGGCTAGGGTTTCTGGATGTCTATGCAATGTATTAAATAAGAACGGATACCCACTGAACAGTCTGCTGATTTCTCAGCAACAAACCCCAACAAGCAAAAAAATTCCAAAATTTTATCAACAAACACATTGACTTGGATCCCATTTATCACCCCCGAGAAAAAGAACAGGAAATGATATCACCAACCCAAGGAAAGCTAAACACATAAATAAAAAGTGGGCCATACCAGCAGTGCTTCATCTGGAGGCTCACTGATGATGTTACCTAGTATGGTAATGAAACATCTGAAAACAAACCTTCCAGCTCAGCGAGCAAACCTACATCCAGAATATAAGGGCAGCTGGAGTATATCTCAGAGGGAAATCAGGAGGGCAAAAAAGAGACATGCAATAGTTCTGGCAAATAGGGTTAAGGAAAATCCAAAGAGATTCTACAAATATATTTAGGGCAAAAGAGTAATTAGAGAAAGAATAAGGCCCCTTAAAAATCAACAAGGCCTTCCATGTGTGGAGACATAGTAGATGGTAAGATAATAATTGAATATTTTCCATTAGTATTTATTGTGGAGACGGACATGAAAGCTAGAAAACTTGGGGAAATAAATAGTGATATCTTGAAAAGAGTCCACATTACAGAGGTGGAGGTGCCGGACATCTTAAATGCATAGAGGTGAGCAAATCCCTCGGACATGGTTGTGTGTATCCGAGAACTTTGTGGGAAGCTAGGGAAGAGACAGCTGGGTCCCTTCCTGACATATTTGTCTCATTGGTAGCCACAGGTGATAGGCAGAAAGTTGGCCAATGTGCTATCAGTATTTGTGAAAGGAGGTAAGGAAAAGCCAAGGGTACTATAATCCTGGTTGTCACTGATGAGGCTGGACTACAGTGGTGGATAAGTTGATTGAGGGAATTCTCAGGAACTGAATTTACATGTATTTGGAAAGGTGAGGATTGATTAGGGATAGTCAACATGGATTTGTGAATGGGAAATCATGTCTCCCTAACATGATTTAGTTTTTTTGAAGAAGTGACAAAGAAAATTGATGAAGGCAGAGTGGTCGACGTTATCACTATGGACCTCAGGTGTTCGACAAGATTCCACATGGTAGACTGGTAAGCAAGGTTAGATCACATGAAATCTAGGGGAAGCTATCCAATTGGCTACAATGTTGATTTGAAGGTAGGAGACAGAGCGTGGTGGTAAAGGGTTGTTATTCACACTGGAGACCTGTGACCAGAGATATACTGCAAGAATCAGTGCTAGGTCCACTACTTTTCATCATTTATATTAATGATTTGGATGTGAATATAGGAGATATGGTTAGTAAGTTTGTAAATGATACCAAAATTGGAGGTGTGGTGGACAGTGAAGGTTACCTCAGAGTACAATGGGACCTTGATCAGGTAGACCAATGGACTAGTGGAGTTTAATATATATAAATGTGAGGTGCTGTATTTTGGTAAGGCAAATCAGGGCAGGAATTTAATGGTATGGGCCCTGGGGAATATCGCCGAACAAAGAAACCTTGGAATTTCATAGTGCCTTGAAAGTGGAGTCACAGATAGACAGGATAGTGATGAAGGCATTTGGCAGACTGCCTTTATTGGTTAGTGCATTGAGTATAGGAGTTGGGATATCATGTTTCAGCTGTACAGTGGTAAGGCTACTTTTGGAATGAAGAGTTCAACATTGGTCTCCTCGTCAAAGGAAAGATGTTGCAGCAAATTACTGCAGATGCTGGAATCTGTACTGAAAACTAAAAATGCTGGAAAACAAAACAGGGCAGGCAACACACATGGAGAGAGTGCTAACATTTTGAGTCTAGGTGAATCTTTGGTAGAGCCTGATTTCTGCTATTTTTTGTTTTCAGAGGAAAGATGTTGTTAAACTTGAAAGGGTTCAGATTAGATTTACAAGGATATTGCCAGGGATGGAGAGTTTGAGCCATGGGAAGAGGCTGATTATGCTGGGGCTTTTTTCCCTGGAATGTTGGATGCTGAGGGGTGACCTTATAGAGGTTTTACAAAATCATAAGGGTCTTTTTCCCAAGGTAGGGGAATCCAAAACTAGAGGACATAGGTTCAAGATGAGGGGGGAAAGATTTAAAAAGGACCTAAGGGGCATTTATTTTATGCGTAGAGTGTATGGACCAAAGGAAGTGGGGAAGGCAGGTACAATTAGGCCATTTAAAAGGCATCTGGATGGGTCTAAGAATAGGAAGTGTTGAGAGAGATATGGGCCAAATGCTGGCAGATGGGACTAGATCAGTTTAGAATATCTGGGCAGCAAGGACAGGTTGGACAAATGGGTCTGTTTCTATGCTGTAAAAACACGCTGACACTAAAGACCCAATATATAATTCCAAACATTTTAATTCAAATCATTGTGATCACCTGTAAATACATGCACTGCACCTCCAGAGTGTATAGATTTGAGCAAAATGCTATAGAATTGGGAATAATTTTAATCTAAAAAACATCTTTCATTGAAAAGGACAAAAATAAGGACATTTATAGATAAAACCCACCTAACCCTAAATGTCTGTTATGGAGGGTAACTTTATTTCTGAATTGTTATTACAGAACTTTGTATGCAGACTTGTCTGTCATTCATCACCCAATTCTTTTTCAAATCATCCGCCGACATTTCCGCCACCTCCAAAAAGACCCCACCACCAGGGATATATTTCCCTCCCCACCCCTCTCCGCCTTCCGCAAAGACCGTTCCCTCCGTGACTACCTGGTCAGGTCCACGCCCCCCTACGACCCACCCTCCCATCCTGGCACTTTCCCCTGCCACCGCAGGAACTGTAAAACCTGTGCCCACACCTCCTCCCTCACCTCTATCCAAGGCCCTAAAGGAACCTTCCACATCCATCAAAGTTTTACCTGCACATCCACTAATATCATCTATTGTATCCGTTGCTCCCGATGCAGTCTCCTCTACATCGGGGAGGCTGGGCACCTCCTAGCAGAGCGTTTTAGGGAACATCTCCGAGACACCCACACCAATCAACCAAACCGCCCCGTGGCCCAACATTCCAACACCTATCCACTCCACCCTCTCCTCCCTGACCTATTACCTTCATCTCCTCCCCCACTCTCCCATTCTACGCTATGCTATTTTCTCCCCACCCCCACCCTCCCCTAGCTTATCTCTCCACGCTTCAGGCTCACTGCCTTTATTCCTGATGAAGGGCTTTTGCCCGAAACGTCGATTTCGCTGCTCGTTGGATGCTGCCTGAACTGCTGTGCTCTTCCAGCACCACTGATTCAGAATCTAGATTCATGTTTAGCCAAACAGATGTTAGCTGAACTAAAGTGAGAGAATGGGGAAGGGAAGGAGTTAATTTCCTACGCATTGTTAATTTCATTTTAACACATTTACAACTCATTTTTGTTAGAATTTTTAAATTGGTCTAAGAAGAGAGCCAAGAGGTCAGAATGTAACCAAACTATGCACCTTCAAACAGTCTGTCGTATTCCGAGCATGAAATTAAATTCTTTTAAAACTTGTAAAAGCTACTTTTGCTAATCTCCATCGGGTGACACATGCTTACTTCTGAAAAGGAATGGTAAAGGCAATGGGGTAAAATAACTCTTTATGATGGATGTGCAGAGGTCGTGATTGATGTGTCCTGACATCGTCGTGTCACTGGTTGCATCTGTTCACATAAATCCTTCATTTTATGTAAAAATCTAATTATAATTAAAATCAACATCTCTATGACTCAGATGGAAGGCTAAGCATAGGTCAAACCCCAACTGACAATGAAAGGCATGTTCAATGTATTTATCAAGTACTTTGACTCTGGGAACTGTACATAATTTAAAAAATTGCCGTTCAGCTCAAATATGTCAACAAATAAAAATTATGAATTCATAACATATTTCTCATCCTCCAATCCAAGCCCCTCCATTGTTTTGTCCTTCTCTTACAGATAGTTTTAATCTCCACTAGAGTTGCAACTTTTCTGGAGCTTTGTTCTCCTCCACTTTTTGCCATTTATCCAGCAGCTCTCTTCCTGAACCTCACCATCAGTGGCTGTAGCTCCTGTTGTCCCAGCTTTATTCTCTTCAATTCTCTTCTTTAAGCCGTGCATGATTCAATCCTTCTCTCTTCCTTTAACAGTGACCCTACAAGTCAGGCAAGGTTAAAGATGGTTCATTAACTCAAAAATCCATAGTTTCTGCTGCAGTGGACCCAGACAAGGACCTCAACAGGAGACAGTGAAGGATATGTATACAAAGATGCCAAGCAACTTGGTTGATCTCATGGTCTTTAGTTCTGGTTGGTTATGCTATGGATGAGGACAGACCACTCAAAACATTCTTAAGCAGCCAGCCCTGACCAAAAGTTGGCAATTTGTTTCAGTAAGTGTAGAGTGAGAATTATCCAGAGTAAGTTAGCTAGGTTGACGACCAGGTTTTAAAACAGACAGAAATGTATTCACAAATTACACAATGAAACACAAAGAACTGAATAAAGAACCCCTACAGACCCCAGTCTATCCAAACTAGACTTAATTATACTGTTATGAATGTACACAACAGTCCCAATAAGCAAACCCCTTAAACACAGTAAAAATTAAACAAAAGCTTATAGGTTGACGTTAGAAGGGCAGAAGGAGAGAGAGTTTAGCAACCTGTTTCCTCACAGCTCCACTGCTGAACTCCAACTCAAACTTCGGTTTCTAGGACTGACCACTCCCCTTTCATTACACAGGTCACTTGTAAAACATAACCACTTTGGCCTGAAGTCTCATCTGCTTACATAAAAAAAACAGAAAGCCTCTCAATAAGCTCTTTCATCTCTGTACCAAACCAGTCTAATTGGAGCCTGAGTGGCTTACGACCCCTTTGATAAAAACAATGCACGGTATTTTTGAGAAAAGGAACAGCTTTTAGAAAAAGGGCCAGCTTTGTGACAGTTAGCATGGAGGAGGGCATTACTCAGTGTGCCTTCTGCAGTCTCTGCTTCTTCTCTCTATAATGCTGCAGATCCAGAGGCACTGCAACCATTGGCCCCATAAATGCTGCCGCCTTTGTGTGGGGACCTCACCTCTTATGCTATCACTGATGGAGCACCATAAGAACATCTGAACAACCATATGTACGAGCACCAGGAATAGTGCCTCAGCCTTGTTCTGCTATTCAATAAGCTCATGATTGATCAAATTACTCCACACTTCTGCCGACACCCAAAAACTTTTCACTTCTATGCCGATCAAGAATCTGTCCACTCTGCCTTAAAAAAATTTAAGGATTCAGCTTCCATCCTCTTTTAAGGATGAGAGCTTCAAAATCTCTTACTGAGAGAAAATGTTTCTCCTCATCTCTGTTTTTAAGAGATTTAACAGTGACATTTATTTTCAAACAGTGACCCTTAGTATACAATCTCCTACAAGAGGAATCATCATTTCTTTTCATATCCTGTCAAGACATCTCAGCATCTTAATAATTCAGTCAAGTTGCCTTTCACATTTCTAACCCCGAGCAGCTACAAGTTTACCCTGTCCAACCTCCAACCTCCAGTTTTTGGATAGAAAACTGGCTAACCGGTCGAAGGCAGAGAGTGGTGGTAGATGGTAAATATTCAGCCTGGAGCCCAGTTACAAGTGGAGTTCCGCAGGGATCAGTTCTGGGTCCTCTGCTGTTCGTAATTTTTATTAATGACTTGGATGAGGGAGTCGAAGGGTGGGTCAGTAAATTTGCAGATGATACGAAGATAGGTGGAGTTGTGGACAGTGAGGAGGGCTGTTGTCGGCTGCAGAGGGACTTAGATATGATGCAGAGCTGGGCTGAGGAGTGGCAGATGGAGTTCAACCCTGCCAAGTATGAGGTTGTCCATTTTGGAAGAACAAATAAGAATGCGGAATACAGGGTTAATGGTAGGGCTCTTAGTCAGGTGGAGGAACAGAGGGATCTTGGGGTCTATGTACATAGATCTTTGAAGGTTGCCACTCAGGTGAATAGAGTTTGTAAGAAGGCCTATGGAGTATTATCATTCATTAGCAGAGGGATTGAATTCAAGAGCCGTGAAGTGATGTTGCAGCTGTACAGGACTTTGGTTAGGCCACAGTTGGAGTACTGTGTGCAGTTCTGGTCGCCTCACTTTAGGAAAGATGTGGAAGCTTTGGAGAGGGTGCAAAGGAGATTTACCAGGATGTTGCCTGAATGGAGAATAGGTCGTATGAGGATAGGTTGAGAGTGCTAGGCCTTTTCCGATTGGAATGGCGAAGGATGAGGGGTGACTTGATAGAGGTTTATAAGATGATCAGAGGAATAGATAGAGTAGACAGTCAGAAACTTTTTCCCCGGGTACAACAGAGTGTTACAAGGGGACATAAATTTAAGGTGAAGGGTGGAAGGTATAGGGGAGATGTCAGGGGTGGGTTCTTTACCCAGAGAGTGGTGGGGGCATGGAATGCGCTGCCCGTGGGAGTGGTAGAGTCAGAATCATTGGCGACCTTTAAGCTTTAAGCGGCATTTGGATAGGTACATGGATGGGTACTTAATCTAGGTTAGAAGTTCACAACATCGTGGGCCGAAGGGCCTGTTCTGTGCTGTATTGTTCTATGTTCTATGTTCTAACCTTACCTCATTAGAGAATCTGCCTATGGCATTTTTTTCAGAATGGATTCCAATGCATTTACATCATTCCTTAAATATGCTTGCCGCTCCAAATGCATTTTGCTTTACCATTTATTTAGGAGATCGCTGACTGGACCAGCATTTATTGTGCATCTGTAATTGCCCTTGTGAAGGTGATAGTGGGCTGCCTCCTTGAATTTTTACAGTCTATTTGGCGTAGATGAACCCATAATGCTGTTGGGGTCGGAGTTCAAGCAATTTGATCTAGCAAACATTTATATCCAAGTCAGGCTTGCAAGGAACTTGTAGACCATGACCTTTCCACTTATCCTTCCAGATGGTATTGGTCATGGGTATGGAAGATGCTATGAAAGGAATCTTGGGAATTTCTGCAGTGCATTTTGTAGATGGTACACACAGCTGCTACTAAACATTGTTTGTGGGGGGAGTTGTAGTAATGCCAATCAAGTGACTGCTTTATTCTGGATGGTAACAAACTTCTTGAGTGTTGCTGAAGCTGCACACTCTATTTGGCAAGTCGGAGTATTCCAATACACTCATGACATGTGCATTGAAAATGCAAGAATTCTAGCTCTGACCTGCCCTGCTTGCTTTAGTATTTATTTGGCTGGTCGGGTTCAGCTTCTGGTCAATAGTAACCAGAATGTAGACAGAGGGTATATTGATTCCCTACAGTGTGGAAACAGTAGGGTCCAACAAGTCCACACCGACCCTCCGAAGAGTAACCCACCCAGTCCTATTTCCCTCTGACTATTGCACCTAAGACTATGGGCAATTTAGCATGGCCAATTCACCTGACCTGCACATCTTTGGACTATGGGACAAAACCCACACAGACACGGGGAGAATGTGCAAACTCCACACAGACAGTCGCCCAAGGCTGGAATCGAACCTGGGACCTTGGTGCTGTGAGGCAGCAGTGCTAACCACTGAACCACTGAGCCCCATAGCAGTAATGATAATGCCATTGAATGCTAAGACCAAGGTTATATACAATCTTGTTGGAGATGGTAATTGTCTGGCACTTGTGTAGCACAAATGTTACTTACCACTTGTAAGCACAAGCTCTGATATTGTCCAGGTCTAGTTGCATTGGACATGGAGTGCTTCAGTATCTGAGAAGTTGCAACAATGCTCAACATTGTGCAATCATTGAAAATCCTCAATTTTGACCATATAATGAAGGGAAGATCATTGATAAAGCATCTGAAGACGGTTGAGCAAAGGACACTACCTTGAGGAACACCTGAAGAGATGTTCTGGAGCTGTGATGACTAATAACTACAACAATCTTCTTTTATTCTATGTATGATTCCAACCAGCAGAGAACTTCCCCTCTGATTCCCACTGACTCAAGTTTGCTTAAGCTCCTTGATGCCTCATGCAGTCAAATGCAGCCTGAGTGTCAAGGGCTATCGCACTCATCTCTTCTCGAGAATTCAACTTTGTTGTCCATGTTTGAAGAATGCTGTATTGAGGTCAGAGGCTAGCTGGGCTTGGCGGAACCCAAAGTGAAGCATAACCTCCCTACTTTTGTAAACAAATTCCCTTGCAATAAACAAAACATTTTATTAGCTTTTCTCATTACTCACCGTACCTAACAACTAACCTTTTGCAATTCATGCACGAAGACATTTGAATGCTTCTGAGTGTCAACCAATGAGACAATAGCTCAAAAAGATCATCATCATTGGGTGGTCCCCGATTACACACATTCTTGATAGTCAACAAACTAAGTCTCTCCAGAAAAGTAATCTTGCTGGTAATTAATTTTACGTAAAGAGCAAGCATCTCTTCATCCACATGGGTGAGTCAATTTAGAATGACTACTTTGGACATGGTTGTTTGGCCCATATCGGGCAGCACTCAGACTATACCTTACTTGTGTTTGTTTAATTCAAACATCGACACTAATTATTATAATAGGATGCCCACACCAAAATTGAGCAACTCATTTTAAAATATCTCCATTAACCATACCGAAAGGAAGGGAGCACCTCACTCAAGGAAGACCCTGTGTATTCCCATTCAAAAGCTGCCTTACCCTTCCTTCCTTCCAAGCTTCCAACACAACCTGACTTCCCACCTTTCTCTGATTGCCCCTCGCTACGCTCTAGGTTCTCCCCACACACTGAAAACCAGAATTTACCTTTCCAATGGCAGTCATGATCTATCTCTGCGCTGTGGGCATTATAACTTCCTGCACTTAGTTTCAGTTCATCACCACAAATATATAGTCAATTTTGGTAAAGCCCACCTTGTTCACAAATGGACTTCAGGGAAGGAAAGGTGGTATGCTTACCTGGCCAACATGGGATTCCAGACCCACAGTAATGCAATCAACTTGTAAATGTTCAAATAAAAGTGAAATACTGCAGAGCTTAAAATATGAAACAAACACAGAAAATGCTCCAGAAATTCAGTCAGTTTGGCAGCATATGGGGGAGAGAAATAGTATTAATGTTTCAAGTCCAATATGACCCATCTTCAGAATTGAAACTTTGAAATGCTCTTCGAAATGGCCCAGCAAGCCATTTGGTTCAAAGCCAGTTAGAGATGGCCAACAAATGCTAACTTGACAATGATGTCCACATCTCTGAAGAATAAAGAAAACAAACACACCACAGTCCCTCCCACTGACAGTCTGTCTTAGCAAACTTCCTTAAAATTGACCTTAACTGCAATTGGTGCTTTGGGCTTTTTAAATAAAGCGCAGTAAGTGCTCATCTTCCAGCTTCACATCTGCTGTTTGCTGAGGAATTGCTGAGTTTATTGCCAGGTTGCCATAAAGAGCAAGCATCTCTTCAGCCACATGGGCCATGTGACGTCTGTATAGCACGTATTCACAGCCTCCAGCACACACGGGGGACTCCTCTGTGCAGCCTTTTCTACCATTCAAGCCACATAGGAAGCTGCCCACAGCATAATGTGCTTCAGTAAAGCAACTCATGGCCTCTGTATTGCTGCTAGTAATTAATTTTACATCCATGGTCAGCTGAATAAATGAAGAATATAGTGCATCCCACTGCAAGATACAAAATGTTTAATTTATATTGCTCAGGTTCAGAATTTTAGTTCATGGATATAGCAACATGAAAAATATCTCTACCTTCATCTCATCAAGTTAATTCTCTTACATGGTTGCTCTCAGTTCATTCAGATGTAGTGGAGAGATATGAATATGTGTATGTGTGTGTGGCGGTCAGATGTGGTACAGAGATATCAATGAGTGTGTGTGTCAGATGTAGTATAGAGATATGAATTTATGTGTGCATGTGGGTCAGATGTAGTACAGAGACGTGAATATGTGGTATGTATGTGCAGGTCAGATATAGCATAGAGCTACGATATGTGTGTGGGTCAGATGTAATATAGAGATTTCAGTGTGTGTGTGTGTGTGTGTGTGTGTGTGTGTATGTGTGTGTGTGTGTGTGTGTGTAACACTCCCTGTCTGACAAGCTGGAGACAGAGTAAAGATGCCAAATCAAGATAGATAATGGACAACACTATGCAAATATTTTCTTGTTGTGCATTTTAAAAACACAAATCCCAGCAGATTATGTGTTTGGGCATCTTATAGGGCAAAATTCGAAACACTGCATTGCAAAAAATATGATAAACAGCAAAAAAACAAAATGTAGGAGGAGGAGGCAGCTAGAAAGACAAAATTATACGTGGAAAGTGGGAATAATTCTTTTTACAATATCAAGCATGCAAATGCATATTAAAGTAACACTCAAGCTTCAGGTTAAGCCTTTGAAGTGAGAAAAACTTTTTCTTTTTTGCTTTCTTATGGTCAACAGTACTGATGTGTGGCAGAAGGAGACCAGATGTTTGGAGAATTATTATTGATGCAATTTTCACACACTTCACATTTATAGTAAGATTATCAGTATTTGAGTTAAATTTTTATTCAACCTGAGTTATGCTTTTTATTTCCCCTCTCTTCCTGCTTCTGTTTTAAAACTGACATTGCACAAATGTATTTCTGATTGAAAAGGAGCAGGAGAGCTGTGTTGAGATCAGCTTCAGTGTCAGAATCAGAAATACAAAAGATCTGAATGGCAGCCAGTTGCTACGGGAAACACTGCTGCATTCTCTTGCTGTTTTCCATTTTTAATGGAAGTTTATGACCATGTACAAACTGTTCCTCTACAAAAATATTAGCCATTGCAGTCTCCTTTTATTGCTGTAACAGGAATTGCAGAATTATCCATTTTTTAAGAGTAAAATTATGCAATAGAAAATCACCAAAGAGAATATCACATACAGGCATTCCAGTTTTCACTCCTGATGTTAGTATCCATATATCCAACTGTAAGTAATCTAATCTAATATGATTTACACTTTCTTAATTTTTTTTCTGCACTCAGCTCCCATACAATGCATTCTAACTATTTCTGAGTGACAGCTAATCTCCTGTTTGCCATCAATTTCATAAAATTGGAGATTTGAGTATCATATGAGCATATAAACTCATAATCTACACTTCAAACTACTTCATATGTTATGAAATTCCTAATGGATATTCCAAAGTGATGACAGAACTATATAAAAGCAAGCTATTACTTTTCCTCTCCTTTATATGTATTTGAAAAGCACCCGATAGCATTGTGTCGGTTGAACACCAAAGAAGCAATTTGGCTAATCCTTCATTATGTCTGTTTGTGGGACTGCAGACAACAGTATGTTACTGCATATTAGTTTGCAAATGTTCGAGAACAATCACAAGTATTTACGTTCTTCAGTTTTCATTATTTAAATTGGGATTTATTCCATCAAGGAGAAAGTGAGGACTGCGAATGCTGGAGATCAGAGCTGAAAATGTGTTGCTGGAAAAGCGCAGCAGGTCAGGCAGCATCCAAGGAGCAGGAGAATCGATGTTTCAGGCATGAGCCCTTCTTCAGGAAGGGCTCATGCCCGAAATGTCGATTCTCCTGCTCCTTGGATGCTGCCTGACCTGCTGCATTTATTCTATCAAGTAAATTTACTAAAAGATAAAAATTTAGAAGTGATTTAAAGCAGGTATATACATTTTGTTGGCAAAAGTGAGGACTGCAGATACTGGAAACCAGAGTTTAGATTAGAGTGGTGCTGGAAAAGCACAGCAGGTCAGGCAGCATCCAAGGAGCAGGAAAACGACATTTCGGGCAAAAGCCATTACCACGTACCTTATTACATTAGAATTTCTAAGGGCGCAGTAAATATTTTGTGAAGTTAAAAAAGAAATGGAGCTTCCTAAAATCCTATTTCAATAGATGAGACAGGTAGTCAATTACATTGCCTGAGAATAGCCAAAAGCTTTCTTCCATTTCAGGAAAACTGGCAGAACGATGGCTTGCTGCATTCAACTTGGCTGATGGTTCGTCTAATGTAGAAAAGTGTGGCATTGGAAAAACACAGCAGGTCGGGCAGCATCCGAGGAGCAGGAGAATCGACATCTTGGGCATAAGCCCTTCACCAGGACTGTTGGAGGTGATAAGGAAGAGGAATAAAGGGGCTGAGAGATAAAAAGGAGGGTGGGTGTGAAGGTGGGGCTGGGGGGCAAGGTAGCTGGGAAGTATTGGGAAAACGATACGCTTAGATTACATTACCATCTTGACATTTGGAGAAGAACCTTCCGAGCTGCTGAATGGCCAGACAATGATCAGAGATTTGGGAGAACTGCTTGAGATGACCATCAATTTGATGTCAAGAGCAAAAAGTCACATCTTCCAACTAAATGTTGAATAGTGAGACAAGACTCACTAGGGGGTAACAGGAGGCTAACACCACATTATTGTCTAACCTCACCTCATTGCTATTCAGTTTCCCATCCTCCTGTCTGTGGGATAGAAACTGGATGCCTACACTTCCTGACATGAAAGTCAGAGTGGGTACCTGGCAACTCCAGCTCACAGCTTGTTACTCTAATCGTCCATCAGTCACCAACATCTATGGCACACTCTAAAGGCAGGGGCCATATGCACTCCCTTGTTCAGCAAGTCTACATCAGCAGAGTAGGGTATCAATTTCCCTCTGCCCAATATGTCTGGGGCAATTGATAGGAACTATGAAGTTGTGCACTGTCAGCACTTGACTGAGTGCACAACTGAGCTTGAAAAATGGTGCCAGGGCCTGCAGTCTCAGGAGATCCTGGCATTGACTAGTACTGCCATCTGCAGTGAGTGTGATACAATAAGTAGGGTGTGGTGAATAGCTAATGAGGCAAGGTGGGAGGATCAAAAAACAAGGCTTGCTAGGGCTTGTGAGAACATTCCATGAAACTTGCCAAAACTGGCATTTTACCAGTTTCCTGTCAGATTTAGCCCACTGTGTCTGCTATCCCTCAGGTACACAACATTGCTTCACTAACAGAAAGATCAAATTTGAGCAATAGCCATTAGTCGGTTTTTATAGCAAACATCACTTGTGAAATTAGTCTACCACCAGCTGAGAATAAAATCACATCTATTCTATATCATTAAAATTTACATACATAATTGTTTTCCAAATGATTACAATACTGCCATTTCTCAATTTGTAGCTGTTGTTGTTTTAATTGTCCTGCAATTGGTTTTCCTAAATAAACTTGCATTGAATGATTTGTCTTATTACTGAACATGCTGTATGGATGTATAAAGATTTGAGTATAGGTAATATGTTGGCTTTGTTGAGGTTGCAATGTAGTTTCATGGGAATGATAATGGGCCCTAAAAGAGTTACATCATGAAGACATGTTGCATAATCTATCCTTCAAGCACTCATGAAATGCAACATTTAGTGCATGATTTTATTCTCCTAACCCATTGGCATTAAGGTCAATTGCTGTGGTATTATTATTATCCCTGTTGAAGTTAGTTCATGGAACAGTGGTAAAAAGTAACAAGCAAGCTATTTACTCGATAACTCACTAAACCGACAGTGTACTGTGCTTTCTATTATCAAATAGTAGATTTCTCTCCCAATGATACTAAACCTATAGGATAACTGCACAAATTTTAACTGGTTATCTATCGATCTGTTCAGACAGCAACTTTGCAGAACCAGAGGGATCTACTCCACTTTGTATCTACTTTTGTGCAGAACTCCCATGGCTTGAGGAATGTGTTTATATTAGAAGCAGAGTGACAGCAGTAATTCATCATCCACTTTAGGAGAAAGGCAGGGTTTCTTTCAAACTTACTACACAGTGCAAAAGATTGTACATAATCAAAGTCTTCTTCAAGGCTTCTTAGAAGATTGCAATTATAACTGAGTTTGGGTTGGTCAATTAAATAAATGTCTTAATCATTTCACAAGGAAAGTTGAAAAGTTAAATCTAACTCTACTAAAGTCTCTCATTTCATATTAGACAATAAAACCAAAATAAATTTGAAAAGTACAAGAAGTTCATCAGTAGTTTCAGTATAGACAGTTCTTTCTATTTTGAAATAAAAATGGAGATATATTATAATGTGCAAGGGCAAGAAAATTAAGGAACAGCATCCAGTGTTATTTTGGAGTGCATCTAGTTTGAATGCAGATTAAGTATTGTTTTGCCGAGGTTGAGATACAGCTTATTCAGGAAAATCTGTGCAGATATGTGTATACACCACAGCCATATTTCTCTACATGTGGCTAATGGAACTGTGTGCTATTAATATGATACTTTATATGGCAGGAAATCACTTCAACTTGAAATGAGAAAAAAAAGGTGGATATTGGGTGGCAGAGGAATGTAGTAACCAAAGGAACCACAAGTTGATAGGAATTGGGTTGAATTCAGGTTGCAAGCTATAGTTTATATTGGGATTGTATTCACATGCATCTGACTCAGCACCAGACCTAGCCCTAAGATGAATCTCATTAATGTCAGTTCTTTATTTAATTCAGACAGTTTGTAGTGGTACATAGAGATCTGATTTCAGGATAAACTCAGTTTCCATTTATCACTATGACATATTTTATATTAATTCTACAGAACTTCCATCTGTGCTACTCACGTAAATAGAATTTCTTGCCGATTGGGCAGCTGTGGTATGAGTCATCAGCTCTCTCTCTGCTTTGTGATTATCTGGCCTCACACAAAAGGGCACTTTACACAGCGTGTGCTTCGTTTACTTACTCCTTATGAACCATCTCATCTGGAGTGTTTACGTAGCAACTCTTCCCACAGCTCCAGCCTCGGGTCATTCATTGAAATCTCTGGCAAAAGTAAAACATGGATACTCCGTATAAGGCCAAAGGTGTTGATTTTAGCTCTGTTCATCAGCAGCCCAGAATTTAGGAAATTAGTGATGGAGAGCATTCTCAACACACTCCCAGCAGCTACCATCTAAACTCACAATGTAGTCCAAGCTCATTGTTTACCAGTGGAAGGTAGAGGCCTCATGAATACATCTCAATCATTCTCCGAGACAATAATTAAGATCTGACCACCACTTTTACTCAGCATTGGACCTGTCAGTAAAACCGAGTGGACTAATCTCCAGGGCCATTGAAACGATATTTGAAGGGCTGGGTAATTTCAGGTAACTGCTTCACAGTTATTGAGATTATGAGGTAAAGTTCCAGCTTCCAGATTGCTTTTTTTGCTTTGCTTGTCTTTAGTAAACATTATCATGGATGTTGTCATCCCCAGTTTCATTTGAATGGAAGATAGTAGTGAAATAGCCGTAGAAACTGGCAGCTGGATGCATGAGAAAATAGCAGGTTAAGGGACTACTCATAAGAGGCCTTACCCAGCACATAAACCAAGGCCAAATTCACAACTATTCAAGGAGCAGTGCTTTGGGAAGGTACATTTCTTGAGCAAGCTGTTGCAAAACTCTGCTGTATTTCATAGAATCATAGAAACATAGAATTCCTACAGTGTGGAAACAGGACATTGGCCCACACCAACCCTCCAAAGAGTAACCCACCCTACCCTATCATTCTACATTTACCCCTAACCTACACATCCATGAACACTATGGGCTATTAAGCATGGCCAATTCACTTAAACTGCACATAGAGTCAGAGAGATGGACAACACGGGAACAGACCCTTCGGTCCAACCCCTCCATGCCGACCAGATATCCCAACCCAATCTAGCCCCACCTGCCAGCATCTGGCCCATATCCCTCCAAACCCTTCCTATTCATATACCCATCCAGATGCCTTTTAAATGTTGCAATTGTACGAGCCTCCACCACTTCCTCTGACAGCTCATTTCACACACGCACCACCCTTTGCGTGAAAAAATCACCCCTTAGGTCTGTTTTATATCTTTCCCTTCTCACCCTAAACCTATGTCCTCTAGTTCTGGACTCCCCCACCCCAGGGAAAAGACTTAGTCTATTTATCCTATCCATGCCCCTCATGATTTTATAAACCTCTAAAAGGTCACCCCTCATCTTCCAACACTCCAGGAAAAGCAGCCCCAGCCTTTCCCTATAGCTCAAACCCTCCAACTCTGGCAAACCAGTATTTCTTAATGCTACCACTTACTGGCTGAACTAATTTCTTGCCATGACTCCTTTTATGCTGCAAGGGATATGGTTCATATCTCTATCTGTTGGAGTAAGCATTAAGCCAATCACTGACACCCTGCTCGTGAGGACTGACCAGTGCTTCACCTTCTCCATTGATACCACCAATCAAGAAGAGAGAGAGCTCAGTATTTATAGCATTTGCTAAAGTCTCTCACATCCAAGATGCCATTGATTAAACACATCTTGTCATCAGGGACCCCAGATCATTAATCAGCAATCACCAGCTCATTGATCAACAGAAGAAGTGATCACATAATTTAAGTCCAGACCATCTCCAACTGTAGAAATTGGATTGTGCCAAATTGTGCAGGTTACCAAGGCAACTGACACAATGGGCTGACCTTTTGCCATTTTATGGCCAAGTGAGATTCCATGGCCCATGTTGGCTTTCCTCAAACAATCTTCCCCTCACTACTAATTCAACTGGCCTCTTGAGTGTCCATCACGTTGAATCATGTAGCATGTGAGATGGAATGCGAGGACTTAATGATGCTCATGCCACTGGTTAAACCCCGGCTACACAGCACATCAGATACTGCAACCCAGGAAATGCCTGTTCCAGCAATATCCCAAAGGAATTGGGCCAGAAAGGGAAGTTAGCTCCCCATTTTGCTGATCAGGACCTGAAGTGCTGCTGGGTGGAATGATGGAGAGGAGAACTGCCCTATTTCCTGCTGAAAAAGGAAAAGAGGCCACATCAGACCCAGCCAGCATGGATCGAGAAAGAGGGCCAGGTCAGTGCAGTACCCCAGGTGAAACAAAATATAAACAGCCATAAGGTGCATCCCGTGTTGATATTTGAGACATGAGTGCTGTTACAGCAAAAGTAACTGGACAAGACAATGCAAGTATCTCTGTGCTTCAATGTAAAGTCCTGAAGAGCTGAAATAGGGTGTGAGTTGGTCTAAATGTGGCCATGATCAGTGGTGTGGCTGGTGGTTGCCAATATCTGTTTCTGTGGATCAAGTGTAGAGAGGGATGGTGTTCATGAAGCATGCAGGACATTGTGGTGAAGACTGAGTTGACTGAATGCCCAGAGAAACAAACTGCGAGCTGCTGCCACCATCTGCACTGACTTTGATGTTGGGAATTAGTAGATGTAGGTTTGCTTGCTGAGCAGGAAGGTTCGTTTTTAGACGCTTCTTCACCATACTAGGTAACATCATCAGTGAGGCTCCAGATGAAGCGCTGGCAGCATGACCCGCTTTCAATTTATGTGTTTAGGTTTCCTTGGTTGATGATGTCATTTCCTGTGGTGATGTCATTTCCGGTCATTTTTCTCAGGCGATGGTAAATGGGATCCAAATTAATGTGTTTGTTGATAGAGTTCTGGTTGGAATACATGCTTCTAGGAATTCTTGTGCATGTCTCTGTTGGCTTGTCCTAGGATGGATGTGTTGTCCCAGTTGAAGTGGTATCCTTTCTCATCTGTATGTAAGGATACTAATGAGAGTGGGTCATGTTTTTTTGTTGAAAAATGTATTGCTGGAAAAGCGCAGCAGGTCAGGCAGCATCAAAGGAGCAGGAGAATCGACGTTTCAGGCATAAGCCCTTCTTCAGGAATTCTTGAAGAAGGGCTTATGCCTGAAACGTTGATTCTCCTGCTCCTTTGATGCTGCCTGACCTGCTGTGCTTTTCTAGCAACACATTTTTCAGCTCTGATCTCCAGCATTTGCAGTCCTCACTTTCTCTTCATGTTTTTTTGTGGCTAGCTGATGTTCATGTACCCTGGTGGCTAGTTTTCTGCCTGTTTGTCCAATGTAGTGTTTGTTACAGTTCTTGCGAGGTATTTTGTAAATGACATTTGTTTGTTGTCTGGATAGAGTCTTTCAAATTAATTAGCTGCTGTTTTAGTGTTCTCAAAACTCGTTGGGAATTTGTGCTGTTTAGTTTCTCAGAGAAGAAGAAGGAAATTGGGAATAACATAGAAATTAGAGGATTCAGCTAATAATGAGGTGCAAATGCACAGAAATAAGGTAATTTCCACTCATTACCAACATTCACAACTGCCATTTAAAGTCAAAAAGAAAAATGAGAATTCTGTTTTTACTTGTTAGTGAGAATTTGATTTTCCAGTTTTGCTGTACTTTCCCAAATATCTTGCCAATACCCAAACTACTTAAAAGAGGATAAAAACGTCTGCCCAAAGTTTTTATCCTGCAATAGTCTATTATTACCTCAACAATTCGTAAAACTTTCAGAAAGATAGCATAATGACTGTTGGGCGCAAATATATTTGGGTTTAAGATATTCCATCACAGTTTCACTACAACTAAGCAACATAACTATAATTAAATGCAGAGGAGCATCAAGATGAAGATTGATTACTTCGTAGGGTTACTGAAATAGAGGTTCATTTGTCCCTCAGGCCTGAGGCTCTCTTTGGTATGTTTGCTGCCCAAGGTATCACACATAATGGTGTGGTGCTGCATACAGCACGCCTGGTCATATAGACAGAACAGTGGCTGCATAGACCTTGTCTTAAGAAAGGTCAAGGGGAGGGAGAAGTTGCTACAGATGAATGAGGTTCATGTTAATGTGTTCCAATAAGATATGTGAGGAGTGAGTTAATTGTTCAGCAATTCAAGACATATGATCAGTCCCCACCTCTGAAAACGTACATAGAGCCCAGTGCATGAACAACTCATATATCTCATTAAATAACTCCCTTAATCTTGCATTAAAGAATATTGAAACCATTCTGCTAACATGTATATTAAGGACGTACTGATAATTCAGCTTCAGAAGCTGTTACGAATGTACATTGCATTCCAACATGCAAAATGTGATAAAGGTGATAAATTTAATTCCCAACACAATAATTGCCTTTTCGTCACTTCTCATCCAATTGTCAAATCAGTGTGCCTATTTTATGAGAAGATTTCCTCCTTCTATTTCCTGTCTTTATAAGTACACTTCAATTCAAGAATTTGATGATGCAGACCTAGTGTTTCTTTCTGTAATTTTGGCAAATTGCAAATCATCTTGAAAAAGATCAATATAATTCTTATTCACTTTGAAGACATTTTAAACAAGTTATGTCTTTCAGGTAAGCTACTAACAATTCACAAAGCAATGAAACAGCAAAATTATATAATTACCCTCCATTTTATATTTTTTTATATTTTAGGGCCACAGGATAAATTATGAAGTTATCACTCTCCAAATTTGCAGCTATGAAGTTATGCAAAGCAAGTTTTTAAATCTAGCCTGTTAGACAATGGGTATCCAAAGAGTAGAGGTAAGTGTCCATCAACTTTAAAATGTAAACAAATGAAAGCACAACCAATAGATTGCATTTTCAGTAATGAAACATAGGGACAAAAGGAAATGAATCAAAAAATGCTCTCAGGCTGTCTCACAAGAGATTGTTTCTTTGTTTTCTAATGCCTGTGCAAACATATGACAGGATTGTTCAGTGCATTTCAACCACATTAGTTATGTTTTTGTTTACACTGTTGAATTTGGAATGATTATTAAAGCTTTATAAAAATCATAGAATAGACTCCCTACAGTGTGAAAGCAGGCCCATTGAGTCAAACCAGCCCTCCGCAGAGCATTCCCCCAAACCCACTCCCATCACCCTGCATTTCCAATGGCTAATTCATCTAACCTACACATCCCTGGACACTATAAGCAATTTAACATGGTCAATCCACCTAATCTGCACATCTTTGGAATGTAGGAGGAACCTGGAGCACCTGGAGAAAA
>NC_057719.1:70709450-70774454 GCF_004010195.1 Chiloscyllium plagiosum
GCAAGCACCTTGTGAATCGTATTCTCCTGCTTTCAGATATCCATGTGGAAAACAAAGTCTGTGCTTGCACCAGCAAATATGGCCACTATTAGTTTAATGGAGGATGCACTATGGGCCGGCTGATGTTGTTGATATTCCCTCAGAAATCCTAAGAGGTTCTGGTGGTGAAGAAGTTGAGGACCACAATGATTTTGACAACAATGTCTGTGCGATACTAACTGTGACAATTGGTTCTGGGTTTTGTTGAAGGAGGTGACACAATTAAGCCACAGTCTCCCTAGAGAAACACAACTCCCTTTATACATTGCTCCTCAGAGACTTGCAGATCCTTTATTCTGAACCAATTAATTTTTGAGAGGGTTCGGATTCCTGTGACATGCTTCTTCTCTATGCTGTCTATAGCTCTCCATGTTCCTCCTCTAGCTGCACCTCTTCCTGTAGGGTTGAAATACCAGAATACCTACTCAAATCAAAACAAATGCATTCATTGCCAGTTGAGAACAACGTATAGCTCATTCAGATACTTTAAAATAAGCACAACGGAACAGAAACAAAACGTTCCTGAAATCTTACAGAATTTTATCTCAGAGAAGGTGAAAATAATGATTTGGCGTGGTACGGTGGCTCAGAAGCTCAGTGACTAGCACTGCTGCCTCACAGCATCAGGGTCCTAGGTTCGATTCCAGCCTCAGGTGACTGTCTGTGTGGAGTTTGCACATTCTCCCCGTGTCTGCATGGGTTTTCTCCAGATGCTCCAGTTTCCTCCTGCAATCCAAAGATGTGCAGGTTAGGTGAATTGGCTATGCTAAATTGTCCATAGTGTAAGGTGCATTATTCAGAGGGAAATAGATCTGGGTGGTTTACTCTTTGGAGGGGCGGTGTGGACTGGTTAGGTCGAAGGGCCTGTTTCCACACTGTAGGGAATCTAATCTAATAACCTGGTGGAAAATGATTTATCTCACTTTTGCCTGGCAATGGTTGGAGGGTCTGGCAGTACTAAGGTAAAGATCAAAATGGCATTAAGGGTTTTATTTGTTGTATTTAACATTCACTGACTTAGATTAATAAGAACCCTGTCTGTTTTACTCAAAATAAGTGAATTAAGCCACTATTCATGCAAAAATATGTGAAGAATTAATACAATATTGTGGAATAAACCTACTCAGAATTAAATATGTTTCTCTGGATCAAAATCTGTAAATTATCTTGCAGTGAACTGTTTGGACACAAACTAGAGAACACTACACATTTATTCAAGTACTGAAACATTAATAAGGCTCTTTGATGACAATTCTGGTAGCTTCAGCATGTTTTGAGTACAAATGATGCCATCTAGTGACCTGACTGTGAACTGCTGAAAGAAATAACAGTCCGATCAGACCTGAATCTGAATCAGAGTTCACAGCATTTTTTTTTACAGATTGACAAATCATTAGGCTTCATGTAGTAGGTTAGGGACATACCTGCATAGGAAAAATAATAGGTTATCCAGCATCACTAGTCTGTTCGGGCACTCAATTAATTTTTGGCTGATCATTATGTTAACGATCAATCAACCCACATTAAACTCCCCTTATTTTCATAGTTTTGGCAAGCAAAACTATATCAGTCTGAAATTTAAAATATGTAATGAAGCTAGCAAGCATTGACTGCTGTTTGTGGGAAAAAAAAGTCATTTGAATTGAGAATTTCTGAATGGGTCTGTTGAATGGTCCAGCTCTGATTGAAGCTCAATACTAACAAAGAATTACAGATGCTTGAAATCAGAAACAAAAACAGAAATTTCTGGACAAGCTCAACAGGTCTGGCAACATCTGTGTGGAGAAATCAGAGGTAATATTTTGGGTCCAGTGACCCTTCCTCAGAACACCGTTCTAGACCGTTCCAAGGAAGGGTCACTGGGTGCAAAACATTAGCTCTGATTTCTCCCCACAGATGCTGCCAGACTTGCTGAGCTTGTCCAGCAATTTATGTTTTTGTTTCTGATTTGAAGCTGCTGCTGTGTTTAGCTTCATCTCTCCCTGAGCAAAAAGAGGTCCCCCCCTATTGGCCCAGTTAGTTGCCTTCAAAATCCAAAAGCCCAATCAAATCTTCCCATAATCTTAATTCCTTTCAAACATGTAAATCAACATTCCTTTATATCACTGAAGCTGAGAAAATGATTGATATGACAGTACTATGGAGTGGATATTTGGATTGAGGCATTGGGCTCATATGGCAGGAGACAGCTACCTGAGCTGACTTCAAGCCATTTCACTTTCGCCCTCCCTCCCATCAATGGTGTTTCCAACATTAGCAGAACTGAGGATCTGATTGTGGAGCACAGTTGAAGGAGAGCGGTAGAGAGGAGTTGGGGACAGCGCCAGGATGTTGGGGGTGGAGGGGAGTGATGAATGGGTACCAAGACGAGCAGGAAGGAGTGAGCAGGGGGAAAGGAATTGGAGAAGGAATGAGGGACAAGGGAAGAGAGACAGATAAATAAAGAGGAGTAAGGGAAGCAGTGTGGAGCAAGGAGTTTGGTTGTAGGGAGACCAAGGGGAGAAAAGTAAAGAGAAGTGATGGAGTGGAGCATGAGGAGCGTTGAGGTGCTGGAAAGTGACTGGAAAGGATGGTGGATATTTATAGAAAAGACTCTTGACTGGTGGGATGTTTAGGTAAAACCAGGAGCCAGAGAGGACTATAGACACAGAACCCCCTTCTGATTGTCTCTCTATTTCTCTCTCTCTCTTTGCACTGGATACAGATTCTGATGGTGAAGCCAGAAGTTATTTCCATTCCTAATTGCTCTTGAAAAGATGGTAGTGAGCTGTCATCCTGAATCACTGTAACCTATGTAGTGGAGACACATCTACAACGTTGTTAGAGAGGGAATTGCAGATTTTGACCCAGTGCCATGAAAGGAATAGCAATATCTTTCCAAGTCAGGATGGTATATGGCTTGGAGGAGATCTTGCAGTGATGGTGTTCCTATATAATAGCTGGTCTTGTCCTTTTAGGTCATAGAAGTCACAGGTTTGAAAGGTGCTTTCAAAGGAGCTTTGACGAGTTATTACAGTGTATATTGGAGATGATGCACACTGCTGTTAAACTGGTGGGTCAGGCACTAATCAAACAAATTGCTTTGTCTTGGTGGTGTTGAGCTTGTGTGATGGAGGAGTTTCACTCATCCAGCCAAGTGGGGAATATTCCAACACACTCTGACACATGATTTGTAGATGGTGCATAGCTTTGCAGAGTCAAGAGGTGAAACCACAGGATTCCTAATCTCTGACTTGGTCTTATACCACAGTATCTAGATTGATGAGCCAGTCAGGTTTCTTGTCTACGGTAATTTCCAGGATGTTGGTAGTGAAGAATTAAGCAATGATAATGCCATTGAATGTCAACGAGAGATGATTAGAATCTCTTTGTTTAAGAATGTCAATATCTGACCTGATTGTATGGTGCAAATGCTATGTTCAACTCATCATCCCAAGTCTGGATTATATTCAGGTCTTGCTGCATATCATGGACAGCTTCAATTAGGAATCATGAATAATGATGAATGTTATTCAATCACAAGCAAACATCACTGTTGGATGTGCTGTCCTTCAAGTCTAAAGAGATCTAGTATGGATAAGATTATCCATCTTTCTGGTCTAACTAGAATAATCATCTTGAGTAACCACATACATTTTAGTATATTGCTGCAACTATTTACATGAATACTTTAATATTGAGACTATTAGGAGACAGTTGCCTCACGTCAATCTCCTAAAAAACACTTTATTTACTCTGACCAAGTTGCCATGACATCATCACAGCAGTTGGTGCTTACTGCAATCAATCATTAATCCTTTTAAATCGATGCCCAAAAGATTCCTCCCCTTGTCTCTTTTTCCTCATATTTATCATCTTCATGCAGTTTTTTAAAATATATATATATTAATTCCCTATACTCCCAATAGTCCCTGTGTCTTTGATTTTATAAATTCAGCCAATCTGAAAATATCAGTATTCTCCCCAAAAGTGTTCCCTTTGGACTTGGAAGAATGACAGTTTGTTATGAGCAGATAGCATCTTTGGGGTGTCTTTTGAAGACTTTCCGCTCTCTCTTGAACTGGAGCATCTTTAATCTCTTCACTTTCTTTTGCAGAAAAGTTTGACAATCCATGTCTATTATTTATAGCTGTCAGTATAACCCTGCGATAGCAGGCAATGGTTTTCTTTGCAGCATCTTGGAGTTTGCACATTGTTTGTCACTTCTAATTGAGCTGTATGCACCATGTCTTCAATTTCTGTTAGTGGAAGTTAGTTTTCATACCACCCGCAGATCTGTGCTGAAGTGGGTGGACTTCTTAGGTCAACTGTTGGAATATTTTGTGCTTTCTCCTTCCCTCTCAGTGTTTGAATTAGTGAAACCAGCATGTTTACTTCCTCAGTTGTGTTGGTTGGAGATTCATTTGTCTTTGATGTGTTATTCTTTATTGGTGTTGGCAATTCTTGGAAGTTGGAGAGGTTTGATATTTTGGTTGAACTTGTTCTTTCTTAATAACTCAGCACCGAATGTTAGACTTGAATTTGGCAGAAATAATTGTTTACTGCGCTGTGTTGCAATCAAATTTAGTTTACTTGCTGATACGTCTATTGTTTGTGTACATCTTCTCCAGTAATGTAAATGGTATAGTTGTCGTCTCTTTGCTTGCACTTATAGAGTCCGAGAGATGTATAACAAGAAAACAGACCCTTCGATCTAACTCGACCATGCCGACCTGATATATTCAATTAATCTAGTCTCAGTTGCCAGCATTTGGCCCACAACACTGTAAACCCTTCCTATTCATAAATCCATCCAGTTGCCTTTTAAATATTGTAATTATACCAGCCTCCACCACTTCCTCTGGCAACTCATTCATCCATGTATCACTCTCTGTGTGAAACAGTTGCCCCTTAGGTCCCTTCTCAAAACATTCCCCTCTCACCTTAAACCCATGCCCTGTAGTTTTGGATTCCCCTAACATGTGAAAAATAAACCTTTACTATTCACCCAATCCTTAGCCCTCATGATTTTATAAACCTCTATAAGGTCACCCCTCAGCCTCCAACACTTCAGGGAAACTGGCCCTCGCCTATTCAGCATCTTCCTATAGCTCAAACCCCTCCAACCCTGGCAATTTTCTTGCAAATCTTTTCAGCACCTTTTCACTTCATTTTGAATTTTGTTTCAATTTGAAATCTGAACTCTCTTTAGATTTCCGAGCCATTTAAACCATTTCAGCCAAGCCAATATAGTAACTGCTTTCATCCAAATGACAGTATAAAGTAACATTTTACTCTAAACGCAGGAGGTTCTGCTTTTGATAAGATTCTGCTGTGATCTTACAAATCTAGCAAACATTTTCTACTGTATTTTAACTGATGTTTTATTGTTTAATGTCTGGCAGTTTTGAATGAGAGTGGGGACAACACTTCTATTTAAGAGTGAATGTTCTTGGGTTGTGAAGTACACAAAATGTTTTTAATATTTTGTGTCTTGTACATTAGAAAATTAGTGTAACATGCCTTTAATATAAAGTGCAATTAGATTAGATTAGATTAGATTAGATTAGATTACTTACAGTGTGGAAACAGGCCCTTCGGCCCAACAAGTCCACACCAACCCACTGAAGCGCAACCCACCCAGACCCATTCCCCTACATTTGTGGGATTTTTTTTTAAATGGCAATGTTTAGGTATGCATGAACACCTCTCTGCCATATCCAATTTTGCATTCCTTCCATTTATATTGTAGATAAGCATTGACTGCTACATTACACATAAATTAGTACCTCATATTTTCAAGCATTTTAATAAAATATAGCTTTTTGATTTTTTTGATTGATTTTTAACTGTTAATTTGATGATTAATTCCAGGTTGATTCAAAGTCATCAATGCTCATTCATGGAATAATTACACAAGGAGCCCGCCACTATTTTAAACACCTCTATGTTGACCACTTCTATGTTGCTTATAGCCTGGACGCTTATGCCTGAAATGTTCCCAAAAGAAAGTATGACTTATTTTTAAAATAATATTAAAAACTTGACGATAGATATTCTTACAAGTCTGTTTGACCTGAAGGAATATCGTCACTTTGTGTTATCACTGGGGACTGAGGCTTCATTGTCAATATTCTACCATGCTGGAAGGACTGTTTGGTCTTAATGCTGGGCTCTGCTGCAGGAAGAAGAGGAAACTCCTGCTGCAATCAACAAGCCAGGTAAGTTTGTTTCTCTCCATGCCATCACTGTGAAAAATCACCACTGACTGCCAAATCCATACCACAACATTAAATTTGATAAAAGTTCTATAAGACTTCCAATATTTCAGGGCACCACTGTAATTGGTTCTGACTCTCATCCTCAGAATACTGCTTTACCTGGGCTCTACAATACCTGGTCTTCATTATACTCAACCTCCAGTATTGAAGCATACCTTGTCGCAATTATATCAGATCTCAAGTATATTTGATATCTACTACAGATAAGAATATATAGGTTCCAGTGTACAGACACTCCAGTTACTCTGACCTACGATCTCCTGTGCTACAGTATAGCCCAAATATGAAAAGAGTGAAAAACAGGAACCAAACTACAGGGTGGCACTGTGTGTAAATGCTTAGCACTGCTGCCTCACAAT
Organism: Chiloscyllium plagiosum; assembly: GCF_004010195.1. Classification (NCBI taxonomy): domain Eukaryota; kingdom Metazoa; phylum Chordata; class Chondrichthyes; order Orectolobiformes; family Hemiscylliidae; genus Chiloscyllium; species Chiloscyllium plagiosum. The sequence goes on from NC_057719.1 coordinate 70,716,109, forward strand.
GCCAGCCTTGGGTGACTGTCTGTGTGGAATTTGCATGTTCTCCATGTGTCTGCATGCATTTCCACCAGCTGCCAGGTTTCCTCCCACTGTCTAAAGATGTGCAGGTTAGTTTGATGGCCATGCTAAATTGTCCAGGGATGTGCAGGTTAGGAAAATTAGTCATGGTAAATGTGGAGTTATGGCAATAGGGTGGAGTGCTGGATCTGGTTGGGATGCTTATTGAAGGGTCAATGCAGATTCAATGGACTGAATGGCCTCTTTCTATGATTGTACAGAAATGAAGGAAAATCGGTGCCTGAAATGAAATTACATAAATATTGAGAGCTGAAAGGAACATAAAAGCAGAAGGAAAAATTAAGTAGCACAGAACAAAGACAGAGGAAGATCAATATTGAAACTAAAACATAACAGCAAGAAATGATATGAACACACTGGAGAAGTTAAAGTTCAGAAAATTAAACAGCAAAGTGAAGGAATAACAAATAACAAGGGAGAATGAGTTCAGCCAATCCAATGTGACACTTTCAAGCTGAAACATTTAAAAGTAAGGGCACTGCTTGTCACTGGCCACTTGGGTGTTTCTTTTCTTCCCGGTAGTGGAAACGAATAAAGATTTGTGCACCTTGTGTCTTTCACTGTGTCTCACACCTGCACACACACAACATGGGTGCTGGGGAAATAGAATAAGCATGATACATGGATCACAATGCTGCAGAATGGTTTTCAAGCCATCATTTTTTCTTCATCTCTCCCAGCCTCCGATGACTCCCGGCCTCAGTGCAGACACAAGGGGGAACCCCGGCCCAGTGTAACAGCCTCCCATCCTGGCTTAGCGGCCTCCTGTGGCTGTCTCTCAGCCTGGAGGAGAAAGTGAGGTCTGCAGATGCTGGAGATCAGAGCTGAAAATGTGTTGCTGGAAAAGCGCAGCAGGTCAGGCAGCATCCAGGGAACAGGAGAATTGACGTTTCGGGCATAAGCCCTTCTTCAGGAATGGCTTTCCTGAAGAAGGGCTTATGCCCGAAACGTCGATTCTCCTGTTCCCTGGATGCTGCCTGACCTGCTGCGCTTTTCCAGCAACACATTTTCAGCTCTGTCTCTCAGCCTGGCATGGCCTTAGCATGGTCACCTGGTCTTGAGGCGATACCAAACCAATCTCCCAGTCTCATGATTCTCAAGATGAAGCCTGGTGCAGTCTGGAGCCAGCACCCAGTGCAGACTGGAGGCCACAAGCCAGTGTGGGGCAGGTTCTGGGCTTAAATGTTTGCAATACTGGACACTTTATTTCCCTATTTTCTCAAATCATGTAACTAAGGAAGTTGTACCTAAGATGGTGCTATAAGTGGTGCTTTTCACTGTACTCATTTGTGTATATGTGACAATAAGGCTAATTCAATTTAGTTCAAACTAGCACACCTGAGAAGAAATAGAGAGTCGTTCCAACTCTGACAATTGCATTAAGTGTCCAGGATAATGGGCTTCAAAATATTGATGCTCCAGAAGGAGCTGATCTCCTGTTTAGGCAAACTCTGGTATATTGATGCTCTTGCAGATTGCTTTTAATCAACCTGTTTAGACATGCTGTGATACAGCTCCAGGCAGCTAGGACTCGAACCCCAGAGTGTCTTCATAAGGTCCAATGCTAATTGCACAATCGTTCAATTGTATCCAGGTGAAAGGCATTAATGGGAGATTCCTGAAGTATTCATCAAAAGGCCCCTGTGATACAACAGCAGTGTCTCTATCTCTGAGCTAGGAGGCCTGAGTTCAAGTCCTACCTGCTCCAGAGGTGTGTCATACCATTTCTGAACAGGTTGATTCAAGACTGTTGTGATGCCTGTCACACTTGGTAGATTTTTGTAGTCCAGAGGTGCAGGTAAATAATGTAAAAGAGTCATGTGATACAAAGGTGGGGTCTGATAGCCATCCACCTAACCTGCAAACCTTTAGACTGTGGGTTATTGGTGTGATGTAAAAATTACAAAAAGGTGGACATTAAAATTGTGCCGAATAAAAACAAATAAAATGTAGGATATAAGCAGCATTTCTGGAGTGAGAAATAGAGCTAAAAGGCTTAACCTTAAGTTCCTTTTGTCTAAGTCCAAGTTATGAGTTTTTTTTAAAGTTTTTTTTGCCACAAGGACAATGAGTTTTCTCATCCTAACTTTCCAAATTCTTTGCACTAATTACCCATCCCACTCCTCGGATGAGTGTCTCATTGTATTTCTGCCCTGTTTTGCCACTGAGTGGGTTTCTGCACAAAGATCAGCATTGTTTGTTCAGATCACATCTTTAAAAGCCTATTGTGCACCCAGGTGAGGTCTGGCATTTTAAAACTGCCCTGCTCCTTGACTGACAGATTAGAGAAGGGAAAGGTGTTTCTCTGACAGGGAGACAGAGGTCCTGGTGGGTAATTGGGCTGGAGGACCAGCAGAGGAGGATATGACATCAGGACATGTTCTGAGGTCACCACCTAGATCAGTACTGTTTCCAGGGTGTAGATGAATGGTGTGTTAATATGAGCAGTGAGGATCTTGTTGGCTACATGTAGCAATTATGCAAAGCAGCAGTCAAACCAGTGCCATGCTTATTGTGACACAATGAATGGCTGTGGATTAATCGCCTTCTGTAATTCCCACACCCACACTCTGGGTTTAACTAGTACAAGTATGATTGAATATAACGATCACATTAGTTAAGCTCAAAGGCAGATTTTACTGTAATACCTGAGCTTAAGATTGATTCAAATCAATAAATGGGTGACATTTGTCAAAGTATGGATATTTGCACAAATTCCCAGTGCTGACAAGATGTCTATATTCGAATATAACTCAATATTTGGCTATTCCTTTCATGCTGAGTTTCTTGCAGTTTTGCCTTTCTCTCAAAAACATTAATTTGCAATTGATTTTCCGGTTGCAGTTAGTTCCTTGAATCCTACAGATAAGTTTGGCAAACAATTAATTACTTGGTATAACTCCCCAGTTTGGGAGATTTTTGCTTTTATTGTTAATTTCCAATGCCTATAAATAATCAAACTGTAGGCCGGTCTCTTTGATCAGTGCTGTTAATAATATTTGCTGAACGTGTTTGTCTAAAGTATTAGGTCTGTGACAAGAGGAATGCTCTGATAACCAAGACTCAGCACTTCAGCAGTCATATTATTAATGTATGTGTTGATGCAGCTGCTAAAATGGCCAATTGTTTCTCACTAATACTATTACTAAACATAAAAGTAACATTTAACTTTGACAACTAACTCAAAATAATCAATTTATTATGATCATAAATTATTCTTAAAGCAACTCTGGTTAACATCTAAGCTATGATCTTGAACAAAAACAATATCCTCTTAATCTAACAACAAACAAATCTCTACAAAGATGATTGTTTAAAATAACAAGGTAAAAAAAAACAACCTCATGGGCCAAAGATTTGGAAATAAAGGATATGTCATGCCTTCTCACATCATCTGAATTTCCTGTTGATGAAGCTGAATTGATGATAGCTGTAAACTGATAGATATCGAGTTCTGATTCCAATCAACTTGGATTTGAGTTGTTGAGAATTGGTCACAATTCACTATTTCAGATTCTAACCAGGTATACAGAAACACTGGTAGTCAGAAACTCTGCCAGATTTCAAAGAACTTTAAAGAAAGCTCACTTTTGGAAAGAGATGGCAGGCTCTAAGACGTCATCTTTAGACTCTAACTCTTGTATCCATGGAACAGAACTCTAAGTCATAGAATCATAAAATCCCTACAGTGTGGAATCAGGCCATTTTGCCCATCAAGTTGACACTGTTCCTCTGAACAGCTTCCCACCCAGACCCACACTATCCCTCTAACATTGCATTTCTTACTACTAATCTACCTAGCCTGCACATCCCTGGACACCATAGGCTATTTAGCATGGCCAATCCACCCAACCTGCATTTCTTTGGACTGTGGGAGGAAACTGAAGCACCTAGCGGAAGAATGTGTAAACTCTGTGCAGTCGCCTGAGGTTGGAACCAAACCCAGATCCCTCGATCTGTGAGACTGCATCATTAACCACTGTGCCACCCTTGAAGTCCAAAGAGAGTTGCTACAAATAATTAGCATTCAGGCCCCTAGTCCTCTCAAAGGTAGCAAGAGACCCTACCTTCCATCTTGCCAACTTTGCTTAGCAGTTTTCCCAAAGCAGATTGATATCCAGAAAAAGACCACAGGTAGCTTACAGTATATATCAAGTTGTTGGCTTCATTATGACACTGCCACCCTCAATATAGAAAACAGTCAAACAATCCAAATTTTTCCAATTTTCCAGACAGTATTTAAATGTAAATATGTATTCCCAGCAAAGGTTTTAGATAGTTTTTCTTTTTACCATTTAGTGAAAGTAATTAACTTGAATATGTTTCATTTGAGGTGGCCACACTTAAAACCAGAAAAAGTGTTTGGCATGTCAAAATCAAAATATTGCAGATGCCAAAAATCTGAAATATAAACAAAACCTGTTAGTAACATGCAACAGATCAGACAACATCTGTCAGGTGAGAAACAGAATAAATGGAGTGAATGTTTTTGCTCCCTCAGTGTGTGAGGAGGGAGTGTGGATCTATATGATTGGCTGGTAGGCTTGAAGATAGGGAGAGCTTGTTATCGTTCCCATTCCCACCAATTAAATCTGAAGCATGAATGACCTTCCCACCTGGAGGTCAATTACAGCTACTAAGTGCCCAGTTAAGGACCTTATTACAAAAACAGTTTCTATCTGATATTGTAGGTTCTTGTGGTATAGTGATAGTGTCCCTACCTCTGAGCCAGGTAGACCTGGGTTCAAGTCCTACTTGTTCCAGATGTGTGTACTAACATTCCTGAACAGATTGAATACTATTTGATATTGTTTGGAGGACTTGGCTTTGAGGATTATGGAAAACCATGTTTAAGTTTAAATTTGGACATACCTGGAGTGTTTACTTTATAATAGATCATTGAAAGTTCTTTGTGGACATTGTAACCCACTTCCTAGAAATGCTATAATTGGTGATAACTGCTTGCTCTGGTATGGACACTGTTGGAGTTTTTTGAATTGTGACTGTTTTGGAGAACTTCATATCTTATTTGGTTACGTTGAGGGAAAGTTTGCTAAAAACCAACTGAATTTGAGGGAAATAAAACCAGAAGTTGCTCGAGAAGCTCAGTAGGTCTGGTAGCATCTGTGAAGAGAAATCAAAGTTAACATTTCGGGTCCAGTGACCCTCCCTCAGAACGGTCACTGGACCTGAAATGTTAGCTCTGATTTCTATTCACAGACGATGCCAGACCTACTGAGCTTCTCCAGCAACTTCTGACTTTGACTTCTATTTCTGGGGGCATGTTTTTTTTATATTCATTCACAGGATGTATCACAGGCTGGACAAGCATTTATCGCCCAGAGGTTAGTTAAGAGTCAATCACATTGCTATGTATCTGGAGTCAAATGTAGGCTAGACCTAGTCAGGATGACAAATTTCTTTCCCTGGAGGACATTAGTCAACAAGAGGGGTTCTTATTATTATAGACCAGCCCAAAACCCCTCAAAATGCACTAAAAAGGTAGTCTAGACCCTAACTTTTTCATATTTTAAAAGGTAAGCGCAAGGTACTGCATTCCAGATGCAATTCAATTGGTAAAATTACTCGATTTTAAGCAAAACGTATGTTATTTTTACACCACAGTTAAAATATAGACAAAATAAAGAACTGGCTTAACTGTAACTCTATCAAAATGCTTAATGTTTAATGCACAAGTACTGCTAATTATAGTAGCATCCTATAAACACACCCTTAGCAAAGGCAAATTCAATAAAACAGATTGTCTCACATATAATTCTAGCAGCAGGATGAGAACCCCAGCTTTTAGCTGTAACAGAGAGACGAATAAGAGCTTCTGCTTACAGCTTCAAGATTCTCGCAACTACAAAAAGCTAAAACTAAAACTCTTGGTTCTGTGGGAGCTTGACCTCACACATTCAGGATGCTTCTATTGTTCCAACTTTTAAAAAACCCCAAGGCCTCACAAGCTGTTTACTTAATAAATGTACAGTATTCTAGCATAATTAACCGTGCAAGAAGATAGAGGTTATACAGAACCTATCTAGGACACTAATTAAACCTAACCTAGAATACTGCATACAGGGCAGAATGCCACAATTCAGAATGATGTGAATGGGTTGGACAGTGTAGAAGAGGTTTATGAGAATCGTTTCTAAGATGGGAAAATCCAGTTCTGAGGATAGATTGGACAAGTTAGGAATGCTTTCATAGGAATATTAGAACAAGAGTAGGCCATTCAGCCTTTTTTCAACCATTCAATTAGATCATGGTTGTTATGTCACCAAACTCCATATATTTGTCTTTGGCCCATATTTCTTAATACCCTTGCTTAATAATAAAAAAATTAACATTAACACATTTGAAATTAACAACTGATCCTGCATCTACTGCTGTTTGTGGAAGAGAGTTCCAAACATTCACCGCTCATGGCATGTAGAAGTGCCTCCTCACATCTCTGCTGAATGATCTGGCCCTAATTCTCAGACTATGCCCCCTAGTTTTAGAATTGCCAACCAGGTTGAATAGTTTAATTCTATCTACCTTGTCTGTTCCTGTTAATTCCCTGATTTCAATCAAATCATCCCCATATCTTTCAAATTCTTTCCTTGGAAAGAAGACTGAGGGCAGATTTTATATAAGTTTTCCAAACCACGAATGGTCTGGACAGATTAGCTCAGGAGAATCAGATAGCACAGTTTAATTGCTTTACAAAAGAAGCAAATACAAATTGAGATCGTTTTATACAGTGAATGGTTCAGGTTTGGAATCCACTACCCAGATATGTGTGAAAGCAGGTTCAATGTTCTTGCATTCAGGATGCATGGCAGACTTTTTAAATAGGAACAATGCGCAGGGTTATGGGAACAGGGTAGGAGATTGGCACTCAGTCAAAATGCTCAGAGAGCCAGTGCAGACAGAATGGGCTTAATAGCCTCCTTCTGTAGCATAACAGTCTGTGATTCTGAGACAGCTGAATGGAAATATGTCAGTTTGACAAGCCAGACATTCAGAAAAGCTCCAAAAGTGGAAAAACACTTGCCTGCTGAATACCAATAGCCTTAAAGCACTACACTACAGATTCTTGGATGGTGGAGTTGATTTTTCTGTGTAGTATGGAAGATAGCAAATGAACAGCTCATTATAAACAGCACTGCACCCCCCTTATCTCTTCGACTGATATCCACTTGCAAATTCTGGGCTTGGGGAATTGAAAAACATGGTGCATGAAGTGCGATTTATCACCTGCTGAAGGTAGATAGAAACTGACTGCAGAGCTAGTACCCAATATTGGGGCTGCTGGTTGTGCCAGTGAGAATCACCAAATGCACAGCTTGTTTCTGGCCTGGGCAGTTTCTGTACTGCAAATGATTTTTTCCAAGATTGACTGTCATAAGAAACCTGCCTTTTCAATTTTTATTGGCTGAAAGTCCCCAGGGATCACTCGTTCTAAATTCTGTTCAGTCTCACAAGGACCTCAAACTATTAAAAGATATTCTATGTGGAAGTTCTCAATAGTCTTGAGGGCTCCACATAATACAGTCAAGCATGGATGTCCCTTTGGCTGCTGCTGGTTCATAGACCTATAATGCATCGATATGATGAAGCCACAAAGATTCATAATAGCAGTATCAGATGTGGGTTACCAATCTTGTGAGATGGAACACTAAAATGCAACATGTTTGATACTCAAGCATTCATCTCTTCTTTATAGGAGCTCTTATATTGATGGCAACCCGTCTCTAGACTGTTTCACACTGCACTCCTGAAGGTTTGAAAAAAACTTGCATTGCTGTTGTGCCTTTCCAAACCTTAGGATATCCCGAAGTGTTTTATAGCCAATCAAATATTGTTGAAGTGTAGTCACTGTTTATTATAAGAATTCCCACAAAGCAAGGTGCTACTAACTGCAATGTGACAACAGCCAGATAATCTGTTTCAGGGATATTAGACAAAGAATACGACTGGACAGGAAACTGCAGTGAACTCTTCATTTCTCATATAATGATGGTGAGATAGCTGGAGACTCAGAGTAGGATTAATATCAGAGGAGGAATGCAAAGGAAGCAAGGAAATGCCTTCTGTAAGTGTTGGAGGAGCAGAAGGAGAATTATTTTTTGCTCTAAGTTACAAGCTGTCTCAGTGGAAAAGACTTCCTCTGTTCAGTGTCTATAATGATTCGTAAATCTATTGTTTATAAAGGGATTTATGCCTTTGTTGCATAAATCATACTGAGCAAATTTTCCCATAGGTTGCTCACAATGTGTAAGTTTAACTTGAAAAGTTGTGAATCCAATACGCCAGAAAGAAAAACCATTGAGCTACTGTTGAGGCTAGAAGATTTGTGTTTCCAAGAAAAATGTCACAAACCAATTTCTATCTCAGTCACGTGCTCAATGCAGAAAATTGCATTGACTATTTCAGTATTATTATTCGTACCATGAAAGTTAAAACGATTGAAGAGAAAGAACAGGGATTTTATCCTCAGAAGCAGTAAACTGCAACTGGGAGTCCCAAATGAAACATAATAAAAATAATGTTTCAACCATGATATGAAACCTAAAGTTATACAATGTTCTGTCAATTTCTTCTTCTGTAGTTCTAAATGAATAGCATACTTATTTTTGAGTACTTTAAAAAATCGCTATGCTTCCTTGCATTTTTTTCCTTTCTACATTTCTTAGAAGCTAACCTGAATACTGATATCTCTTTTGCAATTCATAACTTTTGTATTGTTCAGTCTTTTCACATTAAATCAATTGGGTATTCAGAGTTATCCTGTGATGATTAATGCATAACCTTGAAAAATTGAATAGCACTTCTTTTTAGAGTAACCACAGTTCCAACAAACCTTTCACTTCAGTTTAAGATTGGTTTCTACGAAAAGAAATATTTAAATCTCTAAATATTTCGGATCAGTTAATATATATGATCCTTCATAATTACATCTATGGATAAAGTGTGATTACTGCTGACAATTCTTTCCCATCTTTGATTTATATTGTCACTAGTTCAATGAATCATCGTGATTCACATTGCCTTTTCAGTACTTACCTATTGTAAAGATAGAGAATCCCCAACATTTTTTAAAAGACAAAATGTCTCTGTATCTGAATCCTAAATTGCATACCCTTTATTCTGAGTTTGTTTCTTATTTATAGATTCCCCAGTTAGGGGAATATAGACTTGGTCTACTCAATCATGCTTGAAAGAATGATTCCTTCAACCAAGGATCCAGTCTAGTGAGCCCTTTTAAGGGCACTCCCTTAAAAGCATATACATCTTCCTTAGGTATTGAAACCAAAACTGCACAAAGTACTCCAACTGTGACCTCACCAATGTCCACCACAATTATAGTAAATTTTCTACTTTTATACTCCAATACCCTTGTGTCAAAACTAACATACCAATTGCTTCCTAAATTGTTAGCTTTTGCTGCACCTGAACCTTCTGAGCTTCAAATACATCTAGTTATTTCTGAATGGAAATATCCCCTAGCTTCTCATCATTCAAAAATATTTACTTTCTTCATCTGCCTACAAGAGTGGAAAACTTCACATCTTGTTGCATAGAGTATTCTATCTACCATGTTGATGCCCACTCACCCAACTTGGTTATATCCTCTGCAGTGACTTTACATTCTCCTCATTGCTTATGTTTCAATGAATTTTGTGCTGTCAGCCAAATTAGATATGTTGTACTTAATTTAATCAATTGGATCATTAGTGACTGAGGACCAAATACCTCTGTAGTTCCAAGGTGGTTAAAGTCTTGCTTACTCCTACTCTCTATTCTATTCATTAATTAATTCTCAGTTCATGCTTAATATATTACCTTCAATCCAAGAAATCCAAATTTTGTGTAAAGACCTCTTGTGTGGGGCCTTGTTGAATTTGTTTTGGAAATTCCAACAACATCTATCCAATAATTCCCCCTTCATCAACTTACAGTTACTTGAGTTTGTAACTGGTAACAGATATATCAAATATGATTTACTTTTCATCAACCCACGTTGAGTCTGCTTAATCATCCTATAATTTTCTAAGTGCTTTGTTGACACAACCCAATTAATTGATTCTAGTATCTTACCTACTATTGATATTGAGGTAACTACCCAATTGTTTCTTCATTTTTGACCTTTGTCCTCTCAAGATGGAAAAGAAACTGAAATGACAAAAACAATCATCAAGATTGTATCATTAAATACAAGAGGGAGGCATTCAAATCATTTCCCTTTTGAGCTACAACCTTTCTAAAGGCAAAGTCTCAGGTTAAGGGCTAATGGTTGGGATCACTAAGATTCTGACTATGTCTTCAAAACAAATTTAAGATGCACAAGAGAATACAGATGGAAATTAAAAGGAGGCAAACTCAAAAATTGTGATCAGCCCATAGAACTCTTTTTTGGGCTAACATGGTGGCTGAGGAGCGAAAGGTACATTAAGCAGACAATGTTCACAGGAGTTCAGAAGGTTGAGGAGGGAATCCCACAGGCACCTGTGAAATTCCAACAGGACTCAAAAGGGTAAATGTAGGACAGATGTTCCTAAGGCCAGTGAGTCTGGAACCAAGGATCATAGTTCTAAGAATGCAGAATCAGCCATTTAGGACTGAGTTGAGAAGTTTCTTCACCCACGGAGTAGTGAGCTGGTGGAATTGTTTGCCACCAAAAGTGATTGGGACCAAAACATGGAATGTTTGCAAGAAGTGATGTATAAAGTTCTTCAGGCTAAAGGGATCTGAGGCTATGGTGTGAATGCAAGAACAGGGTACTACTGAGTTGAATGATCAGCCATGATCATATTGAATGACAGAGGCTCAAAGGGCCAAATGGCCTACATCTCCTTCATCATTTTTGCCTTGCAAGGTGTGCAAGCTTAATGAACCTAACGGCTAAAACAGTTATAAACCCATGATATGTCATCAGTGCTTGGGGATCACATCGTAAACCAATGCGTACAATGGAACAAATATCAATTCTCAGCATTCATTATGCAGCAATGCCAGCAACCTATGTGGAGCAGATAGTGAAGACTCTGAATAATGCCACATTATTCCCAGATATCTCCAGAGGAATCCTAGAGTAACATTATCAATAAATTCAGTGCATCAAAGTTAGGTGCAGAAACCACATACCTCAGTGTGGGGGACACTGAGGCTACTGCAATGAGTAGGGGATGTGCTAGGGCCTGTATCTCCTTCAATACTAACTGGTGAGAGTGCCAAAATAGTGATAATTGCTCAAATTTCTGTCAAAGGCCATTTTGATGTATGAATTTTCAAGGAAGTGTGATGCCATTGAAGGCTGGGAGATATTCAATGGACAGTTCACACATCCACTATCCCTTATTGTGTACCTCCTCTCTTTAGATCATTGCGCTAACTGCTGCCTCTGGCAGGTTAAATATTATCATATTAGATGGTCAAACATTTCAAGTAAAATGTTAGCTTCTGTTCACTCTGAAGCACTAAGGGGACAAAGAAAATAGAAGGGTCAAAAGAAGCTTTCTCAGGTTCCATGTCAGCTTGGTGGCTCTTACAAGAGTGTGGACTAGACATGACTCATATGTTATAGCCTCACTGATGCTTTTACAGCTACATAACATAAGCATAAGGTGATATAAGTGCATTGTCTCTCTGGCACTTTTATCTGATAGTGATGTAGAGCAGGTTACACATAATTATTTTAACATTTGTCCAATAACAGATATGATTCAAACATTAAGATGGATAATTTAACACTTAATCTGCAAGTCAAAGTTAAAAATCACACAACACCAGGTTATAGTCCAACCAGTTTATTTGGAGGCACTAGCTTTCAGAGCGCAGCTTTACCATCAGGTGGTTGTGGAGCAGAATCATAAGACACAGACTTTATAGCAACAGGATTGCAGTATCATGGAATGTAATATTAAACAAATTGAGCTTACATCTTTCATCTTTTCGAATGACTGTGTTAGTTTTGGTTCCTTCATATGTAAATCCCAAAACTTTTAAAAAGTTACATTCTCAAGATGTCTTTTAACAACAGGTGTCACCTCAGCATTGAAGGTGTGAAGTTAAAGTCTGTCTGTCCCAATGTTAGGTCAGACTGATTCTATTTCTAAAGTGGGAGTTACAGAATCTTACATGGATTTATGAAATTTGTGGGTGAATTTGTACTTGCAGAATTACATTTTTTTGCTCAAAAACTGCCTAAGTGTGAAATGTCTTTTAACCGTTTTAGCTGTATCCACATTCACCACTTCTTCAGGAAGTTCATTTCACACACGAAACACTCTCTCTGGAAAAAAAATGCCCCCATGCTTTTTTTTAAATCTTCTCTTCTCCCTTTAAAAATGTGCCCCCTAATCGTGAAATCGTGAAAAGACAATGACCATTGACTCTATCTATACCCCTCAGTCAATGTCACTGTTCCCTCAGCTACCCGGTACAATGAGATCCATCCACAGAATTGAGTTGCTATTTTACCCAGGATGTCATGGACTGACCCCATTAACATCCTGACTATTGAAAGCCAACCCTCATGACCGACTATGGCCTAACACACCCAGGCTGACCTGAATGTACAGACCTGACTTCTGACTGACCAGGGCCCACCCCTTGCACTAGACTCTCTCAGCATCCCAACAGATCTGCATTTCCTGTCTGCTTGCACTTGACCTTAAGGACTGATTGTGTGACCCAATCACTGTACTGTAATGGCATGGAAGCTGGTACTCGTGCAAGTCAAAACGTGGCTATCCCACCAAGCAGATGCATTTTTTTACTTCACACATTACATGTGAATTGTAGAATTTGAAAAAAATTGGCAGAGTGTTTTCTCTATGAGCTGCTGGTACAACTAAAGCATTTCATGTTCAAATGCAAAAGGATCTGGACAATATCCCAGATTGGGCTAACAAGTGGTAAGTAACATTTGCGCCACACATGCCAGGAAATGACCATCTCCAATGTGAGATAAACTAATCACTGCCCCTTGATTTTCAAACATGTTAACATCACTAAATCCCCACGATCAACAACCCAAGGGTTACCATGACCAAAAACCCAACTGGACTCACCACATAAACACAGCAACTCCAAGACCAAGTCAGAGGATCAGAATACTGCAGCCAGTAACTCACCTTCTGATTCCCATCAGCCTGTTAAACATCTACAAAGCACAGCTCAGAAGTGTGATGGAATACTGTCCATTTTCCTGGATGGGTGTAGCTCCAACAACAGTCAAGAACCTTGACACCTTCCAATTCAAAGCAGGCCACTTAATTGGCACTACTTTATGGGTGGCACGGTGGTTCAGTGGTTGGCACGGTGGCTCAATGGTTAGCACTGCTGCCTCACAATGCCAGGGACCCAGGTTGCATTCCTGCCCCAGGTGATTATCGATGTGGAGTTTGCACATTCTCCCCCGGTCTGCATGGGTTTCCTCTGGTTTCCTCCAACTATCCAAAGATGTACAGGTCAGGTGAATTGACCATGCTAAATTGCCCATAGGTGCATTAGTCAGAGGTAAATGTAGGGTAGGGGAATGCGCCTGGAGGGTCAGTGTGGACTTGTTGGGCCAAATTGCCTGTTTCCATACTGTAGGGAATCTAATCTAAATTAACAAGTATCCACTTCCTCTACCCACTGACGGTCAGTAGCAGCATTGTGTACTATCTACAAGATTCACTCCAGAAATTCACCAAAAATCCTGAGACAGCACCTTCCAAATCTCTTCCATCTAGGAGGGCAAGGGCAGCAGATATATGGGAACACCACTACCATCTGCAAGTTCCCCTCCAAGCCACTCACCATCCTGACTTGGAAATATATTCCCATTTCTTCACCTTTTCTAGGTCAATATCCCTCTTTAAGGGCATTTTGGGTGAACCTATAGCATGTGGACTGCAGCGGTTAAAGAAAGCAGCTCACCACCTTCTTCTCGCAGGTGATGGTATTCCCATGTATCTGCTGCCTGGCCAAAATTTATTGCTTAGTCCTAATGGCCCTTAAGTTCCCCTCCAAGCCGCTCACCATCTGCAATGGTTCAAGAAAGCAGCTCCCCACCATTATCTTAAGGGCAACTAGGAATAAGCAATAAATGTTGGCCAGCCAGCAATGCCCACGCACCATGGGTAAGTTAAAGTAAATCACGCTACAGGTCTGACATTGATACTGCACTGTGATGTATAACAGCATGGCCACATCCTCTCTGATTGATATATTTACTCTTCAGACTGACCACAAGCTGCCTGCCTCACTTTCTGCACCACACAGCACACTAAGAGGCTCTGCTTACCTCCAATTCTGTTCTAAAAGCTTTCTGTGCTAAAAAGCAGCTAAGACATAGAAGATACCTAGCTCCATATCAGTGCTACAAATTCTGTTTCCATACATTAGACAAAGGTGACCAGAGACTGAGGGTCTCCAACAAGGGCTAGGGTGCAGCATCATTTCATGAGGTGACATTTTAATTTAATGATGCGTTTTCATGACAGTTCTGTAATTTTCCACTGGCCTTATGATTGTTTTTATTACAGTGCTCTACCAGGCGTCTAACCTTTTCACTGTTTATTTTGAAAGAGTACATCCAAAAGATGCCCTGATTCTTCCTCTGCACAAGATGACCTGCCATAAGTATGCCTAAGGAGAAAGTGAACCCTGCAAGTGCTGGAGGTCAGAATCAAGACTGTAGCGTTGGAAAAGCACAGCCGGTCAGGCAGCATCCGAGCATTCGAGCATAAGCTCTTCATCACCATGCATAGCTTTCCCATAGCTCCAAAACAGTTTGGTGAAGTCCAGAACTCAAGGAAGAATTGGGCTGAGGCCAAGCATGAAGATGATGCGAGGGGCTAGTGCTTTGTCAAAGTCGAGTTGTATGGATGAAGGGTCAAGGAAAAGTGTGTCTATTGGAATCCTATGCAGAAGAAGTGATACTGTATCAAGAGAAGCTAAAAGGTTTGCACAGCTATTCCGTGTGCTACAGTGAGCACTGTTGAGACAAGTTTGCTTTGTTTCTCCATCAAGATTTTGCACCATCGAGTTTCTTATTTGTGAAGAGGGAGACAATAGACAATAGGCACAGGAGTAGGCCATTCTGCCCTTCGAGCCTGCACCACCATTCAATATGATCATGGCTGATCATCCTTAATCAGGATCCTGTTCCTGCCTTATCCCCATAACCCTTGATTTCACTATCCTTGAGAGCTCTATCCAACTCTTTCTTAAATGAATCCAGAGACTGGGCCTCCACTGCCCTCTGGGGCAGAGCATTCCACACACCTACCACTCTCTGGGTGAAGAAGTTTCTCCTCATCTCTGTCCTAAATGGTCTACCCCATATTTTTAAGCTGTGTCCTCTGGTTCGGCACTCACCCATCAACGGAAACGTGTTTCCTGCCTCCAGAGTGTCCAATCCTTTAATAATCTTATATGTCTCAATCAGATCCCCTCTCAGTCTTCTAAACTCAAGGGTATACAAGCCCAGTCGCTCCAGTCCAGTCTTTCAGATTTGAAGTGTGTTGTACTCTGGGCTATTAATAAGATGAAGTGTATGGAGATAGACTTCTTCCATCAACAGTGATATTCTGAGTTCTCCAACTCAGGCCCCAGTCCTTAATTTGGAAAGCTTTTCTTGAAGTTAAGAATCTGCTTTCTTTTGACTCCTGGAATGATTAATATCTCAATCACCATCATTCTCATCACATCAGAGAGGTCAGAAATCTGCTCACAATGTTCTTTCTTGACATGGCCATGACTTAGATTAGGTTTGCAACTCAGGTCAGTCCCTCCCTTTCAAACTTCTTTTATTTTCCAAGAGCAGTTTAATTATCCTCAATCCTTGCTGGAGAGTACCATTTCCCACAGACTTGTATCAGATTAGAGATCATCATCTCAATGACAAGAGAATGATAAACCCGCTGAAACAGAATTGAAGATTTGCATTTTCCCTCATTTATTTCTCCAATGCATAGCCTTTGAATGTGCAGCATTAAATATATTGCACATTTAGACAAGCTATATTTTCAATCAAGTGGTTTTAGCACACTTCTCTTGAGAGTGTAACTAATATTCTGAGGATTGTTTTTAAATGTATAAAGAGGGCATACTTGAGGAGATAGAAGGCTGAATTTACTGGAGGTGACGGTTTGATTGTTGTCCTGCCTCTCTGGGAAACTTCACTTGCTGCTGGGTCAATGCCACTAGCAGTGGATGAGACTGTTAAGTGGGGCTTAATTGGGGTGGAGGCAGCAGGGTCCCCAGTTGTTCCCTTGAATGATCTCCAACAATCAAATTTACCATGAAAGGGGATTACATTCCACTCAGAATATTTACTCTAGAAACATATTGCAATATAACAGTTCTCAAAAAATATTATTCATAACATTTCCAGAACCCAGCACATTAATGTACTTCAAAAGAAGAGCAAACTCTATAGTGCATCCGAATAAAAGTATCAGCCCAGGTCTCTCTCTCTCTATCCGCACTGCACAATATTCTATTTGTTTGATAGATTTAAGCCCATTTTTCATACAGTTATAGTGCAACTTAATTTGCAACATGGTAAGTGGCAAGTGATTTTTTTTTTGCACATTGAAACAGGTCATTAACAGTAAACCAAAATAATGCATCTGGGCTGAAAGGTTTGCTTTCCTCACGCTTTGATATTTTGGTGAAACTTGGTCCAGGTGGTCAGAGGTCCCACTGGAAATAGGTGAGAGCCTCATTAATGAATGAAAATCATAAGGTGAATAACATATTTATACTCCTCAATGCCATTTTCCTGTTTTCCCATAATGCTATTGCCAATTTAATTTTTCTTCAGAGATGCATGTTAAAATTAAAGCCAAAGAGACATTATCTGTCTAATATCCTTCTGAAATTATTGTCTCCAGTTAATATTTTGTCAGATTATTATATAATTCTCCAGTTAATTCCTGTTAGCTCTTCCTGCATTTCTTTGAAGTTTAATTTTACACCAGTTGTTAGCACTATGTAATCTTGAATTTAATCATTTTCTGGTCAACATTCCCAAGGAAGTCGATTCTGTCTATATGAATGATTAAGACCAGAGGGGAAATGAGAATTTTTTTTTAAATCAGTGAGCAATTTTTGCCTCTAACTTTCTTTCACTATGCACTGCTTGGCATTATTTCAGATTTCCATACAGCTACACATATGCACATCTTAAAGGGATTATTTCTTGTATACAAACTGTTAGGTTTCAACATTATAATTTTTGGATCAGCAGCCACCAGCCCATTTGAAATGGAAAATTGGCAGCAATGGGTTCTGATCTGGAATGTAGTCCCTAAAAGGAAATGAAGGAGGAGCGAATAGTAGGTTTCAAGAAGAAATACTTGCAAAGATAAAATTTGCAGGCTGAGGGTGAAAAAGAAGGAACGTGGGTCAAATTGCATTGTTCTTTAAAAGAGCAGGCAGAGGCTCAATGGACTCTTACTCGGTTGTACAATTCCATAAACCTAAGACCTGGATAATCTCTAATCAACCTGTCTAAAGATGTCATCAGACACCTCTGGACCTTGTGGGACTTTGAACCGAGGATTCCTGACTCAGAGGTATAAACTGTACCACTGCACCACAAGAATCTTTATCCTTTACCTAATTGCTTTGTGCGAATTAAATTTTAAATTGTCTTTAGTAGTGGAGTTAATATCAATATTTACTACTTTTGCAGTTTTTTTCAACAGGCAACAGTAATGCGAAACAAATGAACTGTTGGTCAATCTGATCTATCTTTACCTCAAAAAGCCATATATAAAAATACTTTATATCCTAACATTTGGGAATGAGCATTTTTTAATAGCAGAACAGGTTAGTATGCAGCATTAAAATGAGTGTTCTTAGCTTTGAGATACAATCAAAAAGAACCTAGACAAGACAGAGGTTAAGATCTTGGCACTACATCATGCAATCTCTGATGTATGCTCTCTTTGAGGACATCCTTTGCATTAAGTCCAAATACTACTGCAGATTTGCAGACAATTAAACTTGTGGTTAGTTTTTTACTTAATTTCACAAGATAATAGGTATCTTCCACGAGACCATCAAATATCTGTGCGCTTGTCTTTTAAGTTGGTCCATATTTTTAGGGTAGTGTAACCTGAGAGTTGAGCATACAAAAGCAGACATCTTTATTCTCCTGGCAACAAGTCATTGCAATCAAGAAGGGAAATGAAGGATAAACACTACAATATGGAATTACCATCTAGCTTACACTGGGCTGAGGAATTCTTTGCCTGTCAGTCTGCTCTTTCTTCCCAGCAGTCTTTTGCCCACCAAAGACATTCTTTATTTTCCAGTTGGTCAGATGGACTACTCCAGATACCCTCACCCATTGTTGCCTCATGCTAATGGAGGTCTCAGAGAAGGGAATAGCTTCCTTGCTCAGTGCAATCACCACCTGCTGTTGGAGGCCATGTAACACTCTCTCCTGCTTGAAACCTCCTGTCCCAGCACATACATACAGCATACAGTTGTAAAACCAGCCAGCTCAACGATGCCTAGAATATTCAAGAGTTCTTGAAAACAGAGAGTTTTAGTTTTGCGTTGCTGAAATGGGAAGAGTTGGGGTGACAGTGAGCGTTTTCCTGAGAAATCCTCCTCAACCTCTTATGTGTATTGGTACTTTACATGTAATCCAGGCTCTTTGCTAGACCACCTATGTCATTCGTGGTTCCAGGAATTGTAAGATCAGCAGTACTTGTTCTTTCAGTTTCTCATCCAAGCAGGCCCTTTTCCAGATCAGGAATAGAATTCCATGCACTGGATACTCCTCCTGAATTCACAACTGGTCACTCTAGGATTCTGCATCACTATTACAGTCTAGGTGATGGGGTGAGGGTCGTGTAGCTCTGAGCAATGCCATAGACCTTGAAAAGATCTGCCAGGATTCTGTTCATGAAGTTGTCCTTGATCAGTGTGAATCCAACATAGCACACAGAAGCAGACAAACCCTTTAGCTAGAGTTTAGGTCACAAGTGGGAATGGTCTGTATGAACTTGGGAGACACCTGTGGGTACGAGAATGTACTCAGTCTCATTACCACTTGGGTCAAAGATTGTGAAATCAATTGCCTGGGCCTTCCTTGTTAAAACCAGATCCCCTTTAGGGGTGAAGTTGCTTCCCTGTTTTGTCTAAAGTAAACCTCTTTCAATTGCAAAAGTAATCATCACTATCAGCAGTCTTGCCAGGCCAGTAATACTGTTGTCTAGTCAGGGCAGGCATTGTTGCTGTCACTTGGCATCCTGCATGATCATCATTCGCTATAATGCTCTGTGAAGTATCATGCCTGATACACCCTTTCTCAACCACTCCGGCAGCATTCTCTGGTTTTCTCAGCAATCTATGCAGAGGGGCAGCCAACTGTGCATTGCTTTGCACAAACTTCCTACAGTAAACAACAAGACCAACGAACACACACCATTCCCTCTCAGTCTGGGGCTCAGCCCAATCTCTACCAATTGGATTTCCTCATTGTCCAGAGTAATGTTTTCCTCAGGAAAAAAAAAAGTATTGTCTGTCTGGAAGAGCTGGCAAATCGAGTTTAATTTTTCAAGTTAAACTGTCAAAAGTGGGCTAAGGCCATGTCTACGTTTTGCAAACATCTCCTCAAATGTTGAGCTGAGGACGAATGTAATATCACAAGGAAATTAACAGCAAGCAAAAGTTTTATTTGTACGTAGTGGCAGGGGCATAATGGAGCCCTAAATGCATTTTATTGTATTCATAGTCCCCTGGTACTTTTTCAGAATGCTGCCTTTTTAATGACTTATTCAGAAATACTCTGCACCTTTGAGAATTTCCTCAATGCTTTGTAGAGGGTTTTCATACTAATGAATATATGTGTTGAGTACAAATAATTAACACACATATTAAGTTTTCTGGATTTTTTTCCTCATCAGGATTATGGGAGAGGTATACAAACTTGATGATTTTTGGATAACACTTCACCATAAAGACTTCTGCAGATCAGCCCAGACTTCCTTCCAGTAACAGTGTGGGATACCTGCAGTAAAGAGTCTTTCCTCGGCAGTTATCTTATATCATAATCCCTTGGATTGTCATTCTATCTTTACTGGAAGACATCCTGTACTTGGCAAGATCAGAAACCAGCTTTTTGGTTGGTTTCATCCAACTTGCCAGTGTCTATTTTTGAAATGAGGTTAGCGATATCTCCTCCAGTCAGTCTACTGTCCATGCCAATGGCATGGTTTAAAGACATCCAAGGGTGTTCTTAGTTGGAGGTAAGCACTCTTGTCACTGAAATTGCCAATTTTCATGAGTATTTACCCTTTTCTCATACAATGATGAGGGCAATTCCCAGCATTACACCAAGTGGGAGCTCTGCCACTTGTGACACGTGACACGATGTTGACCAGTTGCAAATGGCTGGAATGAGCTTCCAAGAATAATTATGGTGTGAGTGGATAAAAGAACAAGCTGATTCTATTCTACCTGAATGGCCCCATCTAGGTTGATGCAACTTGAGCACACAGAGTAAGGTCAAATGCCCTGTCTACCAACTTTGTAATGTGCTGCTCATAGCATTCACCAAATACATTTTCCACAGATGCCCAGGTATCTCCTCATATATTTGACCCTAACACTATAGGTTGTTTCAACTTTCTTTCCACTAGAATATTGGCCAAGTCACAAACAACCATTTCCCCCAGGCTGTGACTGAATACAGACAGGGAGAACTTGGTGTAGCCATGATGGGACATATCTGACTCTGTTGAAAAGAGACTTAGATGAAGCAAGATACATCAATTAGTTTCCACTCATTAGCCAAATGCTCACAGAGAAACTGGTGAATAAGGGTTGACACTTCCACTCCAGTGTTAATGAGACACGATGCTTCTACCTTCCCAAATTTCCCGAACACTTTATGCCCCACCTAGCTCTTGGTGAGAGAACCAAATAGTTTAATGCTTGGTAAGAAGGGAAGGATCTTGTACTGGATTGGAGCTCTGTGCTCGATAGTAGTGGTTGCTGATGGCAGTCTTGTTGATGTGCCCAGTACTATCACAATTCCAACACCACTTTAGACCAACCCTCGGGCAGAATCAGTTTTGAGACTGTCAAGGAGATAGGAGGTAAGGCTGGATCTGCCATCTTTTTCATCATCTGTTCCACCTGCCTCTTCAGCCTGATGTCTGCACTGATAATCACCTCCTTGCTCGTAGCCTCTTGCCTGGTCTTAGGATCCAATCTTATCCCCATAATCCAGATGATGTGATCCCATGCTCCAAAGAAAGATCATTGAGGTTTGTCACAATTAAGCCTCTTCAACTCTATTTGACGTTCCTTTCCCTCAAAGCTCCAGCAAGGCAGTCTCTCAGTATCTCATCAGTTGGAAGGAGGAATCCAGAGAAGAATGTGACCTAATAATTTAGAAGTTCTAAGCACATGAAAACCATGAAGTCGTGTTACTACTGACCTCAAAAGCCTTTGTCGGTATGTCAAAGTTCCACAGCAGATTCCTTTGAATATCTCAACCTCTTCTCAGTTTTTCCCAACAGTTTTTTTGTACACACATGCATTCATCACCAACTCCACCTGTTTGCTTATGTTATGGCCTCTGGCTGCCAAATACAGCTGTGCAGCCTCAATAGTCTTCAATTGCCAGACTATCTGCTGTTTCTGGTCTTTCACCAAATCTGCCCAGCTTCCTTCTTCATGGCAAGGAGAATACCTGACCTGAAGTATTGCTTCTTTCCTCTGTATCATTAAAACAACTCACATGTAGAGTCTCTGTCCTTGCGTTTCAGTTAAAGGTCCAATTCCCTTTCCAATACTGGAGTCTCCAATTATCTCCAATCAGCTTTAGTCTCCCTTGCGTACATTGCTACTTCCAATTCTTCCATCATCTGCTCCTTCTTGGCCAGGCATCTTTCAATCTTATCTGCAAAGAATTGATCCTTGAGCTGTGAAATCCTGCCAATTTCAGCAGAAATATAACATGAGATATGAACACACAGATGGCCGAAAGATCATGAAGCAAGAATTCCTTATTTCACTGACATCAGGTCAGCACAAACAAGGAAGAGAATTAAGACTAGCACTACACTATGTATTTGGAATAACCATGTCAGTTACTTTGGGCTTGGAAACTCTTTGTCTGTTTGTTCTCTTTTCCTAAAAGCCCTCTCTTCCACATTCTTTGTTCTGTGGTTGAAGTGAACATAATTGATACATTGAAAAGAAAGTTATACATGAATGACAAGCAATAAGAGGGCTATGCTGATAGAATTATCTGAAGAAAGATGAGAGGAGATACGATTGGAATGTAACTGGAGTCTTTGGACTGATTCATCTATTTCTACGTTGTATATACTATAACTCCACAGTTTGATAGGTTACCAACATAAATCCCTTTCCACAGCTTGGAAACAACTAAATGCTAGTGTGGTTTATTGTTTTTAACATTCTCCTATTCAGCTTTCAGCATCAATTGTTACGTTGTGATAATTAATACAATCATGCAGAATGAGAGTGAGAGAATCTGAGTTGACCAAGAGTACTGAGCTGCAAAGGTTGGATAATACTAGATGGTAAAGGAGTTTAAAAGTATTCTAGCATTGGCTGCCAATTTCATTGGCTCTTTCTGCTCATTAAAAGGTTTGCATGCCACTTTACAAACTTGCATTGAAATCACTGACCTCTCTCAACTATAATCAGTTAAACACCTGTAAAAGAAGCTGTTAGTGAGATTTCCGGGTGCCATTGAATGTCATATTCACAATGAAAGTCACACTGTTCATTTACTTAGTGAGATCAGCTGAATACATTATATTCAGTGAAGACTTCTGAGACTGTTTGAGAATTTTGGTAAAAAATCAATAATACTCTAACAACCTTTAATCCAGAAATTCAAATGCCTCAACCTTTAGTACAGCACCACCCCTAATGCGCATTCAAACCCTATTCACAAAATACATTTTTACATCTTTAAATCTGCAGATCTGTGGCAGACTGGACAAAATTTTAACTTGTACAAGCAAAAGGATTCCAGGGCAGCTTTTGTTATTTTTAACTTCACTGCTTGTGGGATAAAGTAGCAGATTGGGATGGTCAGTAATAATAAACTCATCTGATATTCACTTCCTTTAAATTATATTAGTGTTCTAAACTGAACAGATGATTTGTCCTGATGGTTTACTGGAAATACAGTGAAGGTAAAAAATGATCTACTGAAAGTGCATTTGTTATTATGCTTATAATATATCCATGAATTCACTCATTACCCTGTTTTTGAAGAGATTGATAATGAGGATATGGAAGACAAGTGGATAGAAGCAGGAAGAGATATATAGTATTAACACTGAACACCCTCTCAAATTCACTGATAAGAAGACTTGTCATCACCTAAGTATACAGATGTCTTGCTACCATGGAAGCTGCCATGGTTATTTTGTATAATGTAAATCCAAGATCTGTTCATTGTTCAGTCACAGCAATATTCTTAAAGGGTTGCTTAGAGACCATTGCAACTCAAGCTGATGGCTTCACTCAAGTATCTAAGCTTAATAGCCGAAAACAAGGAAAATGAAGCACTTGAAACACTTTATGCTGTCTTGAGCAGGCAATCAGGATACTGAACTTCTCCTCAGGTGCCTCAATAGTTGAGAGGATCCATTAAATATAGCTCAACAAAGGCACTGAGAATTATGGCAGCTGACCTGCACAGTAATGTAGTGCTGACAGTACTAATCTTTCCGATTCTAGACAATGATGAGGAAGAAGCAAGAGACATCTACAGAGTATTGAGATGTTCAATCAAAATAATTCAGACTGTGCTGAGATTTACCTGGAAACCAATTTAAGAGCATAGAAACAGAAACATAGAAAATTGGAGCAGAAGTAACCATTTGGCCTTTTGAGCCTGCTTTGCCAGTCAATATAATTGTGGTTGATCATTCAACCCATTGCTTTTGATCCATTTTGCCCTGAGATTTATATCTAACTCCTTGAAAATGAACAATAATTTACACTCGACCACTTGCTGTGGCAGAGAACACAACAGGCTCATCACTCTCTAGGTGAAGAATTTTCACTTCAATTCAGTCTAATTGGCCTATTCAGTTTACTTTCTTCCTCTATTTATCTTGTCTAGTCCTGTTAGAATTTCCTAGGTGTCTATGAGATCCCTTTGAATCTTCTAAACTCCAATGAATATAGTCTTCAGCAACAATGTGTACCATCTACAAGATGCACTGCAGAAATACACCAAGGCTCCCAGATGGCACCTTCCAAACCATGACTGCAATCATCTAAAACGACAAGAGCAGCAGATACAAAGGAATGCCACTTCCTGCAAGGTTCCCTCCAAGCCACTCGACATCCTGACCTGGAAATATTGCCATTCCCTCTGTGTTACAGGATGTAAATCCTGGAATTCCCTTTCTAATAGCATTGAAGATGTAGCTGTAGTAATTCGAGAAGGTAGTCCAATGCCCCCACCTTCTCATGGTCATCTAGGGATGGAGCCATAAATGCCTGCCTAGCCAAATACATCTGTTTCACATGAAAAGGTAGAAAACAAGTATCTTGAGATGTTTTAATCCTGTCCAAATATGTCATATAAATACAAATTATTTATTCAAGTTCGCTGTTAAAGAATCACCAATTCTGTATGCAGGCAACCCTGCTGGTATGGGTTATCTTGCAGCTAAAGCTCCAAACACAAATTTCCTTCTGACTGCTCCATGGCAAGGATCAAATGCAAAGTGAGGTAAGAATTGGCAGACATGTTAGAATCTGAACCTGAGGGCTGGGTTTTCACCTCTCTGATGCAGTAAGTATGGTAACACAAGAATTAAAACATCAGACTCTCGACATCCAAACATTTCCCTTCAAACTTTAAATGGCAACTTCAGGATCATGCTGTTGAGCAGTGATGACCTTATTTCAATGCATTTGAATCTCTTTAAAAGCCCAACCCATCCTCTCATTTTCAATTCTCCAATTCCTAACCGATAAAACTGAGTAGTTTACCAACTGCCCAACCCAGCCACCTTTCAAATGCTTCTTCTGAACAACACCCCTGCAAGCACAATGGCCAGCAATGTCTCCAACCTTTCATCCACATAACTGCCCATTGGCAAATGACCACCAGTCTAAACGAGTTATCAAGTCTACTCTTGGACTAACTCAGACACCACTTCACCACTGCAGCACTCTGAGCTGCCAGACATCTATGCTTTAGTCAAATTGCTTTGTACACAGCGACAGCCATGCATCTCACTAAACTAGAGGATGTTTTTGCAGAAACATAGATGCAGTCTTTGATGGTTCTTAGATTGCTTTCTTAGCACTCACTCATTTTGCATTTACTTGGTTACTGCCAGCCTCTGTGTGGGTAGTTTGCTTTCTGAGCAAACAAGGTCATCGACTCTTAGTTACAGACTGCCAGTATGTGCTCTGCAGTTTAGCTTGTTTTTCAGAACAGGAGGAGAATCAGGCAGCTTGTGATGTTAAGAACACTGAACAGGAATCTGAGTGAACATGTCACTGTACGGCATTGTCTTACATCAATGTCAGAGCTGCAGCTTGTGCCAGCAGCTTACATGACAAACCTACTTGCACATGCTTCAAGCAAGTGGCAATATGTGAGAGTCAAAAGGGAACAGTCCTTAGTAAGTGAAATGGGACTACAGTCAGTCAGGGGGCACTGCCGTGCTCAGTCGAGAGCCTCATCCTATTCATAGAACTAATGTCAAATAGCTCTTTAGGCATCTGGCAGGATATTATGTCTGAGCCATGAAATCTCTCATGATAGCCACCAGGTCGACGGGAATCCTAAGGAATCTCCTCTTCACATTTCCATTATTAGTAACCCTTCACTGTTTTGTTTTGTGTGCAGGGTGCTATGTTGCCTTGAAATGCTTCAGCCTCCCCTGAAGGGCCTGTTGTTCCCACAAGTGGCAGCACGCTGTGTAGCTATTCTTGGCTGACCCCTGTGTTATGTGGGAGAGTGGACAAGTGAATGTCCCTACTGTACACTTCACAGCATTGAATGCCAGCATGCTGCTTTGAAAAGCTGACAAATTGACTGAACCTTTCCCTGTAGATTTTGTGCTGTCACTCATAAATACAGAATGATGTATGCAGGTCACCTCTAACATTCCTCTAATTTGTGTTCAGCTTCAGAGGAGTCCAAAGTGAAACACTTTGGCTGCAGTCTTTGCATCGTGGTTCAAACATCCCTGATGTCTGAGGCTTTCTGCACTCAAGGAGTCAGTTTCTTGTGAAAAATGAACAATGTGTTTCCATTAGAACTTCATTCATCCTTGGGATGTCTGAAGAGGATGCTGCCAGTCCATATGTGAATTTTACTCCATAACTTGGTGTTGCTAATTGCTATACAGATCTGTTGGCTAACAGCTGGTGTGTTGATGTTCACACTGTCTTCTTGCTATGGAAATGGGCAGTAAAACTGCTCATTGCCACTGGCTATTTCAGCTAAAAAACCAGAGTGGAGGCAGTAGGATCCAGCACTGCCTATAGTAGTTGATCCTTCACCACCTTTCTGTGTCTAACTGTAGCTCCAAACTAAAGGCCACTGAAAATAGGCAAGACTTAACCAGGTCCAACTGTGAAAATCATACTGGAGCTGACATTTTATCAAAGCATGTGAAAATATATTAACAAAAGTTGTTTACAATGATGTAGCGCCAATAAAATGAAGTGCCCTTTCCCATTTACAACATCAAGTACAGGCCCTATTTCCACAACCTGTAGTTGACCTGTTGTTTGAAAGAATTAGGCCATCATCCTGGAGTGCATTTGGGCCTAGATAGCCCAGGACTGTGAAGACACCCCTGCTTACCCTCATCAGCTTGTACTGCTGTCAGCTTTGGAATCACATGCAGGGGGATTGAGCTCCTCTGGAGTGTCCTGAAAAGAAGCTTCTGAAGTGCCTACTCTCACTTCCCTGGCTCCCTGAGAGGAAAGGACATTGGACCACAACCCTGTCTCACCTTGTCATTGATGCTGAACACTGATGGCTAAAGGAATAGAGTTCAGCTACTGAGTATTTTGCCAGATCCGAGTCTCCATGGGAATCATCAGCCTGTTTATGGACGCAACCAGGTATACTCAAGTCTGAGCCAGCGCAGTGCTGAGAATGTTCGTGGGCTCGTACATCCTTGGATACAGCCTAATGACTGTCTCTGGCAGACCTGCCTTAATGTACCTGTGCCTGTATCTGCAGTCTGAATACGTCAGTAATTACCAAGAATAGGGCATGTCTTCAACTTGGGGCTAAGCAGGTTCCTGGGGATCTCTGCAATATGTCTGAGTGTCAGAGTCATATGAATTTCTTACTTGGCTAACTGCAGAGATGCATCAGTGATGTACTCACCAGACTGTGCCATGATAATACATACCAAGATGAATGCCCTCCCACTGATGGTTCACAGGTACATTTCCCCCTATTTTCCATCTGCAGACCTCCAAGGCCACATGCATTAGTGACTTCTGCACACATTGATCAATGTGCGTGGAACCTCAACATGCCATTATAGGAAATTTTCCTGAACGTAATCTAGGAATGTTGACCCCTCTCCACATTTAATATTATCATTGTCCCAGTTTACATTGGGGTAGTTCCCAGTTTAACATCTCAATGATGTTGAGATCTGTCTGTCCCTACATCCTTCCCACTGGCTTGTGGTCTATCGAGTACACTAAGCAATGTAATTGTCACAAGTGGCTCTGTGTTTGAGCAAATCCAGAGGCTTATCCTTGTGGAGCATGAAAAGCCTAATGTCTGCCTCCCCCTGTTCATCTCGGTACTCTCTGTCCACGTGTGAGACAGTTCTCCTGCAATGACAGAAAGCGAGAGATTGAGTATGATGGAACTGGATAAAAGAGCAGGAAGTAGTCCTTCATGAGCAGGAGAGGTGGTCAGTGAGTAGAAAGGTCAGAAGGCATTAAATGTTCGTAATTGCAGAAGATGAGGTGAGTGACAGTCATTGAGTGGACATGCTGCATTCAATACTGAGGCCTGTAGTCTATGAACGTTGGTGAGATGCCTGTGCAGTGGCAGAGTTACAGTGAGTGGTGCCCCTGAGAGTGTGATGTCACAGATTGTGCCAAATACCCTTGCAGAATGCAGGAGGTCATTTACCTTACTTCTGCACTGCTGGGCATCATGTTCCTTTTAGGCTTCAAAGTTCCATATACCGTGATCGAGTGTCGTTGCAATTGGAATTCATTGATACGTATTGTTAAACTTCAGGGTGGAACAACACAGCTTGAAGGTTAGTTCCTAACTTGTAGCATCTAACATAGTGGGGAACTGAGCTTCAAATGTCATAGGCATGTAAGCTGTGTAATTGGATCTCCAAAAGCTGGTGGCAATAGTAATGGAGGGCACTGAGCAAGGAGCTGAGCGATTCTGTGGGAGCTCCACCAGTTGTTGGTAGTGTGAGGTGGGACAGTTGGAGGAGTTAAATGGCCTCTTGTTGGAAAAGCAAGAATCTTTGGGGAGAAAGGTCTGACAGGAATGGAGGGAGACAGACAAAGGAATTTGTCCAGTGTAACTCACACTTTCATTCACTGTACATAATCCTTTTTTATGTTTTATTTCCCTTTTTTGCAATCACCTGATGACAGTGGAATAATGAATCCCTACTCCATAATCTTTAGGCTGCACATATGTTCAAATCTCATGTTACAGCTGGAAGATCCCTGGATCCCTGAGAATGTCAACCTACAGCTTTGATTTGATTTATTATGGATTGAGATACAGTGAAAAGGATTGTTCTGTATGCTAGTCGGATAAGTCATATCTAATTACATCAGGGTGATAGAACAGAATGCAGAATATTGTGTTATAGCTGCAGAGAAGGTGCAGAGAAAGATCAACTCTAATAGATGGGAGGTCCATCCATAAGTCTGATCACAGTGGGGAAGAAGCTTTCTTAAGTCTGTTGGTTTCAAACTTTTATATCTTCTACCCAATGGAAGAAGGTGGAAGAGAATATATCAAGGTCTGAGGGGTCTTTGATTATATTGACTGCTTTCTCGAGGCAGCGGGAAGAAGGCTAGTTTTCATGATGGGCTGCGCTTTAATTTCTTTGTGTAATTTCTTGTGGTCCTGGGCAAAGCAGTTGCCATAGCAAGCTGTGATACATTAGAATAGCATGTTTTCTATGGTGCATCTATAAAAACTGTTAAGAGTCATTATGGGCAAGCCAAACTTTCTTAACCTTCTGAGGTGTTGGTGTTCTTTCTTGACTGTAGCATCAATGTGGATGGACCCAGGACTGATTGTTGGTAATGTTTACTCTCGGGAACTTGAAGCTCTCGACCATCTCCATCTCAGAACCATTAATACAGACAGGGGTATGTCCTCCACTCTGCTTCCTTAAGTCAATGACCAGATTGTTGTCTTTCCACCATGCAACTGTGCTGTCTATCATGTTTTTGTACTCTTGTCTTATCATTGTTTGAGATCCAGCCCACTATGGTTGTGGTATCAGTAAATTTGTAAATGTAATTGAAGCTGAATTTAGCCACAGTCATGTGTGTATGAGGAGTATAGCAAGGACTGAGTATGCAGCCTTGTCGGGAACCAGTGTTGAGGATTATTGTGGAGGAGGTGTTGTCACCCATCCTTACTGTTAGGTCTGTGGGTCAGGAAGTCGACAATCCAATTGCAGAGTCCCAAGTCTTGGATTTTGGAGATGAAATTGTTTGGAATCATAGTGTTGAAGGTGAAGCCAAAGCCAATAAATAGAAGTCTGATGGAGGTGTCCATGTTATCCAGATATTCCAGGGATGAGTGTAGGGCCAGGGAGATGGCAGCTGCAGTAGACCTATTGTGACAGTAGGTGAAATATACTGGATCAAGGCAATCTGGGAAGATGGAGTTGATAGGTGCCATTACTAACCTGTCAAAGTACTCCATAACGATAGATGTCAGAACCACCAGGTAGTTGTCATTAAGGCACATTGCCTGAGTTTTCTTTAGCACTGGGATGATTGTGGTCTTCTTGAAGCAGGTGGGAACATCACATTGGAGTAAGGAAAGATTAAAGATGCCTGCAAGTACTTATGCCAGCTGGTTCACACAGGATCTGAGGTTCATGACCAGGGACTCCATCCGGGTCAGTCTCTTTCCATGGGTTCGCCCTCAAGAAGGCCAGTCAGATACCTGCGGCAGTGCCTGTGGGTGCACCCAACTGGTGTCATTTCATGGAATTTATGTTCAAAATGAGCATAGAATGCATTGAGCTCATTGGGGAAGGATGCATTGTTGTCTGTGATTCCACCTGACTTTGCTTTGTAGCCCATTATATATTTAAGCCCTTCCCTGATGTCTTTGGGAAGGTCTATCCAGGTTTTCTGTATAGGTCCAGGTCACCTGACTTGAATGCCTCAGACTTGGACTTCAGTAGGGATTGGATCTTCCAGTTCATCCCACTTTCCTGTTGGCGAATACTCAGATTAACTTCTTGGACATGCAGTCCTCTACATACTTACTGATGAAGTCTATTAGCAGTAGTGGCATACACATTTAATATGGCCACTGAGTTCATTATGGACCAGTCCACATGTAAGCAGTCACATAGGAGCTCATCCGTTACCTCAGACCAACATTGTACAACTTCCTGCAGTGGGTCCTCATATCTCAGTTCCTGCTTGTAAGCCGGGAGAAGGAGCACAGCCTGATGGTCGGATTTACCCAAATGTGGCTGGGGGATGGAATAGTAGGCATCTTTGATGGTTGTGTAGCACTGACTCAGGGTGTTTGGGCCTCTGGTGGGACAGAAGGCGTGTTGGTGGTATCTTGGTACCATGCTCTTGTGATTGGTCTAGATGAAGTCACCAGCTGCAATGAACAAGGCCTCAGGGTATTTTGTCTCAAAGCTACTTGTAGTGGTGTATATTTCATCAAGTGTGTTCTTCATTCTTGCATGGAATGGGAAATGAACTCCTCCGGCAGGTAGTAGGGCTGGCTGTTCACTGTTTGATACTCTAGGTCTGGGGTGCAGTAATTCTCCAGGGTCGCCATGTCTGAACACCAAGAGATCAGCAAGTAGATCCCTCTGCTCTTTGCCTTGCCCAAGGAGGCTGTGCGGTCTATCTGGAGGATTGAGAAGCCCTCAGGTTGTATGTCACAGTTGGGTGAAGCAGGAGTGAGCCATGTGTCTGTGAAACAAAGCACATAGAAGCCTCTCAATTTCCTTTGGTATGTGAGTCCAGTCTGTTTCCAATAGCTTGGATGTTTGCCAGGAGTATGCTGCAGAGGGGGGTGCTTGAAACCATGTTGTTTCAGTCTCACCTGCAGGCGAGCACATCTCCCAAGTTTCCTGGATAAGTGGCTGTTTCTGGTCAGGCCCGGGAGTCAGAGTGAATGGTCTGCCATTCCAGAAGGTAAGTGGTTGCAGCTAGTAGGGTCTCAGACACAGGTCAGGACCTCGGGTGCTCCAGGGGGCCTTGTCAGGCCTTCATGTCAGGTCTCCGCATAGTCAGGCAGGGCATTGGGTTGACTGTCCAGAATCAGGTCACCAATTGACATCCAATCCGATTGATGCTCAGATGCGTAATTAGTGAGGTGAAAAGTGAAAAATTGTAAAAGAAAATTCACCCTGGGCCATAGCACACCACCACACTTTAATTGCAAATGGGATAATTCAACTCTTTGTTGAAGAAAATCCTTTGTTACTTCACCAATATCTTCAAAGCAGGTATTCATCTCTTGGTATTCATGATCAGAATTTGGCCTTGGCTTTCAACAGGACAAGCAGACTAGTTCTAGTGAATTATAGAGGAACCTCGATTATCCAAAGGACACAAGCGGGCAGTATTTTATTTGGTTAATCAAATTCCAGATAATTATATGCCGGATAAAATAGTTTAGCCGAGCATCGGGACCTTGCGATCTTGCCGGATAATCCGATATTCGGATAATTGAATGTTGAATAATTGAAGTTCCTCTGTGCTGCTCCAACAGCCACCTACACAGGTTTCCTGGGCCTTGCAATAATGCCAACTCTATACGTTGAGGTAAAGTAGATAAATAATGGCAATTGCTCAGCCAATATGTATTTATTCTCATTATTTTGTGCCAATTGTCACAGATCAGATGGAAATCAATCGAGAAGAATCCCATACTGTTCATGTTCCCTTTGGGAGCAATATCTGTATGGCTAAGTGCCATCCACAATGTACTGCAGTTTGGTGAATGCAACAGACAGTACAAGGGTACGGCCCTGTCTTATTGTTACATGTTTTCCAAAGGGAATAGATGAGAAGAGCAGCCCAGACAACAAAGCATCTGTCCACTGCAGACTGGGATATTTGGCAGATACATATTGCTTAGAATTGCACAGTGGTGTAAACACTGAGAGCAGCAATGTTTTGACAGCCACTGACAGAGCTGTCAAAGCCCTGAAACTGCTATCTAAATTTTGTCTGTATGAGTTTGGCGGTGGTCTTTGAAAATTTCTGCATGCAGCTACCAGAAAGAAATTATTTATTTTGTCAAGCCCATATGGAGTTCCTGGGCCCACAATTACTGGCAGTACACATTCAGATACAATTTTATGTATGGCAGCCTCTTAAGAAACCACCTTTGCATTGATCACCCAGTTTAAAGCAGCAGTTGGACAAGGGAAGCTCTAGGCCCAAGGGATTTTTGGGGAGATGATCTGGGCAACTTACCACTGAAAGAGATGAGAAATGCTGGAGCAGAAGAGCACCAAAGGGTGCCTCAAAGTGGAAAATGCTTTTAGTTATTCTCAAGCCCCTGGCAGCCTTACAACTGCCTGACATAGCCATTTACTGAACCCTGCTTTGACCCACCAATATCCTGCATGAGCCACCTCCAAGGCGTTAGCAGTCTCCCTGCTCAGTTGGGAATCATTGTGACAGTAGGAAACTACCATCCTCCTCTGAAAGTAGGTTTTACGTGGGCCAGAGTGGTGTGGGTACCGATCTTGTTTGCAGCCTGCCGACCAGAAATTCTCTGAGGTGGGAAGGCCTCATTCCAACATGGCTTCTCCCTGTTTTCTCAGTTTTCACACCTCCAAGCCGTCTTTCAGAGCTGGGGAAAACAGCCACCAATGTCTCAGTGATGTAATGGAAAGTCAGATTGAAGTCCAAAGTGAAACTTGAAATTTGCAAGCAATAATTTTCACTCCTGATTTTCTAGGCTATGAGTAAAGAAATTTATAAATCAACAACAATGAATAATTTTGAAAAACATTGTTATGAAATCTACTTCCTGGCAAATAGGTCTACTTTCAAAGAACAAAGAACAGATTTTTTTTCACAAAGGTATTAATTTGCATTTATCTATTATTTGTTAAAGCCTATCTTGCCTTGGGTAGTTACATCCTTCACTGAAAGCAAAATGTTTCAAGTCAGCCTTCAGCAGTGATGCTTCATTTCCTTAATGGTCCCTTCTCTTTGAAATGCTTGTTTATTTAGTTTTAGAACAAAACTCCTCCAGCTAGTTGCACTACAGCATCAAATTGCAAAATCAATGTTATGTAGTAGCTACCATTGGATCCAAAGATAAATACAGACTTCTAAATTAGTAAGAGGTTGTGTCTGAACAAGACTGTGTGCACCAGTTGGACATAAAACTCAGGTCTGTGTGCAGCTGCAGCTCAGACAGAGCAACTTATTATAACAAGCTAAGTTATTAAGATAGCTTAGATTTAATTTACCATCTTCAAGATAAAACTTCTGTTGGTGAAGTAATTTATTCTGTTCTCTGTAGAGTGCTTGGATCTCATTTGTTAGCATGCTGTTCTTCTCAGCCACTGGGCTGCCATTCATCTCCAGTCTCTGTGGAATATAGGACCAGTACAGAATCTTAATCAGAATTGATTTAACTAAATCCAGGGTAAAGCATCAAAATTGGCACAATGACCTTATGAGAGTTACCTGTTCTGTTTACGTTAAGTATCAATCAGACTAAGTTAATTGTAAGTTTGTATACCTGATAAAGGGGTAAAGCACATAGGTTCAGAACATAAAATGCATTGCGTTTTTTTGAATATTTCTAGTTTTTCCAGTCTCTTTTGAGTTATGCAGCATTTTAATTAGGGAAATTACCAGATAGATATCAATTTTCAGTTTGAGCAACTGTTAGAATGCATTCATTCCTTCTTATTTATGGAAGATAAAGCATTTTCCAACAAGTTTTGACTATGCCTCTACTTTAGCAATATGATAGTAATGAAGGTTGATAAGACAGAAACAGCTAACAATTTATTTTGCTGGTGAGTGCAATCAGGAAATTGCATCTAAAATACTCTTGGAATTGCTCTGGTTAGATTGCACTTTACATTTCCAATAAAATTCATTTGCATAATCACAAATGTGAAAGTCTTGCATTAATTAGTGCAATTAGACAGTGTAATAAAATAGAGTATTTTTCCATTAATGAGTGCTCCGATATATTTAAAACTGGTAACCTGGTGCATTTTTATTAATCCAGATGAAAATGTGTTTATCAGGAAAAATAATCATCATTTACAGTATCGGAATGTCCATTTATCCACCTCCTGAGTAATATGATTGAAAATCATTGGAAATAACTTAAAAATAACTACACCAAGCAATCTAATCAATTATTTGGTATGCATGGGCTTTTTTTAATAAATATTTTTAGCATGACAAAACATGGAGCATGGTCAGCTATGTGGATGGAGCCGAATCCTGACAAGTTAGTGTCTAACATGGCACTTACTTTCATGCATAACGTTGCCCAAGTCATTCTGAATGCAAACATTTCCCAGCCTCTTAGCATTCAAAAAATATTTTGCATTGTTATTTTTCCTCCCAATGCAGATGACCCCACATTTCCCAATCTCGTCCATTTATAAGGTTCTTGCCCACTCACCCAACCTATCGTCCCTTCTGCAACTTCTTTTTATCCTTCACTTACTTTTCTACCTGAATTTGTATCGCCACAAATTTGGATATGTTGCACTCAATCCACTCTTCAAGATTACAATATAGTTGACAAATAGCTGAGGCCCAAGATCATTAGATCATTGTGCTTTCTTACTAGTTAGAACTTAGCAACCAAAAGGTAGACTGTTTATTCCTACTGTTTTCTGCCCATTCCACAATTCGTGCCAGTATGTTCCTTTCTTAACGTGA
This sequence comes from Chiloscyllium plagiosum, assembly GCF_004010195.1. Lineage (NCBI taxonomy): Eukaryota > Metazoa > Chordata > Chondrichthyes > Orectolobiformes > Hemiscylliidae > Chiloscyllium > Chiloscyllium plagiosum. The sequence continues at coordinate 70,751,323 of NC_057719.1, forward strand.
ATCCCAGGTTTGTGCAATAACTTCTTATCGAATGTTCTTTTGATAATTCCAAATAGATTACATCTACTAAATTCTATTTATACATTGTATTAATCGTATTCTCAAAAAAAACTAATTGATTTATCAGATAAAACTTCCCTTGCACAAATTGATCTTGACTCTTTTTAGATGTATTGTGATTTTCTAAATATCCTGTTACCATATCCCTAAGATTAGATTTGTGCATTTTGCCATTGCTGATTTCAGACTAATTGGCCTGTATTTCCTTTTTTTTCCCTCTTCCTCTTTTTTTCTCTTTCACCTCATCCTCCATTCCTTGGGATTTGTTCCAGGATCAAAGCAACTCTGGAAGACCAAAATCAATACATCTGCCATCTCTGCAGCTTGCTCTTTTAAAATCTTTGGATGCAGGTCATTAGATCCAAGGAATTTCTCACCACATAGGTCCCATTAATTTCTCCAATTCTATGTCTTGATTTATACCTTTCTTTCTTTAAGTTCCTCATTCGAACTTGAGAACACAGATGTTTTTTTTTCATCTTCTAATGTGAAGACTGAACATACTTGTTTAATGTCTGTGCCATTATCCTATTCACCACTAGAACTTCACTTGTCTCTGTCTGTAATGGGTCCATATTTAGTTTTGCAAATTACTTTCCACTTACATATCTATGGAAATGTTTACAGCTATTTGTATGCTTATGTAATCCCATTCTTATTTTCACTTTCCACAGCAACCTCTTCCTTCCTTTCTTGTTGAATTCTAGATTTCTCTCCATCCTCAGGTTTACTGCCCCCTGTTTGAATACATCATAACCTTCTTCACCAAAGTGAAATACAGGAAATATAAATACCCAGCAGATCTGGCATTATCGGTGGAGGGAGTAGCAAAGTATTCAACCCGATTTTCAAATGGCTACAGGGTCAGGATCCAGAGGGCTCAGAATTTAAAATTCTGGAGATTGTTTTGGGTTTCTTTTGCTTCCAGGAAAGTTTTGAATTTGCAAATGATAAGAGATTTTCAAATCAATCTGTTCAAGGAGGTTATTACACATCTCTGGAGGAGGTGGGATTGAAGCCAGGGTCTCCTGTCTCAGGGACATTTCGAATGCACGACAAGAGTGCCTTATGTTTGCAAAGGACTAAACTGTAGGCAGCAAATTGGGAACACGTGGGCAGCTTATTACTATTTAATGGCTCTTGAACTCTTTAGGAGTTTGTTAATGGGTCTATCCATTCAAAACTGGAATTTTCAATAGGCAGAATTTTATACAGATCTGAACAATATGGGAACTCCAGTGAGACCTATCTCAATATCAGAAACAACTCATTTAATCATTTAAGCAAGTTCCAGACATGAGTGCAAGATTCTCACCAGGGAGCAGTGCATTACCTATTATTGCTTGTTAATAACAAAATTAATTGCATGTCTTGCCTCCTGAATATGCAGCTTCCTATCCTACGACCCATCACACCAAATTAGACACTGAGAATTCTCAATAGAAGTCAGAGTGGGTAGCTTGCAGCTTCAGCTCAGGACTGGCTGTGAAGAGAGTCCATGTTGCTCAGAATTAAACAGTATTTCAGGACTTAATCCATGGCCACCAGCTAGGCATACCTCTTATCAATCAGCATTGACATCCAAAATCCCAGGTTTGTGTAATAATAACTTGTCTGGTACACGGGGAGGTGATGGCCGAGTGGTGTTATCATTGGATTATTAATCCAGAGACCCAGGTCATGTTCTGGAGAGCTCATTCCAATTCTATCATGATCACTAATAGAATAGCGAGACCTAGGGGTTCAGGTTCGTAATTCTCTGACGTTTGCATCACATATAGACAGGGTGATTAAAAGGGCATTTGGCACATTTGCCTTCATTGCTTTGTCCTTTGAGTATAAGAGTTGGGAGGTCATGTTGAGATTGTATTGTGTTGTGTCCAGTTCTGGTTGCCCTGTCATTGGAAGGATATTATGAAGCTGGAGAGGGTTCAGAAGAGATTTACCAGGATGTTTACATGTATGGAGGCTGAGATTTATTTTTTGACTGGAGCATAGGAGATTGAGAGATGACTTTATAGAGGTTTATGAAATGATGAGGGGGATAGATAGAGTTAGAAGCAGTTGTCTTTACCCGAGGATGGGGGAATTTCAAGACTAGGGAGCACACATTTACGGTGAGAGGTAAGAGAGTTAAAAAAGACAGGAGGGGAAAATTATTTACACAGAGGGTGGTTCGCGTGTGGAATAAACCTCCAGAGGAAGTGGTGAATGTGGGTACAGTTACAACATTTAAAAGACATTTGGATAAGTACATGAATAGGCAAGGTTTGGAGAGATATGGCCAGGAGCAGGCAGGTAGGACTAGTTTAGTTTAAGATTATGGTCAGCATGGACTGGTTGGATTGAAGACTCTGTTTTCGCACTGTATGACTGCATGACTCCATGACTATTGTCCTTTAGGGAAGGGAAATGCTGTCCTTATCTGGTCTGGCCTGGCTATGACTTCAGACCCACAGAAATGTGATTGACTTTTAACTGCCCTCTGGGCAATTACGGATGTGCAATGAATATTGGCCTAGTCAGTGACATCCACATTTTATGAATGCATTATGAAAAAAAAACCACTCAGTTTCTCAATGACAGCTCTGTGATCCATTTGCAGGCTGTTCAGGAAGGAGAGAATTGCATGACAGGTGCACTGACAACGAGCATTGAAAGGTTACTGGACATGGACAGACACCTAGCCTACGGATTAGATCAGGCTGCATCTCAAGGCTACCCACTTACTCTGTTTCTGCTTGCTCACTTAGCACCTACCTGCATCGTCACAGCATCCCTGCCTCACTTTGCCTTGCTCTGCCTTTTCGCACAGATACATAGGCAGTTTGCCATGTGGTTGAGCAGTCCTCAGTCAAGCAGTCTGACTGTATGGCAGTGTGCTATTGGTGGACCATATGCCAACAACTTACCCACCAAATACACTGCATGGGCAGCAAGCAGGCAGCCAAGGCTCAAAGTCCTAGGGGAGTCGACCTCATCAAAGTCCATGGAGAAACCCATCAGTCAAGCAGTCCTGGCACAGTAGGTGAAGAACAGCCTCCCATGCCAGTCATGGGGATTGGTCATAGTGCAGCTTTGGTTTGTAGGGTTCTCCATTAAGGCGTTCTACCTCGGCAGTCCAGGGATTAGGTCATAGTCAGTCCTATCACTCCTAGTGGTCAGTCCCGGGGGTAGGACAAACACAGTTGGGAGATGAACAGGCATCAGTCAGAGTCTGGGAACTTCTCAGCTGGGGCTATCCAGTTTCAGCACTCGGGGAGGGGCGGTGAGGGAGGAGAACGTTCGGGTCTATTCAGACAAAGTAAAGAGGTGTGGATGTGACAAGGAGGGGCCGCTGTCACGGGGAGGAGGCTGAAGAGCCTATTTGTGGGGATTATTTAAGGAAAGCTATTATTTCATTACAAGCAGTTTGGAGAATGTTGACTAGGATGATCTTCACTACGGAAGGATTGTCTTGTAAACAAAGTCTAAACAGGTTGGGACTTTACTCACTAGAGTTTAGTGAAATGAAAGGTGATCTAATGGAAAACGTTAAGATTCTTAAGGGGTTTGACAGGGTAAATGCTGAGAAGATGCTAACCCTCATGGGACATCATATCAGAATTAAGGGGTGCCAATTTAAAACTGAGATGAAGAGGAATTTCATCTTTCAAAAGGTTGAGAGTTTTTGGAACTCATTGACATAAAGCTGCAGGGCAGAATCCTCCTGTATATTTAAGGCTGAGGCAGATGGATCCTTGATCAGTGGGAGAATCAAGAGTTATGGGGAAAAGGCAGGAAAATGGATGTGAATACATTTCTGAACAGCTATGCTCTTGTTGAATAGCGGAACAGATGTGAAGGGCTGAATGGCCTCTTCCTGTTCCATCTCTTTATGGTCTAATGGTGATTGAGCGCTGCAAGCTGCAGGCTGGAGGAAGGGAGGATGGTAAAAGTGAAGGAGGGGATCTGTATTTGTAATGGAATCATTCACAGTAAAGCATGGACGGGCACAGGATCATGCAGAAGGGGGATGTGTCCATGTGCATGAGTACCTTGACCTCAAAAGACAATGTAAAGCCACTCCTAGCACGGTCACTTCATATTAGATTAGATTACTTACAGTGTGGAAACAGGCCCTTCGGCCCAACAAGTCCACACCGACCCGCCGAAGCGCATCCCACCCATACCCCTACATTTACCCCTTACCTAACACTACGGGCAATTTAGCATGGCCAATTTACCTGACCTGCACATCTTTGGATTGTGGGAGGAAACCGGAGCACCCGGAGGAAACCCCGCAGACACGGGGAGAACGTGCAAACTCCACACAGTCAGTCGCCGGAGGCGGGAATTGAACCCGGGTCTCTGGCGCTATGAGGCAGCAGTGCTAACCACTGTGCCACCGTGCCGCCCACCGTGCCGCCCATATGTCGGGTGTTGGTGGAGAACGGTGGGCATTTGCAAGTTCATGTACAGGGGATGCTGGAAATCTGGGGAAGTACAAATCTATGGAGTTGAGAGAGCTATCAGGAAGGGGTTCTGGATATTCAGTGTTGCACCAACACATACAGATGGAAGTGTCTTCACTGCTGCCTTCTATTGTGCTGGGAATGGAAGGTACATAATGATGAAGAAGATGGCTGAGACTCTACCAAGAGTGGGGAGAGTTAGTGTCTTCACCTATGAGGGAGGGGGCTGCAGGACTCAACAATATGAAGCCTTTTAGATGGAAGCAACATTTCATACAAGATGCATGCAACCTACAGGACACAGACCTGTAGCATGTGTCATCCCTGGAGATCCTAAAGCATTGAATTCCTGTGTGTTGTACACTTCCCAGACACAGGCAATGCTGACCACTTAATTTGCACCAAAACATTTGGATACAAAAGCCAGGGAAAGAATTGAAACCTTTGACCATGATTGGCAATAATGTCAGCAGAACACATTGGCCTGTGTACACCTTGGTCACCTTGCACAGTTACATTCAGGGCTACACAGAGACTCGAACAAATAGATGTAGTGCAAATCCAATCAAATTTAAGCATATGTATACAGTGCACTCTCAGCAAACTGCTCTCTAAAGCTTTTCTTTTCTTTCCCTCTTGCTTTGGTTAACTCTGGTTCTTTGGCTGTGCTGGAGGGGCTTGCTTGGTAATAGAGCCGGTAGGCCCTAAAGGTTTGATGGGCTATCCCTGGGAGCCCCAGACATGTCAAGGTTCTCCTTCCTAAAGGTAAGTGAATCTGTTTGGCTTCAACTTCCCAGGGTCAAGGTTTTATATATATATATATATATATATATATATATAAAAGGGGGGTGGGGTAAGATGTGGGGAGTGTGTAGGATAGAGGTGGAGGGCCCAGGCACATGTGGAGAGTCCTGAAGAATCATACTGAGCTCAGAACAATGCTTCAGATACTGCCAGATCTGCCTGGTTTTTGTTTTTGTTTTGATTTTTGCGAGATTTGTGTGTGGTTCCTTACCAGATGGGGTGCTTGCTCACACTGCCCTGGCTCTCCTCTTTGTGAGAAGAAGACATCTTGAGTCTATGCCAGGTTCTCGATCGCCATATCTTCGGTCCTGAGGACCAATGGCTGGAGTGTGTGCCTTTCAGAATGTGATAGGCCTGGCTCTGTATGGTAACCGAGAGAAAGCGAGAACTGCAGATGCTAGAGAGTCAAACTCGAAGAGCGTGGTGCTGGAAAAGTACAGCAGGTCAGGCAGTATCCAAGGAGCAGGAGAATCAACGTTCTGGCATAAGCCCTTCATCAGGTATTTTGGGGGTGTGGAGGATGGTGGTGGGGTGTAAAGAGGGCTGAGAGATAAATAGGAGGATGGGAGTGTGGGTGGGGCTGGGGGGAAGGTAGCTGGAAAGTCAATAAGTGGAACCAACAATCTGTCCATGGAGGCAGCCAAAACGTTACATGCTTGAGGCAAAATCAACTAGGTAGAGGTGGGTACTGCAGATGCTGAAGATCCGAGTCAAGATTAGAGTGGTGCTGGAAAAGCACAGCAGGTCAGGCAGCATCCGAGGAGCAGGAAAATCGACATTTTGGACAAAGCCTTTCATCGGGCATTTCTGATGAAGGACTTTTGCCCAAAACGTCGATATTCCTGCTCCTTGGATGCTACCTGACCTGCTGTGCTTTTCCAGCACCACTCTAATCTTGACATGCGTGAGGTGGTTTGCTCTCCATGGTGTAGCTGCACTCTTGCAGCCTCTGGGCTATGAGAGCCACTGCCTGCCACATTCCTGTTACTCTCTGTGCTTGTGGATGAAGTCCCTGATTGCTGACACCACATGGGCCTCTCCTGCCTGGTGCTGAGCGGGAGCCTGGTCTCCAGCAGTCCTCTGAGTGCCAGTGGCCTGATGTGCTTTTATTTTGGTCAGCTTCAGAGCTGTCAGAGTGAGACACTCATAATATCGTACTGCCAAACCTTCAAATTGTGATGTTCCCACTGACCTGTCCATATTAGATCTTATAGCGCAGGCTGCAGGAGGCAGCTTTGTCGATGCTTCCCCTGAGCTCGCAGTATTCTTTTCCTCAAAAGTCCAAGGACATTGGTTCTAATGAAGCAGGTCATTTCTCCACCGAGGTTATGGACATCCCAATGGCAGCCAAAGACACAAGGGAGAGAAGGTGTTGTGCCATGTTTTAAAAAGGGTGTGCAATGATAGTGGGGTCACTGTGAGAGTTGCAATGGAATGAAGATGTATTTACTCGGTTGAAGGAACATGGATGGGTCAGCATTGCCAGAGTAACAGTCCTGGTCTTCATAACAGTTGGTGTTATCTCCTCATTGTGGATGAGGAGCTATATGTTGAGCAGCCTTCCACCCACCCAGGCCCTTTCTGCCCTTTGGTAGGCTGTTCTCTCCTGGAATGAGAGAAAATGAAAGATTGAGTGAGATGAAAGTGAGTGGCATGGCTGTTAATGCTGTTGCAAATGGTAAAAGTTTGATTTTTTTTATTGTCATGTATCAAGATACAGTGAAAAGTGTTGTATTGTGTGTTATACAGGCAGATTGTACCATAAACATGCATCAGGGTTGCAGAATAGAGTGCAAAATGCAGCTTTACAGCCACAGAGGAGGTGCAGAGAGCACGATTAACATTAACATTTGAGAGGTCCGTGCAAAGGTCTGATAACACCAGGGAAGAAGCGGTTCTTGAATCTGTTTGAATGTGTATTCAAACTTGTATATCTTCTGCCTGACAAAAAGAGGGTGGAAGAACGTACAACTGGGGTGGGAGGGGTCTTTGATTATTGTGGCTGCTTTCCTGAGGATGTCCTGAAGAAAGGTTATAACTAAAACGTTGACTTCTCCACCTGCTGATGCTGCCTGGCTTGCTGTGATCTTCCAGCCTCATGTTTGTCCACTTTGCTTTCCTGAGGGAATGGGAAGTGTAGATAGAGTCAGTGGATGGAAGACTGGTTTGTGTGATGGACTGAGTAGTGTTCATGGCCTTCCGTATTTTCTTTCATTCTTCGGAAGAGCAATTGCCATTCCACACTGCGACGCATCCAGAGAGGATGCTTTCTATGGTGCATCTAACGGTAAGAGTCATTGTGGACTTGCTGAATTTCCTTAGCCGCCTGAGGAAGTAGAGGCATCGTTGTACTTTCTTGACTATTGAATCAATATGGGTGTACTGGGACAGACTGTTGGTGATCGTCAAGCCCAGGAACTTAATGCTGTGGACTATCTCCACCTCAGCACCACTGATGCAGACAGGGGTGTGCCCTCCACTCCACTTCCTGAAAGTCAATGACCAGCTCCTTCATTTTGCTGACAGTGAGGGAGTAGGTTGTTGTCTTTACGTCATGCCACTAAGCACTCAATCTCTTTCCTGTATTCTGTCTTGTCATTGTTTGAGATCTGACCTATAACGGAGGCATCATCAGCAAACTTGAAAATGGTGTTGGGACGGAATTTGGCCACTCAACTGGAGTGTATAAGGAGTATAGTATGGGGCTAAGTACACCGCCTTTGGAGCACCAGCGCTGGGGATTATGGTGAAGGAGGTGTTGTCGCCTATTCTTCCTAATTGCAGTCCGCGGGTCAGGAAGTTAAGAATCCAGTTATGGGGGAGTGGGGCCAAGTCCTAGGTCTTGGAGTTTAGAGATAAGTTTGCATGGAATTATGGTGTTGAAGGCAGAACTGTAGTCAATAAGTAGAAGCCTAACGCAGGTATTCTTGTTACCCAGAAGATCCAGGGATGGGTGTAGGCCAGGGCGATGGCATCTGCTCTGGACCTGTTGCACTTGTGGGCAGATTGCAAAGGATTAAGACAATCCGGGAGGCTGGAGCTGATGTGAGCCATGACTAATATCTCAAATTACTTCATAATTATGGAGGTGAGAGCCAGCAGGCGGTAGTCATTGAGGCATGTTATATGATTTCTCTTTGGCAGGAGATGATGGTAGTCTTCATGAAGCAAGTGGGCATTTCAGATCATAGTAAATAGAGGTTAAAGATATCTCTGAAAAGTCCTGCCAATTGGTCCGTGCAGAGTCTGGATTCACAGCCAGGGACTCCATCTGGGCCAGTTGCTTTCCAGAGGTGAAAGTGAGGTCTGCAGATGCTGGAGATCAAAGTTGAAACTTTATTGCTGGAACAGCACAGCAGGTCAGGCAGCATCCAGGGAACAGGAGATTCGACGTTTCGGGCACAGGCCCTTCTTCAGGAACCCCTTCCAGAGGTTCACACTCAAGAAGGTCTGGGAGCAGTGACCATTGGTACAGATGCATCTGAGGCTGTTGGGATAGGTGTTATTTTTTCCCTGATTTTCTGTCAAAGCAAGCATAGAATGCATTGAGCTCATCAGAGAGGGATGCATTATTGTCAATGATTCTGTTCAACTTCGCTTTGTAGCCTGTTGTGTCATGTAAGCCTGCTCCAAATGACAGGTGTCCATGTGGTTGGTCTAGGTCTCAAGCTCAGTTTGAGACCTTGGCTTTCTCTTCTTCTTGGCTTTCTGATGGCCTTATGAAGGTCATACCTGGATTTCCTGTATAGGTCAGGTTTACCCAATTTGAGCACCACAGTCCTGGACTTCAGTAGTTTGTGGATCTCTCAGTTCATCCATGGTTTCCGGTTAGGGAACATTCGGGTTAACTTCTTTGACACGGTCATCTGCACACTTACTAATGAAGTCTGTTACGATAGTGGCATACTTGTTTAGATTGGCCACTCAGTTCTTGAATATGGACCAGTCCACTGATTATAAGCAGTCCCATAGAAGCTCTTCCATTGCCTCAGACCAATACGGCACTACTTTCTGTACTGGATCCTCATGCTCCAATTTCTGCTTGTAAGCCAGGAGGAAGAGCACAGCACTGTGCTCTGATTTTCCAAAATGCGGATGGGGGATGGAGCGGTAGCCATCTTTGATGGCTGCATACCAATGATCAAAGATGGTCCTGCTGGGACAGGAGGTGTATTGATGGTATTTTGGTAGCACGTTTTGAAGTTGGCCTGGTTGAAGTCACCAGCTATGATGAACAAGGCCTCGAGCTATTCTGTCTCAAGACTGCTTGCAGCATTGTATACTACATCAAGTGCACTCTTGACTTCCACATGGGATGAGATGTCAAGGTAGCAGAAGTGAACTCGCATGCCAAGTGGTAGGGATGGCACTTCACTTGGGTATTCTTCACTTAGGGGAGCAGTAACTCAGCAAGGTCACCACATCTGAGCACCATGTGGTGTCGATCAGAAGACAGACCCCTCTGCCCCTTGGCTTGGCTGAGGACACTGGGCAGACATTCAGTGAACTGAGAAACCCTCTGGTTGCGTTGCACCATCTGGTGTAGCAGGAGTGAGTCATGTCTCTGTAAAACAGGGAACACAGCAGTCTCTCAATTCCCTTTGGAAGGTGAATCTAGCTCTGAGGTCATCCATCTTGTTTTCAATGGCTTGGATGTTTACCAAGAATATGCTGGGGCAGGATGACTTGAAACCCGAAATTTTCAGTCTCACCTGAAGTCCAGCCTGTCTCCCACTTTTCCTGGATAAATGGCTGCTCCTAGTCGATCCCGGGCGTCGGTGAGGGAAGTCTGCTGCTCTGAGAGGTAAATGTGTGTGCCTGGTGGGGTCCTGGGCACAGGGGGAGTGGGGAGGGGGGTGCCTTATGGTTGATTTGGTCTGGCTTCCTCCATGTCAGGTCACTGTGGGGTCAGGTCTTGTTCCTGCATTGGTTAGACCTCGGTTCTGTGTTTCCACGGGTTCAGGCCTGTGAGAGGTCAGAATACCCCTGATCTCTCTGGGCTTGCGGGTCCAGTGTTGGCAAGGTAACTGGGTGAGGCCGATGGGATCCTGGGCACACGTCACATTCACAAGTGTTCCTGGCGGGGGGAGGGTCTTGTGATTGCTTCATCGGGCCACTTCAATGTCGGGTCACAGTGAGGTCAGGTCTTGTTCCTGCACAGATCACGCCTCAGTTCCAGGTTTTGAGGTCAAACTTGTGAGAGGACAGACAGCCTCTGATCTCTCTGGACTTGCCTCCAGCATCATTCCAGCGTCGGTAATCGAGCCTCATCGGTTGGAGGACCCTCAAACCTGAAAATAGATTTAAGAAAAGATTGTAATTCTAATAGACTTAGAATTGAGGTTTAGAAGAGAAGAACGATTGTAAGAAATGTAAGATATGATATGTTATAGACAGCTCTCAAAATGTCACCCTGCTCCTTCGTCACCTTGGACAGTTTTTACAATCTATGGTGTCCCTGGTGAGTGAGTAGGCAGCACAGAGGCCATGCAGGGTTAGGGGTCAGGAAGACTGGGAACAAACAAGCTTGAGCAAGGGAAGAGTTTGAAGGAATTAGTGAGCATGGCAGAACATGTGCTTTTGTTGGAGGTGGATGCAGGAGCAGAGATAATGTGAGGGTGAGATAGAAGAGACAAGAGTGTAGCACTCAATCTTGGTGGAGCAGAGGTGGGCATTAATCTTATGGCACTAATGGCTATACCTCCACACTGTAGAGACTGCACTGACCTGGGTGACAACCCTACACTGGGATGCCAGAGTCTGGTGTTGCAGTCCTCTGTCAGTCTTCCAGGAAATGGACCAGAATCACCATGCCATCTTCCCCTTCTTTGACACCTTGACCATTTCAGTCTGTCACTAAGTATGCCAGCTTTGGAATGCGAGAGTTCACTAAGGTATGAAGCTGCCAGGGCTGCTGGTCTACTGATGGATATCCCATCATGGCAAATTCTTCTGGGGACAGCGTGTGCTGAGATTGAGATAGAATCGGATAGTAGGGGTGCCATTGTGTTAGGATTCATAGTTAATGAGGTGGGGAACAATTTAGGAAGATATGACATGCTATCATGGGTGGCACGGTGGCTCAGTGGTTAATACTGCTGCCTCATAGCACCAGGGACCCGGGAGTTTGCACATTCTCCCTATGTCTGAGTGGATTTCCTCTCACAATCCAAAGATATGCAGGTTAGGGTGAATTGGCCGTGCTAGATTTCCCATAACGTTAAGTGTGTTAGTCAGGGGTAAATATAAGGTAAGGGACTAGGTTTGGGTGAGTTACTCTTCGGACAGTCAGTGTGGACTTGGACTGAAGGCCTGTTTCCACACTGTAGGGAATCTAATCTAATCTCACTTGGCCTTATGATGAGAAACCATCCAAAAAAGCTGAGAAAATTAATATTTAACAGAAGAAACTAAGATTCAGGCCAATTTTCTTTTTCCAGTGAGACTAACCTTGTGAATATTACGACACAGTTGTCAGGTTCAGCGCAGTGCCGAAGTAAGTTTATTTTAGTTTATTATAACATCAATTTTGATAGGTGAATGACTTCCAAGACAAGCTGCACCATACCTTGGTGAGCACGGCTGCTTTCTGCCATGTTTAACCTTCTGGCCTTCGGAGGTGCTGCCTCCTCTACCCAGTAAGACAGTGGCAGGCCTCAACATGACTTTTGTCTGCCCTAAGAAGGATTATACCAGAAAAGTTGACTTCTCCACTTCCTAATGCTGCCTGGCTTGCTTTGTTCCTCTAGCGTCTTGCTTGTCTACCTTCGAATTCAGTGTCTGGAGTTTTTTTGTCTCTGATGTTGCTACTTATGTTAGGCAGGCAGCTCTCTCACCTTCTCAGTGAGTTCCATACCCAACTGACCTCCTGCCCAATTAGGACATACAAATTCAAAATCACATTGTAACATCAAGACAGCTGAAGTCCAAGGTCAGGACCCAGAATTTGTCTGAATGTCAGGTTCCCTAACCTGCTTTTTAAATTGGCTCAATATCAATAAGCTTTCATGAGAATTAATCTTGACAAAGCAATTCTAATTAAATGCTATGTACACTCTCTCCATAGATGCTGCTGCACACATTTTTTATTTATCCTCTCAAGGGACGTGGGTGTTGCTGGCTGGCCAGTATTTATTGCCTTTGAGAAGCTGATGGTGAGCTGTCTTCTTGAACGTGCTTAATGTTTCCAGCATTGTCTTCAGGAATCAGCATTTTCTGTGTTAATCATTTTCCTCTTTTGATACAATCCTTAACTCCTCTTGTTATCTATAGTTGACCCACTTGTCCTTTGAGACTTTTAGCTGCAAAGAAATGTATATTTGCTGTAAATTATGTTTCATGTATGTACTGCAATATTTATCGATGTACTTCCCCATCAACATTTGCCACGTCATAATTGTGCAGTATGTATCTAAATAAAATAATCAGAAATTATTAAATCACTTTCAAATTTTTTTGTTTATCACTTTTTTTGTTTATAACCTCAATTTATTTACACAACAGTCATTTGCAAATTGCAACTCTTCTAGAATTTAGTTTTTGGAAGTCTTGTGTTTTGGTTTCATTTTGAGGGTCCACATACTTACCGCTCGATAGAAATTGTTTCCCATTATTTTGGATTCTGAAACATCAATGTCGTATCTAAGATTTCAGAAAACAAAGAGAAATGGCCATTCTATCTTTGACTTTGTTACCTCCAAAGAACACTGATGTACAATTCGTTCTCCTTTAATTTTCAATGAAGGCAAATAACCATAGGTAAAATGTTTGCAAAGATTAATTTCAGTACAATGTCTCCCTGACTCCTGAAGACAATTAAACAAGCAGTATCTAATCTAATTTACAAAGTAATGATGTAACTGTTCTATCTTAAAGTTCAAAGTCATTGGCCTAATATTAAAAAGTCTCTTGTGCCAATATATGAATCACTCACTGAAGTTAGCATGATATTAAGTTATAAAGCAATCTCAATCATTTTTGTCATCACACATGACCTAAACACATCCCAAAAATGACAGTGGTCAGATTTTGTCCTACAATAACTTAATGATGGGAGTATAAATTTTCAATACTTTGTCACTCTGCTATTATAAATCATTTTTTGAATGGTTCAGTAAATCTCAAATTATTTTTAATTACAGGTCAATATATCTCCTTCCTACCTTTTTAATAAGAGGAATAACTGAATCCATCGCTGGAACTGTAAATATTGGAGAATATTTAGTGGGTGTGGCTGAAGGATAACTGTATAGATAGTGGGGCTTTTTCACTAAGTTGTGACTTTGATTATAAAAATGTTTTACATTTTTACAGAGTATAAAATACATCGGGATCTGAAATATTGGTCTGTATTGCACATGATACCACATGTACAGCTTCATATTGAGAAAACAGAGATAGAAGGTTGTTATTTGTAGGGCCCTGAGGCTTGTCAGACAATAATGGACATGATATTGCAGGAGAACTTCGACAGGAGAATTCACAAAGGAATGATCTGTATGATGATCAATGTTCAGGCACATCTTTTATTATAAATGAATGGTTTCTGTAAATGCAAACAGTTGCTAATCACTTGCATCAGATTTGTGGTGTTTCGGTTACATTTCTGGCTGTTCATTCATCTGTACACTTCTCCTTGGGCTGAGTACGCTAAACGAACTCAACAGCAGATGCTACAAGCTTGTACTACTTGTAGGCCCAATCATTTATTCTCAGTCACAATTCCCATTTCCAGCCCAGATCAGTTTTTAATACAGTATTAAAGTTTATTGAGAAAGTCTCAACCAGAGTGGATAGAGGGGAACCAGTAGCTCTGATGTATTTGGATTTTCAGAAAGTGTTTGACAAGGCACCTAACAAAGGTTAGGGTGGGGAGTAGTTCAGTGAGCATATGGGAGAAGGTAGGAGGGGAGAGTCAGGATATGGCTTGCTGTGAGTGACTGGGGGATCCATTGGTGAATTGAGGGTGTTAGGTTTATATTTACCAGGAGATAGAGCTGGTTTTACACCTTTGACGGTTCATGGTACCTATCCAAGAAGTCAGTCAGAGCCATCCCAATTTTCTGACTCTGATTCGTAGTTGGAGACTTTTACAAAGAATTCTGGATGCAGGAGAATTGTTTGTTGTATATTTAAACTTTCCATTAAATCTTTCAGAATCCAGAATATTTGGGCCATAATGTCCTCCAATAAGCTGAAGGACCATTGAATAGTTTTGGTTAACATAAACAAGGTTCGACATTACTAAAGGTATTTACTACACCACACATCCAGATGCAGAATGCGTTAATGCTCATGGTATTTGTATTTGTCCACACATTAAATTGAGCCATGTTTATACTAAAATTATTGCCGTGAAAGAAATAGATGTGCACCATCTGACAAAATGGATATTGTCTGTTTTGTAGTCTCACGCTTGTGGTGTTTCTTTCCAAAGCATTTTAATTTCATTTTCCTAATGGAAGAAATAAGATCAATAATTAAAAACTGATCTCACTTCTATAATTGGCATAAGATTGGCCATGCCAGGTTATTGCATGTACAATGATGGCAAAATTCAATCCCATTGAAAATAATAATGAGCTTAAATCCAAAACTGTCTGTCAGAAAAACCTTCACTCTTAGGAGCTTTTTTGAAAAAAATGGTAACATTACCAGAATACTGATAAAGAACAGAGAGACCCCATGCAGGGCACCATGTGAAACACAGAAGGAGACACCATAGTAGCAGTAATTTTCTGGGAAGTGACATTAATTTTAGGCAATGGAATACTTCACACAGAAAGTTCATGTTTTTTTAAAGATGTTGTCAACACGGAGGGATCCAGTCACTGGCACAAACCTCAACATAACCCCTCATGTGATGGAAGCTGAGGAAATCTCTAAAGAATCAGTATATCTATTAGAGTCATGGAGTCATAGAGATGTACAGCACGGAAACAGAACCTTCGGTCCAACTCATCCATGCTGACCAAATATCCGAAACTAATCTAGTCCTATTTGCCAGCACTTGGCCCATATCCCTCCAAGCCCTTCCTATTCATATAGCCTTTCAAGGTGCCTTTTAAATACTGTAATTGTACCAGCCTTCACCACTTCCTCTGGCAGCTCATTCCACACTTGCCCCACCCTCTGTGTGAAGAAGTTGCCCCTTAGGTCCCTTTTAAGTTTTTCCTCTCTCACCCTAAAACTATGCCCTCTCGTTCTAGACTCTACAAGCCCAGGGAAAAGACCTTGTCTATTTGTCCTAAACATACCCCTCATGATCTTATAAACCTCTACAAGGTCGCCCCTCAGCCTCTGACGCTCCAGGTAAAACAGCCTAATCAGCCTCTCCATATAGCTCAAACCCTGCAGTCCTGGCAACATCCTAGTAAATCTTTTCTGAACTCTTTCAAGTTGCTTATTCCAGTTGTAAAGAATGAGATTTGTGGGATTGTCTAAGTATCCATGTCAGAGATCATACTGAGGGAGAATCTTACAGCATTTACAAAAATCACCATGCTCCCAATTCCTGAATTTTAATAATTCTAATCATAAAGATGCCTCAGGGCCAATGGAATGTTTTTCACTACTCTTGTTTGAGGTAAATACAGTTTAATATATTTGCAACACTGGGCTGAATTTTCCCATTTTGAAGAAATTTTTTTTTCAAATTGGATTCATCGCACCTTTTCCAGCATGGCTCATAGTAACTTTTCTCACATGTTCTTTCACTCTTCACCTCAGTAGTTATGCATTTGGGGTCTCTGGTGTCTGTTTCAAGGGGTCACTTGGAAGGAGAGATGGAAGTACTGGCGATATTGAAAGCTCAGTCGTACACTACATCAGACACTGAAAGCCCAAAGCAGCCCTTCGCATTGTAGTGCTGGGAAGACAAGTTTGCCACACGTTTGCTGACGGGGATCAGGACGTGCTGGCAGACAGGATCACGCAGAGGTAGACAGTGCTTTATCTCAGACTGACAAATGAGTCCACGCCACCAAACCCAGCCAGTCTGGACACAGATAGTTGCTTAGGTAAAAACAATGACTGCAGGTGCTGGAAACCAGAGTCTAGATTAGAGTGGTCCTGGAAAAGCACAGCAGTTCAGGCAGCATCTGAGGAGCAGTAAAATCGATGTTTTGGGCAAAAGCCCTATATTCCTGATGAAGGGCTTTTGCCCGAAATGTCGATTTAACTGCTACCTGTATTCCTGATGAAGGGCTTTTGCCCGAAACATTGATTTTACCACTCCTCGGATGCTGTCTGAACTGCTGTGCTTTTCCAGCACCACTCTAATCTAGACACAGATAGTTGCTTGTCAATGCTGTATCATGAGTAAAATGGAATGCACAGGAGTGCAGGAAGAATATCAATGATCTTCTGCCTTCTGCAAAGGTAAATTCCACCACCTTTTCTGTGCTACCTCAAATTCACAAGGCAACCACATGTGTAACTCTGCCGCTCCACATCTCTCACTAGTGTTCATGGACTAAAATTCTCATTATCACCCCTCAAAGGCTCTCATCCTGAAAAACGAAATCTTTCTAAAGAAATACTTGAGCTGATTGGCAACATGCATGACGGATCAAGTGGGGAAGCATGGATTTCAATGTGTAATAAATCTAGAGAGTTTAGAGTTGATAAGGGGGAGTAAGTGAATGTGGTTTAGTTGACTTTCATGATGATTTGATAAGGTCCCATATAAGAGATTAGTATGTAAAATTAAAGTACACAGGGTTGCGCGTCATTGATTGACATTGGCAGACAGGAAATAAAGAGTAGGAATAAATGGGTCATTTTCTGAGTGGCAGCCAACGACCAGTGAGGATACCACAGGGATCTATGATCGGACATTAGCTTTTTAGAATTTGTGCATCTCCAAATTTGTAACTGAGACAAAGCTGAATTGAAGGGTGATCTATGAAGAGGATGAGATTCTTCAGTGTGATTCAGACAAGTTGAGCAAATGGAAGAATGCTTAGCAGATGGATTATAGTATGAAAAAATTTCCGATTATCCATTTAGGTAGCAAAATCAGGAGGCAGATTATTTGAATGGTAATAGATTAGGAAATGGGGAGGTGAAACAAGATCGAGGTGTTCTTGTACACCAAATGCTGAAAGTAAGCACGAAGTGCAACATGTGATGAATAAGACTAAATGGTGTCTTGGCTCCCATAGCAAGAAAATTCAAATATAGGAGCAGGAATGTCTTGCTGCAATTATACAGGGCCGTGGTGAGACTGCACCTGGAGTATTGTGTGCAGTTATGGTTTCCTTACCTGAGGAAGGATCTTCTGGCAATGGATGGAGTGTAACAAAAGTTTGCCAGACTGATTCCTTAGATGGCAGGACTGATGTATGAAGAGAGACTGGATTGTATCGGACTATTTTCACTGAAGTTTAGAAGATTGAGCGGACACCCGGGTTCAATTCCCGCCTCAGGCAACTGACTGTGTGGAGTTTGCACGTTCTCCCCATGTCTGCGTGGGTTTCCTCCGGGTGCTCCGGTTTCCTCCCACAGTCCAAAGATGTGCAGGTCAGGTGAATTGGCCATGCTAAATTGCCCGTAGTGTTAGGTAAGGGGTAAATGTAGGGGTATGGGTGGGTTGCGCTTCGGCGGGTCGGTGTGGACTTGTTGGGCCGAAGGGCCTGTTTCCACACTGTATGTAATCTAATCTAATCTAATCTAATCTAAAAACCTCATAGAAACCTGTAATATTCTAACAGGACTAGGCTCTTCGAGTGGGTTTAAACTAATTCAGCAGGGAGATGGGAACCAAAATTGTAGTTTGAGTATACTGGAGGTTGAGAGTAGTGAGGTCAAAACTAAGCTTTCAAGGTTGCAAGAAGATATTAGCAAGCAAGAAGTTGGTTTGAAAGTGTGTCTACTTCAACGACAGGAGCATCCGGAATAAGGTGGGTAAACTTACAGCAGGGATTTCAATGTTGTGGTCATTTCAGAGATATGGGTAGTGCAGGAACAGGAATGGTTACTGCTGGTTCTGGGATTTAGATGTTTCAATAAGAACAGAGAAAATGGTAAAAGAGGAGGTGGTGTGGTATTGTTAGTCAAGGACAGTATTTTCATTGCAGAGAAGACATTTGAGGACCCATCTACTGAAGTAGTATGGGCTGAGATTAGAAACAGGAAAGGAGTGGTTACCCTTTTGGGAGTTTTCTATAGGCTCCAAATAGTTCCAGAGATGTAGCAGATAGGATAGCCAAGATGATCCTCGATAGGAACAAAAGTGACATGATAGTTGTTATGGGGACATTAACATTCCAAATATTGACTGGAAATGCTATAGTTCGAGTATTTTAGATGGGCCAGTTTTTGTCCAATGTGCTCAGGAAGGTTTCCTGACAACAGTATGTAGATAGGCCGACAAGGGATGAGGTCACATTAGATCTGGTACTAGGTAATGAACCTGGCCAGGAGTTAGATTTGGAGGTAAGTGAGCACTTTGGTGATAGTGACCACAATTAAGTTATGTTTACTTTAGCGATAGAAATGGATAGGTACCTCAGGGCAAGAGTTATCACTAGGGGAAAGGCAATTACGATGCGATTAGGCAAGCTTAAGGATGTATAGGATGGAGAAGGAAACTGCAGGGAATGGGCACAATTCAAATGTGTAGCTTATTAAAGGACAAGCTACTGCAGGTCCTTGATGAGTATGTACCTGTCAGGTAGGGAGGAAGTTGTTGTGCACAGAAGCCGTGGTTTACTCAGGAAGTTGAATCTCTTGTCAAGACGAAGAAGAAGGCTTATGTTAGGATGAGATGTGATGGCTCAGTTAGGGCACTTGACAGTTACAAGTTAGCCAGGATAGACCTAAAGAGGGAGCTAAGAAGAGCTGGGAGAGGACTTGAGAAGTCATTGGCAGATAGGATCAAGGAAAACACTAAGGCTCTTTATAGGTATATCAGGAATAAAAGACAGACTAGAGTAAGATTAGGGCCAGTCAAGGATAGTAGTGGGAGGTTGTGCGTGGAGTCAGAGGAGATAGAGGAAGTGCTAAATGAATATTTTGTGTCAGTATTCGCACTAGAAAAAGATAATGTGATCAAGGAGAGTACTGAGATACAGGCTACTAGACTAGATGGGATTAAGAAACTCAAGGAGGAGGTGTTAACAATTCTATAAAGTGTAAAAACAGATAAGTCCCCTGGGCCAGAAGGGATTTATCCTAGGATTCTCTGGGAAGCCAGTGATTAGATTGCCAAGCCTTTGGTTTTATCTTTATGTCATCGTTGTCTCCAGGAATAGTGTCAGAAGACTGGAAGATAGCAAATGTTGTTCCCTTGTTCAAGAAGGGGAGTAGAGACAACATAGGTAATTATAGACCACTGAACCTTACTTCGGTTGTGGGTAAAGTTTGGAAAGGGTTATAAGAGATATGATTTATAATCATCTAGAAAGTAATAAGTTGATTAGCAATAGTCGACACGGTTTTGTGAAGGGTAGGTTGTGCCTCACAAACCTTATTGCGTTATTTGAGAAGGTGACCAAACATTGATGTAGTGTATATGGATTTCAGTAAGGCATTTGATAAGGTTCCCCATGGTTGGCATGGTAGGCAAAATACGGAGGCATGGGATTGAGGGTGATTTAGTGGTTTGGATTAGACATTGGCTAGCTGAAAAAAGACAGACGGTGGTGGTTGATGGGAAATGTTCATCCTGGAGTTCAGTTACTCGTGGTCTACTGCAAGGATCTGTTTTGGGGCCACTGTTGTTTGTCATTTTCATAAACAACCTGGATGAGGGCACAGAAAGATTGGTTAGTAAATTTGCAGATGATACTAAGGTTGGTAGAGTTGTGGATAGTGCCAAAGGATGTTGTGGGTTACAGAGGGACATAGATAAGCTGCGGAGCTGGGCTGAGAGGTGGCAAATGGAGTTTAATACGGAAAAGTGTGAAGTGATTCACTTTGGAAGGAGTAAAAGGAATGCAGAGTACTGGGCTAATGGTAAGATTCTTGGTAGTGTAGATGAGCAGAGAGATTTCGGTATCCAGGTACATAGATCCTTGAAAGTTGCTACCCAGGTTGATAGGGTTGTAAAGAAGGCATACAGTGTGTTAGCTTTTATTGGTAGAGGGGTTGAGTTTTGGAACAATGAGGTCATGCTGCAGCTGTACAAATCTTTGATGCAGCCACACTTGGAGTATTGTGTACAGTTCTGGTCACCATATTATAGGAAGGATGTGGAAGCTTTGGAGATATACTAGGATGTCGCCTGGTATGGAGGGAAGGTCTTATGAGGGACTTGAGGTTATTTTCATTAGAGAGAAGAAGGTTGAGGGTGAAGTAATTGAGACATGTAAGATAATGTTAGGGTTAGGTATTTTGGACAGTGAGAGCCTTTTTCCTCAGATGGCGATGGCAAGCACAAGGGGACATATTTAAGTGGAGGGGTGATAGATATAGGACAGATGTCAGAGGTAGTTTCTTTAATCAGAGTAGTATGGGCGTGGAACGCATTGCCTACAACAGTAGTAGACTCGCCAACTTTAAGGGCATTTATATGATCATTGGATAGGCATATGGACGAGAATGGAAAATTTGTAGGTTAGATAGGCTTCAGATTTGTTTTACAGGTCGGCACAACACCAAGGGCCAAATGGCCTGTACTGCGCTGTAATTTTCTATGTTCTATGTTCTAGGCAGGTTAAATGCAGAAAGAATGTTCTCAATGATCATGGAATCCCAAACTAGGAGTCACAGATACTGGATAGCCATTTAGGACTGAAATAAGGAGAAATTTAATCTCCCAAAGAGTAGTGAACTATGGAATTCTCTGCCACAGAAAGTAGTTGAGGCCAAAACACTGAATATTTTCAAGAGGGAGTCAGATATAGACATTAGCAATAAAGGGATCAAAAAGTATGGGGCAAAAATGGGAACAGGGTACTGATTGGATGATTCGCCACAGTTATATTGAAAGGCAAAGCAAACTTGGGGTACTGAATGGCCTCCTCCTGCTTAAATTTCTATATTTATATATTTCTCTGACTGCATTTCAGAAATACAAAGCCAAATAACATTTTCATGTTAGTGACTGATTACATTTGCTAAGCTGACATGACGAGGAGGCAATTAGTGCAAACAATGTAATGATCAGGATTGCTTGAAGCTATAATTTGCAATGTTCGTTCTTGGAAAATGAATAATCTGCTGATGAAGTGCAATTGGATGCCAGATAGGTGGCATTACTGAATCAATGGATGCACAATTAATCAATTGCCTCTAGCAGAGCTTCACATTCAAACAATTTTACTCTGCCCCTAAAAAATAAAACAGTAATTTACTCTACCCACACTTGCTGCAATGGTAGCTATTTTATGTGGTTATTGTGTAGCTGACAGGATCAAATGTGGCAGATATGTTCTCATGTAGGCTCCACCTAGAACTCAGGATGATCCCTCCATCATTCATGTTCATACTTATGTCACTGTCCCTATGGCCCTGATTATCTTTCAGTCTCCCTCCCATTTCTATTTATTTCCTTTATTAATGTTTAATGCCTCCAATTTACTTCCTGAACCTTGCAAATCATAATGCCCTTGTTCGCCACACACTCATCCCACCAAGAGGCCAGCGTGATTATAATAATGTGAAAATACCCCATTTCAGAGCTCTCAACCTTGTTATAGTTATGAGATTATAGCCTTCTGTCACAAATTGCCCCTTTCATTGTAATTAACTCATTAGCCAACCAAACCATAGAAGCCCATCCTTGAGTTTTCCATTATCCCCAGGACTCCATGGATCAGACAAGCCGCCTGATCATAATTGTTCTCAGGACTGACTGTGGCCAATCTGACTTGCCAGCACAGCCCAATTGAGCATGGCCATACCCTGAACTGACAGCGCCATGCTACCCAAAATGACCTACTTGTAATCCCCAGACTGGTTGCACTTTTGCCTGCAAAGACTGACCATGGCCCAATCTCCTTATTGCAAATACTCAGATCCCCAACTGTAGTCAGGCCAAACACCTGATTGACCATAATCAACACACTCGACTGGAATCGGTGAGCTCCCTCAAGCAATGACTGCTGTGCCCCTTCGCTCCACTGGTCTCTTTTGACATTTAGACATGGCTATTTGGCTGAAGAACAGGCAGTATAATTACTGGTTCATGCTGTAAGTGTGATGTTGATGTAGCCTGGTGCCATACTGACGTGTCATTCAGTCATCTAGTCATACAGCATAGAAACAGAATCTTCAGTACTACCAATCTGTACTGAAAATGTGTTGCTAGAAAAGCGCAGCAGGTCAGGCAGCATCCAGGGAACAGGAGAATCGACGTTTCGGGCATAAGCCCTTCTTCAGGAATGAGGAAAGTTTGTCCAGCAGGCTAAGATAAAAGGTAGGGAGGAGGGACTTGGGGGAGGGGCGTCGGAAATGTGATAGGTGGAAAGAGGTCAAGGTGAGGGTGATAGGTCAGACTGGGGGTGGGGGCGGAGAGGTCGGGAAGAAGATTGCAGGTTAGGAAGGCGGTACTGAATTCGATGGATTAGACTGAGACAAGGTGGGGGGAGGGGAAATGAGGAAACTGGTGAAATCCGAGTTCATCCCTTGTGGTTGGAGGGTTCCTAGGCAGAAGATGAGGCGCTCTTCCTCCAACCGTCATGTTGTTGTGGTCTGGTGATGCATATCCTTGGTGGAGTGGGAGGGGGAGTTGAAGTGTTGAGCCACAGGGTGGTTGGGTTGGTTGGTCCGGGTGTCCCAGAGGTGTTCTCTGAAACGCTCCGCAAGTAGGCGGCCAGTCTCCCCAATATAGAGGAGGCCACATCGGGTGCAGAGGACGCAATAGATGAT